>NC_140590.1:1043718092-1044170051 GCF_964204655.1 Triturus cristatus | reverse complement strand
AGAAATGTGCATGGCTGTTAGCGCCTGCGGTGTCGCTGGATTATTGAATGACTGGGTAGGTGCTATTAAAAAAGCTCTCAAAAGAGAGCAAAGGGAGAACCTTAAAGCATTTGCCGGGCACGCTGGGGTAAAAAATTGTCGCAATAAACGAGGATGCAATAAAAAAGCACTGCAGCAGTAAGGTCATTATAGTTAATTTTTGGTCGCCTGTCCACAGTGCAAGACAGAATGGAGCCGAGCTCAAGGAGAAAAGCGGGGCAAAAGAACAGCAAAGGACACTAGACCTAGAGGAGTAAATTTATCTTTCTTTCGTTTTATTTAAATTTTTTTAGCTTAATATATCGTTCTTTAGTTTTATTGATGTTTTATATAGTTTAATTTCAAAAGTAACCAAGCACTGAGTGTTAGATACTCAAATAATAAACTCTATCTAACTTATTAAAAGACAATTAACAAAAAGGCATAACATCGATAATTCTGAATACAGACTATGAATAGAATATCAAGAATATGGCCGGTTCCAAACATTTTTGTGATTATGTTAGAGATTGGAACCAAGGCACTTCCCGAGGAATGTAGGATCAGAAGCAGCCAGCCAGTGGAAGGGCCGGGAGAGGAGGGCTGTAGAGGCGTGTGTAGGGCTTGGTGTGCCATTTGATGTGTTAAGGGGTCACACACCCTTCGAATACAACAGTCGCCTCAGCAGGACTGTAGCAGGAAGCAGAACAGGAAGTGTACAGATCAGATGAGGGACAAGCTAAGAGGCAGGGCACTGTGGTGGTGGTAGTGGTGTGGGGGGGGGGGGTTGAATCTACCTAGGCGAGGTGTGTACATCAGTGCGTATGGATTAAAAGTGGCGGTAGGGGAGAGCTGGCCAGCGAGATTTGCACAAAACCTTCTCAGAAGGGGATAAAGTCATGACTGCTCCGTACGTAGTTACATAGAGAGATTAGTATACATAAGCAGTAACCGTGTAACATGATCGGATATTGACATCGAGGGGGTTCTGGTGACATTACAAAACCAAGAAGAGGAAAGCAAAGCGATCTGTAAATATTATCAGAACCCTGAGACTGCAATACCTTAACACATTAGATCCCACTCGCTTATTGTGCACTATAAGTTTATTTTTGTGGTAGTTCTATGTGTAAGCCCCTCTCATCCAAGCAAGTTTACAACTGTTATACATATTTGTATTGTATTATAAACTAAAAGAAAAGACAAGACTTCCTCATGCACTTATCAAGACAAACTACAATAGGCAATTCACAGGCTGCATTTCAGCATATCTTTTGCACAAAACTCTGAGACAAAAACCTCATATAAGTAACTCTAAAAGTAGCCGTAGGGAACGATGATAGTTAATGGTGACTCTTGCATCAGCAGAGGACGCAGACACCTACTCAGGAATGAAGTTATTTATTGGCATTTAAACATTCATAACACATGCAGCCTTTTGACATGTCTGCTGCTCTCTGATTTTTATTAAACGCTGCATATCCGATTCTTGCGGGCAGTGCTCAATTTGTAAAATAATAAGTATTGGTGCCCATAGTTTTCCCCAGTATCACTCAGCCAGCACAGCTGAATGTCAGTCTAGCAGACCACCAAAGCTGCATAGCCCCCCTTATGCCTCTTTGATCCACCACCACACACTCATTGCTTCTCTATCTCACTCTTGTATCTTCTCAGCCAGCACCCTCAAAACTTCATAAAATAAAATGATAATAAAACTGGTTTATTTTTCTTTTCTTTTTCTTCCCTGGGCCAAGTCTTAGAGCCTAATCGGTGACAAGCTGCAGGAGGAGTGGTGCGCACTAGTCGGTTTGGCCGGCCATCTTAGGACGGCCAAACTGACATGCCCACTGCGATGTCTCCAACCCGAGCTGCTTTGCCAGGTTGGAGACAGCAGGCACCGGCTCCCAGTCTCTCTGGGAGCGCATATCCGGGGTGCTCAGGCCAATCCTGGCACTGCTTTCTAGTGTCTAGATTGGCCGCAGGGGAGTCTGGGAACCTGAGCTGCAGTGGACTGGAGCCAGAGAGGAGCAGAAGAGTGGCAATGTGGTGGGCAGCAGGTAAGTAATTTTTTGGGGGGTGTTTTCTTTGTATTTTCATATTTGTCCGTCATCCTCTCCTCCCACCCTGTCACTCTGCCCTGACCCCAGCCCATACTAGCCAGTGGAGACCTCCTGAAACCACTAGCTCAAATTAACCACTGCTTACATGCATTACAAAGTATTGTATTCACTCGAGTATGTGAAGCAGTCATAGTTTTCACCTTAGTTACAAAGGGTCCAGGAAACACCTTGCAAATGTGGTGAAGTGCCACTGAGTCGGAGGTCAGTGTCAAATATACAAACATTCATAATCAAATTCTTCTGCTTACAATCGGTGTGACAAGAAGCCAGTGGCGGCTCCTCCGCTAAAGCGGAGGAGAGCCGCCCCACTGCTTTTTAGCAGTGTCACTAAAGGAAAAATAAAATGATAATAACGCTAAGTTATTATCATTCTATTTTTTCCTTGTTGTGGCAGCATTGCGTGCGAGGCTGCTCTGCTGACAGAGCAGGGGAGGGGAGGCGTGGTGTGCACTCCCTAAAGTGAGCATGAATGTTCTCCATGCAGGCTGCATTACAGCCCGCATGGAGGACATGCCCAGCCTCCCATTCTCTGGCTGACTGCCGTGTCATGGCGCTCAGATCAATCAGAACTCTGCTTTGTAGCGTTGTGAATGGCTATCGGAATGCTGGGAGACGGGTGCAACCTGCTTCCTGCCCTGGAAGCAGGGAAAAGGACCAAGAGGAGGCAATGGTGGGCAGCAGTGAAAGACATGTAAGTGTGTATTTTTTAAAAATATTTCATTCCCTCCCATGATCCGCTCCAAATGCCTTCAAATCAAAATGCAAGAAACTACGCCCAATACGGTGGCCAAGTTCTTTTGCAAAGGTGCCTCTTCTATTGACCTTCTATGTTTTTTGGCAGTTCTATGTAGCATGAACTTGGCCCAAGTGCACCGAATTACATTACGCAAGGTTTGATTTAGGCTTATTTAGGCATGGGCATATTAAGTGATGTGCCCAAAATCACAGGATATTGTACTTTTGTCAGAACTCAAACTCGGTACCCAGTTCCGAAGTCAATAACTTTTGTCATCAGGCCACATTTCCTACCTTCCACTCCGCCTTTTCATATAAACATAAAGATAATGACTGATCCATTTTCAAATTTCAGCTTTATGAGATGACCCACAGTGCATTTCTTTTTCCATGCACACTTTGTGTGGCTATACTACAATGTTGGTTACCACCTTGGTAAGGCACTGCAGTCTACAAAACTCAGACCTTCTCTATTTCAACTACTCTTTATTTGAACTATTTGGAAAAACATTTGTCCACTCCTTGACATTTCCCCTAGAAAAGCTCAAGGAGATGTAACCTACTGAGGTCCAGCTGGAGCTTCAGTACCGCGTGAAAGAGAATGAGAGAGACCACTCGCTTGACAGAAGTCCATTGCACGTGCTTGTCTTACAGGATACCGCAGGCTAAGCCAGCCCTCTCTTTCTGTGTGTGCGACCATGAGCGATGCACTGTATTCTCTCCCAATGTCCAGTGCTCTACCTAATTTGCAGGTCTCAAGCAAGCAAGACCAGTGCTCGCCATGCCTAGCTCACTCCATGATCACTTTTCAAGTTTTGAGGTTCTGCTGTGGAGATAGCCACCTTAGGTTAATAGTAGCCATTTAATCCTAGATTTCTAATCTATGTGCCCTCCTGAAAGACTTGAGTGACGTGCAAGCAGCAAGTGTTGTTTAATCAGTGGCAGCTCCTCCGCTATGGCTGAGGAGCGTTGCCCCCCCTGCCAGCACCCTCAAAAACTTGCAAAATAAAATGAGTTTTAAACCCGTTTTATTGTCATTTTATTTTTCTTCTAAGTGTGCCGAGCCTTAAGGAGAGGGACGGGGGGGTGATAGTGAGTGAGGGGGAGTGGTATGCTCTGCCTTCAGTGCGCATGTGGGTTTGGCCAGCCATCTCAGGACGGCCAAACCAACATGCGCACTGAAGGTGTCCCCAACCTGAGCTGCGTTGCCGGGTCGGAGACAGCAGGTACAGGCTCCCAGTCTCCCTGGGAGTGCAAATCGAGGGTGCTCAGGCCAATCCTGAAGCTGCTCTCATGCTGCCGAGAGCAGCACCAGGATTGGCCAAAGGGGATTCTGGGAGTCTGTCTGTAGAGGAGCAGAAGAGCGTGATGAGGCTGGCTGATGGTAAGTTCTTTTTTTTTCTCCCTGTATTCCCCCAAAACCCACACGCTGCCCTGACATCAGCCACCAATGTGTTTAATGCAGCAAAAATAATCAGTTGATGTAACGTTTAGTAACAGATACTTAACGCTCCAACAGCTTATAAGAGTCATGGTTGAGGATTTTGTTTGGAAAGGTCATGAATGAATTTTATAATAAATGGATTTTTCACGGATAAGGCTTCATTAAAGACTGAGCCACTGGAATTATGCGACAATGGAGGGTCATTTCATGAGAAGCATTGGCAAAATTAGGCTGCGGCAAAAGGAAAGCTATGCAACAGATGTAGGATTATGTGGCAAATCCATAATTATGTGGAAAATGCTTCAGTATCACATAATTCCAGTTGCCCAGATTGGAGTAAATAAGGCTACAAGAATAGCCTAGAGTAAGACTGCACCAAAGAGTTAGATACACCTCTCAATGGTCGACTTGAGGTGTTGGTAATGTTGGCGAGACACTGACTGTGCCTTTTCCAACATTCGCTGGTCTGTAGTATCTGCTTTGAGGATGCTGAGATGTTCAAATAAATGGCAGCCCCGGGAAGTGGGGGTCATGGGTAAATAAAATAAGCTTGATTTGTGATACGGAGGCCGTCATTGCTCATTTAGGTCTCCGGGCAGATCTGGAGAGGTTGGTGAGATCGCCACTGTAATCAAATAAGGATTTTCTGAGGGGCTCCCCCGGGACCAGACAAAAGGCAATCTTATTATTTCATAAGATTGACTGAAACAAATAGCACAGAGCAGAAGGGGGAAGCACAGTCAAGAGCTCACAACTATGAAATCCCACGGGGAAAGGCGGGGTTTAAATGACTTCTATGTTATCTTGTCCCTTTCAATCTCGAAAGAGTAAGTTTATAGCTCAAAATCCTGCTCTGGCCTTAAAAATAGGCAATCATTTGCAGATCTTTATAATAAATACTAAAATTTCAGTTCACAGAATGTCGAAAAATGCTGTTCATAACAACATGCGCGGCGGTAGTTAAGTGGGTGGTGCACCTTGTATAAATTGTTAATATCACTACTGGGGCAGCCTGAAAATTGTATATTATAACGAGTAACATATGAACCCTGCTTACCACTGCACAGGAACGAAACAAATTGAACAACGAACTTCAAGCACCACTTCTTTTAGGAGTTTGCAAATGGTTTACACAAACCTTTCAGCCACGGGTATTGGATAGCTAATGCCTCATTTATTGAGTCCGAAGCAGAGAGAGAGAGAACTGAAGAGATGAAGAAGAAAAGGCATTGAGGAATAGAGACAGAATAACTGAAAAGGGAGCCAGGAAAAAAGGACACAGAGAGAAACAGTGAGACAAATGCAGAGAGTGAGAGCAAGAAAGAGTTGGAGATGGACAGAGGAACAAATCGAAAAGGGGAGAAACAAACAAGGAGAGACTGGAGAAAGAACAATGGAGGCAGTGAAATAAAGAAAAAGAGGTGTATTGTCAGATTAGCAAAGAATGACAGAAAGAGATAAAGCAACAGACAGGAAGTAAATAGAGAAAGGGAGAGACAGGTAAAATAAGGTGACAAAGATCTATAGTTACAAAAGGCACTGATGGAATGAGAGAGACAGATACAAAGAAACTTAAAGAGGAAAACATTTAATGAGATGGAAATATAAGCAGAGAGAATGATAGACAAAAACAGAGATAAAACATATGCATACACCAAGAAAAGACAGACAGTTATGGATCAATAGAGCAACATAAAGACACCTAGGGATGAAAAATCAGATGGAAAGCGACAGCTAGGCAAACAAACGGCTGTATGATGTTGGCGTCCTCCTAACGGAAAGGACCCTCCTGTCCTTGTGAGGCCGGCTACGGTGATCACCTGCTCGATACGTTACACTGATTGACTCCAGGTCGCTGGAGTCTTAATGTGCGACTCGAGCACGCGCTTCTTCCCGGGCCTTCCACAGAGGTCGCGCGCCGCTCGCGTGCCTGCTCGGAGGAGCTCCGTACCTGCTGATGGGGGGGGGAGTAGCGATAGCAGTCCGGCTCAAGTGGCGCCGGGATATGGGAACTGCCAGCTCGGAGCCTGAGCCTAATGTGACGGGCCTGCCGTCTAATGCAAACTGACATCTGCAATGATGCATCATTTGCCGCCCAAGGACTCTGCGCAGCCATCTGGGGCGAGAGTCCAGAATCTCCCGCGCGGGCCGCAGGGAGCGGGCTGTCAGTCACGCGGACATGGCGGCCTCGAGAAGGCAAAGGTTCAACTCCCGCACCTCATCCGCAAGAGGCGAGCGGACCGTGGCTCTCCTTGGCTTTCTCATCAGGAGCCGGCGAGCAGCGAATTACCTGACTGGAATCCCGCCACCTGCCCCGGTGATACTTCACAGCATCTGCCTCTGGATCCCATAAACCTCAAAGTTAGTCCTCCTGAAATTGTTTTAAAGCACGGCTGGTCACCTAAATAGGCCTGTAATGGAATATTAGCACGGGCAAAATACCCCAAATACACCGGCGCCTTTGGTGGAGTGAGAATGGATGCATCTGGGACTTCTTAACAATGAAACTCTCAGTAATAAGCTAGATAATTTCATTGCTACTTTCTGTTATTACGCACCTCAGCTAAGAGTCAAGGCAAATGCTTATAAGGAAATGCCTCTTTATGCATGATCATCTCCAGGGTTGGATTGGTATAAATAATTGTCCGGGGCACACCAAAAAAAAAGTGGCCCTCATTTGCGTACTGCCTTTCCGCAAAACACTGCTACAGTGAAGTTGTATGAAAAGAAAGGGGTGGGGGGCATGTTTTATTATCTTCACTCAGATAAATAAAAAAAATGCTCAGATTAGTTCACACTGCTGAGCCACACATGAATGCAAGTGAGACCACTTCTGCTCAGGCCACCTGGCCCCGCTCAATCAGCAAACATTAATGGGCCGGCCCAGGGATAGAAAGGGACTGATACCTCCATCCATCTGCCTCTAGAAAGGCCACTCAGGCACATGCTGGGCCGCTGGCGGCTTCCTAACAGCACAGACAGCCTAAAAAACCAGCCCACAGTTGGAACCCGGCTACCGGCCCTTCGGCCATTTTCCGAGAGCCTGCGTTACCAAACCGACCTTGATCATCTCCAACATTTTGGACTGATGCTGCTGGTTTTTTGACACAGAGTGCACTGAGGACTGACAAACAGTCCTCAGTGCCAGTGTTCTAACCCATTACAACATGTATGTTGAATTGGCTACCTCCATGTGGCATAAGTTGACTTACTTATAAGTCCCTAGCAGAGCCGGACTGGGAACCAAAACCGGCCCTGACAAAGTGGTCGGCCGGCCCCCACGGGGTTGGCCGAGCACTTTGCCAGGGCCGGTTTTCGGGCAATTTTGTAACAGGGCCGATTTTGCAGCTATGCTGCAAAAACGGCCCAGAAACAAAAACGGCCCCCAGGGGCCTAAAACCGGCCCTCACCCGTGTGGCGCACCGGGGGATTGCCCGGTGCCCGCTACGGCCCTGGTCCCTAGTATATGGTACCAAGGGCATTTAAGGAAGAGTGTCCCGCCAGGGCTGAAGCACTGGTGGTGCCACCCTGTGTGTGACAAAGCAAAATATGGCTCCCAGCCTGCCACTGCAGGCTGGAAGAGCAGTTTTAAAACTGCTTGTTCGACTTGGCATTATAAACCAATGGCAGAGCTCCTACTTCCGTCAACAATATATGTAAGTCTCCCCTAAGGAAGGCCTATGGAGGCCTAAGGCAGGGAGCTGTATATTATTAAGTCGGACATGTACATTTGACATGTCCTAACAGCAAAATTCCCAAACTAGCATTTTTGCTGTGAAAAAGTTAGTATCCCTATTGGCTAACACAGAGTTACCAGCCGACACCTCAGTTCGGCTAGCTTCCAAGTTGGACAAATAAAATGGGTACTTCAAGCTATCAAATTTATCATGGCATTAAACCCGACTGGATGCCCAAGTCGAAGTTAATGTCACTTTTAAGAATAGGTAACTTTTAGAAAAGTTGTCACTCTGTCGTCTGGTTTGTCCACTGTCCATGCATGATTGTTGGCCATGAGACAGCCTTCTGCCCTCCTGGAGTGTAGTGTGAATGACTCCCAGGCTCAGGAACAATAGCAGCCTGCTACAGAGAGAGGTGTCACCTCCCCCTCTCAGGAAGCCACTCAGGCTGTTGGCCCAAAAGGCGAGCTTCAAAGGTGGGCAAATGGCGATCACACTCCTGAAGGGCTGCCTGTTTGTTCAGGTAGACAGGCTGGTGGTGGGAATGAAAAGGGGAGACCAGTGCCCAAGCCAGTTTTCTCGTGGGCGTGTAACCTACAGGTAGTCACACCTCTAGGGTGGGCTGCCAAGCTCCTAACATTCAAGAAAGGGTACAGACATCTTTAGAGAGGGCATAATAGTTCACTCTGAGATTGCTAGATGTCACACGTAGCTGGAAGACATCACAGGGCAGGAGGGGTCCCGGTAGCCGATTGGCTAGTGACCACATCATCATCCTAGGGCATTTTCTGGGCATAAATTTGGCAACTATGGCACTCTGAACCTCAGATCATGATGGAACTTGAGAAAGTCAAAGGAGGACTGCCCTGCAGACCCCTGGACCTGGAAAGGGTGGCTGCACCATCTGCTGGACTGCACTTGCCACACCTTTTGCTAGCTAGAGGACGTGCCTGTGGGTTCTAGCTCATGGAAAAGTCATTCCTGAGCCCCAAAACAAAGAAGGGTCTCCATTGGTCAATTGACTGACCCCATGGAACCAGCACCTTGGCCACCAAAGCTGGAAAAGCCCACTCTGGCAAGTTAGTAGCCACATTCTTCAAATCGCTGTTGACTGTCGCAGGGTGACCCAAGAGACTGACTGTTCCTCGACTGCCAACAGCTGCAACCGAGTCTACTGGACCTGGGACGGTCATCTGTGTCCAGATTAGTCACCAAAGATGGACCCCAGAATTCACCAAAGGATACTGCTGGACCCACTGTGTTTGGAGACTGGTAGCTCAGCCAAGCTGGACTTCTACTGGCTCAACGAGGAGTTCCAGGGACCACAACCCCTGTGGCCAAAGTCACCCATGGACCGTGGAATAACCGCAAAGACACCCCCATCAACTGCAAAGCACCCGGCGCATCTTTCAGCATCCTGTATCCCCAGCATCAGGACCACTCCATTTTAAGTGTATGGTGGTCTTGATGTAAAGTATGGAACTGGAGTTGAGACTGCTTTGGTGACGAGGTGACAGTCCCAATACACCTTATTGGCCCCCATGACCTTCTCCCTGCTGGATTTGGTCTCCCCACTTGGGCCGGAGTAGCCAAACACAACTCTTTCAAACTTTTCAAAAGTTTCTAAACTTTAGATTTGCCAGTGCTAGTTTGTGCTTTAGACTAAAAAGTTGAGATATACATTGTACTTAAAAATCTTGACCTCTGGAATCCTCCAGTGGATTTTGCTCATCTTGGTCTCTAAAAATTCATAACAATATAATCTATTTTAAAAAATTGGTGTTGGATTTCTTTTGTGTTCAGTGGCTTTCTTATTTTGTTATTTGGTGCTTCTAAATGCTTTACACTAGTTCCTTTCTTTAAGCCTTTGTGCTCGAAGGCACAGCTACCCATGGTTGAGCCAAAGGTTTTACAAATGAGCTGGTCAAAGCCCAAGACAGTTTTGAGAGAGTATTACAGGGTAAGGTCGCACAACCATACCATATAAAACACTACAACTCTCCAATGCGATTTCCGCATCCTTACTAAACACTCACTACTGTTGGATTATCCCTCTGCTACCTTCAACTGACAGAACTGCAGCGAAGGTGACCTTCATTTTATCTATATTAGGCTATTATCATGTTCTTGGAAATGACAACATTTGCAGACTTCAAACAGCTCATGAAGCAGTTGCCACATTATAGCCAGGCAAGCGCTACAATTGCCATATTTTTCTGGTCCTTTTAATACATTCCTGGCTTCCAGTGGCACTTTACTCTGAATTCAAATCCCTCTGTTTTGCATTCTGTGCTTTCAATGAGACCTTCCTTTAATCATCCAGAGCTTAAAGGGACCATCAAATGGGCTGTCTTACATCACTGACAGTTTCCATCAATAGACCTTCTAGGGTGTTGCTTGGTTGAGGATGTCTGTTGGAGTTTGAGATCTACTGCGACATCATCAGTGGGCGACATCGCTCATCAATATAAACCCAGCACATGTGCTGCGTGGTCTGCCACTGAAACATGTTGCTTCTTCCAGAGTAGTTCAGGGGGAAGAGCCCTTGATGTGGTTGCCCCAACACTGAATCCACTGGTCAACGTTTAAATCCCTATTGATACCTAGCTCTTTACTTGACCTTAATTAACCATCGATAGCGGCATGTGTCCCATGGAAAAAAATTAAAAATTGAGGATCTGTGGCAGGCAGTCCAAAGAGAATTGAAAATTGATGTTTCGAAGCAGGCATCATCTTGAGAAATGGGGGCATGTAACAGCAAAATGTGTGATGCACAACAAACAGTGTGCAGTTAAATGCATGGATTGTTGCAGCTTTATATGTCATGGATGGAGTACTGATTAAACAAAGGGCATTGATTATATTAGAAAGTTTAATTCTGAAAGGGGCTGTGGGATATTGAGAACAGTGTCTAAATGACTCATGATAAGTCAGACTGGGCATCTAGTTTGTCGACCATCAGTCATGTGAAGCAGGAGTTTCAAATTCCATTGTTGTTTGCGGAGGGTGTCATACTACATTATTGAGGTGTTTTTTGACCTTTAAAAATATTCAAATCTAGAATATCAACTACCATTACATTGTTAATAAAGCAATCTATAAAAAGCGTCAATAGGTCAAAGGTGATTCCTAACTCATGTTTTCTATAGCAAGTTGTATAACCCACAGGAGGGGGAACACCCAGGTGAAGCCAACAAGCATCAATACAACTACAGCCCCTGTGAAGGCTGGTTGTTTCTTTGAAGTGCAATTGTAAAGCAATTCATGACTTGACGAATATTAATTTACTTAATTGTTTTGCACAGAGTTGGCTTGCAGTTTGACAAACAAGTTCAGATGCTAGTTGTTTGATGGTGGGGCCAGGATGGGCATCCTTCCAAGCACAGTTGAAGATGAAGCTTGTGCAAACTTTTGGGTGGTTCTGAAATGGTGTCTTGAGCTCCCTTGTAATCGTGCATTGACCTCTTCTTTATTGGAGGGGGTGGCAAGTCTGATTGTTCTGCCACCATGTTTCTTCTAGTTTTATGAGGTTTGGGTGATCCGATTCGCCTGACATGACCAAAGACAGAAGCCAAGGGAGTAATTCTGAGGCAACTTCTAAGGGGCTGGAGGACCATGACCCCTGAACACCTTGAAAATGGCGATGACTATTTAGAATGTAATTTTCTGTGCTGCTGGGAGATACTGCACCTTTTTTGAGCTGATGTACTAGGGACCCGTTTCTTTATCTTCAGGCAGAATCTAGTCTTTTGATTTCAAATCCTTTGGAGCTTCGGGACTACATTTTCAGAGACACAGATGTAGATAATTTTGGGGTAATTCAGCCGAATCACATCAAAGTCCTGATAATTTTGTTGGGGTGGCATTTTGGAAGAAAAAGATGCATCCTTTGCAATTTAATGAGTTAGCAGTTATACACAGAGGGCAATTAGTCAGAATACAACGCAAAAACACAGCAGTGTATCTTCCCTACTCCTACACTACACATCAAGCAATCAGCACGGTGCCAAAAGCCATCCTGAGCGTAATGATTCACTCATCAATACAAAGTCAAAACACCTTAATTCAACATAGCATCTCTGTTACACCCACAATATATTTTTCAGACAGAACCCACTGTACTAAAGGATCTACATGTGCCAAGGTATTACTCACAACAGGGCTACATCCAAAGAACAACCGTATCACGCAACATCCGACCTACTGTGAGCAAAGTTTCCCATGAGAATGCATCAGCAAACCAACCCACAACATTACTAAGCCATACTGATGGCAGATTTATGCTATGCAAGTACCACAAACATAACACAGCATAATAGACCTCATCTGATGTTTTGTGTCCAGTAGTTAGGTAGACTTCGCATGAAGTGTTGTGTCAAATCATTTAGTGAGATTTACCTAAAGTCTTGCATCCGCTTTTTAGTGAGACTTCACCTCGAGAATTGTGCCCACTTTTTAGTGAGCTCACCATCACGGTTATGTCCTCCCATTAGAATAAACCCACTGGGAGATTTGTGCCCATTCGTCAGTGAATCATACAGTAGAGTTGTCACTCAACCTCCGATTGACCTAACCATGATTCACCGAACCCCTGATGCCGTGTCTTTATTGCACAGAATATCTTCACCTTCATTTCTTGTTTTGCATTCCTAAACAGTGGCAGGATTTCCAACATGGCTGAAAGCTATCAGCAGAGGTAAAGAAACAGAAATCTAGCCGCCCTATAATTCCTTCACTAATCGCTCTGCACAACTGTGAGTGGCTTTGGTGCGCATCGAAGGACCTCTGTTTACCATAGTCAAACACATTGAAATTTAAATGAGATAGCAGTGGTGCAGGAGCGCCTGCGGGTGGAGAAGAGAGTGTGACCTTCAAGAATGTAGATCGCATGGAGGAAGGTGGCACAGAAATGGCAAGCTCTGCAGACATTCCATAATCAGAAGCAAACCTATTGACCCTGAATTGAAAGTCAGGTGGAGTGCGTCAAAAGACGCACGCCTTTATTCAACATTAATGCATGTGCAAATGCAGCATTTAAGCAAGTGACAGCCCAAATGTCGGGCTGCATAGTTTGACAATCAATTATTAGCCGAACCGATGAAGTAGGAACTGCTTAGAGGCCGGAATGGTGTAGGGTAAGTCATTCGCATGCCAGAGTACCTCCCATAGTTGAGGTACTACCAAGAGGAGGAATTATTGAAGGAACAAACAGAAATGAAGGAGTAAGCAGTGGAAGTAACCACAGCAATTAGGTAGACCATCAAAGACTTTGACACGCAGCAATGTCTTCTGTAACTAGCAGAGACAAAGCAAAGACAAAAAAAATGTTTACTCCATTCACTACACAACTTCATAACTGGGCTGAACTGGACTGCGGATTAGTGTAATCAAAGCGAGGTTCTTAAGAGCGAGACAAATTCATTTCGAACATCTTGCCTACAAAGATGCCGACTGCTAAACAGAGAAGATACTCTAGTTGTGGCGGTCAACGAATCCATTATTTTTGTGACTTCTTTGAAATGCTATGAAATGGCGATCTGTGAAAGGCTATGGATTCATACAGTGACGCTGAAATCAAGGCGCAACTAGCAAGCTCCAGGTTGGATTCCTAATGGGCTCCCTTAGCCTTTCATCATTCTGAAGCCTTTGGGATAAACGTCATTAACACGGAGTAAGAATACCTTCTTTTTCCGGTGCAACAAAGTTGTGTGACTTTAAGTCCCATATTTTTACAACAACAAAAAATTCCATTAATATATGGCAAGCGTGAGACTGTGAAAAAAAGTGATGGTTGGAAACGGTGGAAACAGTTATGTCAACGCTTCTTAACAACTAGGATTTCCACTATACAGTGTTCCATGCCCTATGTACGCCACTTCAGAAGAAGCCTACCCATATGCAAATTAGCTTTGCCCCATTCCCATAGGAGACATTTAACCCCTTCCCTGCGGGGGTATTTCCCCTGTGGTGCGGGGGGGGGGTGGGGGAAGCCGCGGCGCCGCTGTGCTCGTGACGAGCTCAGCTCGTCATGACTCACAGTGGAGCTGTGCTCATGACGAGCTAAGCTTGTCACGACCCCGCCCACTGATTAATTCTCCCGCACAGGCGGTGAATCAATCGCGCGTGGGCGGGCTGCGACTGTTATGACGAGCTCAGCTCGTCATGAGCACAGCTCCACTGTGACTCATGACGAGCTCTGCTCGTCATGAGCACTCAAGCAGTTAACAGCTTGTATGTGACACGTTTGCACGGTAACCATTGCAACCCCAGACATGTTTCAGCCTTTCTTGGACCTCATCAGTGAAGTGCAGTCCCTACACACAAAAATATTAGTACCCACATCTGGGGACGCCCCTCTCTCCTTCCTATGAAGGCTCGCTTTGACAATGACAACTGATTGGTTCTTCCAAAGTGAGCTGAGGCAGATTTGCATATGGTCAGTCATTGGCTGTAATGGCACCAGATGAGCTAAAACTATGCAATGGAATGTGATGACCCAGAGGACTTCCCAGTGGTAAGGAAGTACTGGCTGAAGTAAATACATTAATTTTATTGTCTTAGATAGTAGAGAAATGTTCAGGGGAAAGCCACGCATTTCACATTTTAAGTACAAGTGCAGTTTATTTCAAGCCCAGTGTTTCCTAACTGTTCACCACACAAACTGCAAAGCCAAGCTGGTATCCTCCTGGCATTACAAAGAAATCGTGAAGCTCGTCGAGACATGCCTTATTCAATTACCACGCTAACCTGCGGGCCAATATCTGGCATTATGTGCCCATTATGAGAGGGTAATTCAGTGTAACACCCTGCATCAAGTACAAACGGGGAACTGTCAAACAGCATAAACCAACAACAAATTAAATTACGCCGCAATTTGCTGGAGAAGAGAGGCCAGTCGTTTCTGATTTCGCAAAGCGGCGTCTCAATTTGTATGCAAAAAAGCACATTTCCTCGACAGCATGCATGATCAGACGTGTTTGATTGGCTTGTGACATTCAGTGCAATCTCCTTGCCCATGGATGGCTCATCTCCCCGAGAGGGACTGAAGCACTTACAGCAAGGCACAGTTTTTGTACAGACCTTAATGCAGGCATTAAGAGAAAAGGGGAAGAGGTAAACAAAGTGAATTCCAAAGATTACACAATATGGTTTAGTCGGAAGCTGAGAGAATAAAAAAAAAAGTCCTCATGAAGCAACTAGACCATATCTCATTCTCCATTATTCCTTTTAGGTGTGATTTGTGATGGCGCTTGTACCGTTTGTGGCAGACTCGTATTCTATACATTGTACAAGGGGCTTTGGTTCATCCTCCTTCACCCTTGGCTCCTTCAACCATTGGTTTCTTTTCCTCAACCATTGGCTTATGGCATGTTGAAACAGCCAACAAATGTATTTTAGCTTTACCTTCTTTCTACTGGCTGTTTGGGTGCTTAGCTGCCTGCAGTGGACTGCACGAGGGACTATTTTAAATGGTCCCATCACACATTAAATTCTGAATCTCATTCAAGCATAGTATTATACAAAGGAATCTTTCTTTTAAATTGTTTTACACTGTAGCAGGCATTTGTATTGCGTTTGTCAGGTCTTGAGTGAGAGCATGAAACCTACTGCCTTTGCCAATGCTTATTGAGAGTGTAACACCATCCTTTTTGTGGGGACTGGTGGGTGCTGGTCCCCGAAACAAGTTAGCTTTGCCACTAGGCAGGCCTAGCCTTCCAGGCACAATTCATGTGCTTGAAGCCCACCAGTTTTCTCCCCCCAACACATTATAATAACACACAATATCAATCCCATTTGCAGGAATGTGTTTTCCCAGCCCTAACACCATTTGTTAAATTCTGAGTACCAGTTAGGGACCAGACAACATTTTTCATCTCCGTCTCGGGGAGTGAGTTCTTTTCGTATCAGGAGTATTTCTGCGTAGGATTTGGATCCATCCTTCAAGGAAACAATATTACTGACAAGGCCCAGACATGAACAAATTAGTGCCTGAGGGTCCGCGCGGAACCCAGCAAATCAGCCAGCGTGCGGAGAGGTAAATATCTTCCATCAAACAGGAGTAAGTAGAGTCCCTTATGAGCACATCCATCACTTGCCGCACAACCTGTTTCAAAACAGTTTTGTTATATTTATGAAATACATTACAGCTCATCCCTCAACGAGTGCGCGGGGTCGATGAGAGAGTTCATGTTAAGCAAAATAAGCCCTCAAAGGTCAGGGGAAGAAAGACAACCAAAGGAGGCTAGTCCTACAAGTTAAAAAAATGAAAACACAAGGTGAAAAATCCAAAAAAGTGGGATATAAATAATTTAAAGATCTCAATTTCCCGAAGGTTTTGTATCTATAAGTTTGCCATATTTTCTCTACACTATCCACCGCTCAATGGAGGAATTAATGCAGCTGTGAGGATTTAATAATTGGTGCTGTGCTAATGCATGCCACAGCAAAACAAGAAATAAGGCCTAAACCTTCCTAGATACCAGAAGTGGAATATCTTTGGAAACTGTGGTGCTGGGGAAGGCAGAACCTGAATCTGACAAGAGCACACCATGGCCTGAAGAAATAGGTGTCAAGTCCACCAGCCTTGATTCATCAACCAGATGCATGGGGCATGTTGCTGGAGTGTACTCTGTTCCATCTGACATACCAGTAAGGCACTGGCACACATGCAGGGATGCATACTGGCAGCAGTAGGTTCACCGCCACAGTATTGGGTTATGTTTGTTCATCCACACATCACACCCACCTGTCTCCACGTAGGACACACTAGAAACGTTGAGCACAACAACACAGTTGCACGTTGAACATATGTGAGATCACATAATCATATTAGAACAATGGTTGCTTGATATGAAATAATAAGGGTACTGCTTTGACTGCTTCAAATGTGATCATCGTCAAGAAGGGCTTGGGCTATTCGATTAGCATGGCTTCCAGAAAGATATGCAGATCACCGGTGATGGTTGACCAATCACTTACAAGTGATGTAGCTGGCGAGTTCCGACCCTCCAAACTAGGTCGCTCCCTTGATATGAGCATGGCCTTACACTAGCATGCCCTGGCAATGCACACTAAGATGAGAAAAAAGATTTAATAGATTTATGTTATCTTCGTCTGGGTGGTTCATATATAAATTGATGAGCGAGGATGGATGTGAGGCAAATGCTTAGCTAAGGTCTGGCTTGGAGCAAAGTACTGTGCATGATGGCCCAAGCGTGGGGAGACGACTACTAGTTTGAGGGAATATACGTTTTTTTACATTTATTAGATTTTGTCTTGACAAGTAGGAAGTAGGAAATGGACACAGATTTGGGGGAAAGACAAACTAAAGTGACTAAGAATAAAAAAAAAGAACAATAAGCAAAAACAGAAAAAAAAGAAAAACTGACAAGCAACAAAAAAAACTTAAATGCTGTTTTGCTTCTTCTTACACTATTTGAGATGTGATAATGTATAGCTAGGTATATTACTTTAAATAGAACAAAAAGTAGATTAATTTTATAGAGAGCCATTAAATGTCACCAGGCCTGTCTTGGATACCACCACCTTCATGCTAAGGAAAACAAAAATGTCCCTGTTGCATTTTCTCCCAAGTTTTCAAGATCAATTACTTGAATGTATTTACAATTTGTATCTAGTGCCGAAAACCTGGTAAATAAAAGTGCTTGACAACCCGAGAGTGGATGTCATAGGCCCAAGGCTTTGGTGATAGGGATTTGTGCAAATGGAGAACAGATGAATGTAGATTCTCTTTACATATAGAAAGCATACATCTACTGGAATTTTAAGACAAGGGTTTGGTGTAAAGGACATTTTAATCCAGCTACTGTCAATAAATGTAAAAATGTGCACGTGATGTGAAAATGTAATGAGGCCATGGGTCAGTCCATCACTAGGCGCTTACTTAAGACAATGTTTGCTCTTAAACTCAAGCTGCTTCAGTGAAATTACCTCCAGTGAGGTGCGCTCGACTTTTTCTGCACAATTTAAATGGAACTTGGGAGCATGGCCGGCTTTAGGGCAGTGCGACTGGTGCGGCCGCACTGGGCGCTGACCTGTGGCGGGGGCGCTGTGACCTCCGGGGGCACTGTGTTTAGCAATAGCTTAAGATAGGAGAGATGAGAGGCCATTTTGCAGGTGGGAGGGAGAGAATCCGAGGAGGTGGTCATGGGGCGTGGGGGTGCCAAAAGTGATTGTCGCACCAGGCACCACGAGGGATAAAGCCGGCCCTGCTTGGGAGGTTCGACATTTACGTGTCCACCCGTGGTCGGTCTCACCATCGGAGTGGGCTTTCCTTAGACACCGGTCGAGGTACATATTAGAACATTCTGGTGGCGTTTGTTCGCGCCTGTCTTTTGTTCTATAATAGCTGCAGCGTGCGCGTGTACCCCGTGCGTCGTCGCCGTGCGCCGGCCCCTGGCACAGCAATGGCGCAGGGTCTCGTCTAATTCGGTTTACCACAAAAATGTGTTTAGCGCCAATTGACAGACGCGCCAGCAGGAGTCCTGCTGCGTTTTTGAATTACGGGTTCGTCACTAAGCAGACCCTGGGCCCCCAACTAGTGGCAATCCCGACCCTCCACCGGCGCAATTACCAGCCCTCCGAGGGCCCAAACGGCGAAAGCTCTCAGAGTTTGGGCTGTGAAGTAAGTAGCGCGGCGAGACGCGCATTTACCGTTTTCATCCATGATAGAGTAATCAATTCGGAGCTTGCAGAAAAGGTATGTCAGCGACGAACAACTGGCGAAGGCTTCTAAAAACAGCACAACTTCAATAACCGCCCGGTGACTGTTGTGTTACCGTCAAAGTACAGAGGGGTACTCGATTTAACGTTCCTTAATGATTTGCTTGCACCCAATTGTTGATTGTTGTGGTAGGTAACGTTCCAACTTCCACCATATTGAGTTAAAGCTCTAAGATAGCCCAGCTGTTTGTGTGCCTGCTGCAGAGAATCCTGTGAAAGCCGCAGAGCACAGATTTGAATCGCAAAAGAGCTCCCGAACGAGTCATTTCTCTCGAGTCAATCAAAACACATGCAATAGAACCAGGGAATGATAACACCCGTTTTAACAAGCACCAGCAGACAATCTCGTTTGTGCATTGTCTTAATTTAATAAGTAACGATTGTTTTGTGGAACATTGAAGGGGATAATGACGGGGGCTTGGTGCAGGTGTTCACTCCTATGTTACAGCGATTTTCAAAGAAATACGGACTAGACATAATTTATAGCATAAAATCCAAATTCATGTTAAGAATATTGCTATTTGAGCATCAACACAGTAATAATAATTGAATACCAATATTAAAAAAAGACACAGTTCAACAATAGCTAAACTGTGAAACGCTGGTCTCTGGCTGTCAACGCATACATGGTTTATCTGGTTTACATGGTCACTTTATGGAGCAAGACTTCTTGCCAGCAAAGAAAATAACAGCTTTCACGTTACAAAAAGGAACATATTTATTAATCGATCCGTTTAGGTGAACACTACTTCATAAACAATTACTCACAAAAGAACTAGAGGGCTCTCAAAAACTTGTAAGGAGAAGTGTTCCTGATGTCTTATATCCACTTTCCTCTCCTAAACCACCACCTAGTGAAGATGAAGCCACTTTTTCAAGATGTTCCTTGGAAAGCGCGGCTCCTCTCGTGTGCAATTATGCTCACTGTGGTGATCGTCGTGTGCAAGCATATGTTCGCCGATGATCCACCTCCAACCTTCTTGGCTGCGAATGAGACGGCTCTCTGAAGGCCTCTTCGTGAGGGACAGCTGGCCGTCACAATACGATGAGGAGGGATGGGACTGGTCCCTATGCCGAGGAGGCAGAAGATGCTTGGAACGTAGGACTCTGTGTTTGTGGGGGTGAGTGACATGGATGCAATGTAGCCTCGTGGAAGCCGCCCCTCACACCGCTGTGTAGGCCAGTGGCGGCTCCTCCATAGGGGCGTTTGGGCGCCGCCCCCCTGCTTTCTCACAGTGCGAGAAGGCAGAAACATAAATGGTAATAACTACCATTTATGTTTCTGCCTTCTCGCACTGCGAGAAAGCAGAAGTGCCTGGTTGGGGGTGGGCGGACCTGCTTGAGGGCAGGGGGGAGTGGCTTGCCCACTGTTGTGCATAGGGACTGTTTGGCCGGCCCTGGGGCCGATCAAACAGTCCGTATGCACAACACTGGGCAAGCCACTCCCCCCCTTCCCTTGAGCAGGACCGCCCACTCTCGCTGTTCTCTATGTAGGCTGCTGCATGCAACAGCCTACATAGAGAAAATGGCCCAGGTGGGGCGCGCTCAGTTTCGCCTGGAGAGTTCTGATTGGTGGAGGGGAGGGAGGGAGGCTGTCCCGATGACGCAAGGAGAGCTGCAGCCGGCCGGAATTGAAAAAGGCAGGGCGGGAGTCCTGTGACGCTGCTGCTCCCCTGTTCACAAACTGAAGAGCGCCAACGCTGGACCCCGGCCCAGGAGCAGATGCCGGTCAGGTAAGTTTTTATTTTATTTTAAAACTCTCCCTGTCCCCACCCGAGTCCACCCCCATCGAGTATTGCGAGCCGCGACTGTAACCCCAGCGAGACTGTGACATCATTCACTTTACTTTTTCTTTCTCTATCTGCAAAGTGAGGGGAGTGTGTGAGCACCATTTCCCATCTTAAACCATAAGCAGCAGAAGACACCCTGACATTTGACCTCTGGCATCGAAGCGCAGCAAATGTGTCAAGATAATTACAGAATAAAGGCATCTTTAATTATTGCTTGAACTTTGGCAACCTACAAAAAATCGGTTTGGGAAACACTGAGCTATGGTTTAATAAACGAAGCCTGATGGGTCCTGGAGGGGTTGGTCGTGTGTTAAACGGGGGGGTTGCACCACCACACCCCATAATACAACCCTTCTCCTCTGACAGCCATTTTAACAGAATAAAACCAAAGGTATCCACGTGACTCCACTAATAACATCCGGTCAAACTGAAGTGATATTAAAACAAAAGTAAAAAGCTGTAGCGAGACACTAGATGTATCCTTACTTTAAATGGTCTCAGAATGTTTTCTGCAATGAAATCTGTTTATCCCTAAAGTTAACTGTTAATAGTTCCTCTAGAAAACGGTCTAAATAGGAAAGGGCGGATATGCTTCTCTGTACCTACGTCATCCGGACTGTTCAGAAAACGGCCAAGCCAGAAGGAAATCGTCAGGCCACGATTAAAAGTGTAGATATCTTTATTTTGTTAGATTAATGTTTTCTGCTGTATCCTATTGCGTCGGTTCTATAACATTCTAGATTTATGTTTAAAAATGTATTTCATATCTCTTTCTGATATTGTTGTTTTCAGATATTTCGTTGATATAACTCTCACGGTGCCGTTTTGTTCTCCTCGCCACTACGCCGAATGCTCTCAACCTCTTATTTATTTATTTATTTATTAGTTGTATTTACTGCCCCCAGAAGCTGGACGCACGTCCGGCGTGATAAAACGTGTCTCGAACGCGTGTATTACGGGGTGTGACAACCGATGCTTTGCATCTACAATAAACGTCTTTAAGTATTGAAGCAAGGCTCCCTGGCAGACCTTGAATGCGAGTCGCCCTTCCGTTGCATGGCATCAAAGCGCCGTTGCTTCTAGGCGGTGCACAGCACCTATAGCATTAAGGACAAGCATTTACGCCCTACCACTTTTAAATGGCACCAGCCGCCACTGGTGTAGGCGGCATGTTCGCAGCAGGCGCAGCCTTGTACGATGTCAGATAGAATGAGCAATCTCTCCACTCAATGCTGTCATTTAATAACACATATGTCCCAGGTTTTTAAGTGCAGCATTATTTTAAATGTGCATTACAATGTCTCTGTAATTCTAGATTTTTAAATAATCTATGAGTACAAATCAACGTATACCCAAAATTGCTTTGAAGCAATCTCCGCTATCTCATCTAGAGTTATGTTTTCATTTCAATAGAAGACAAAAGATTTTACTAAGTAGGGAGAGACAAAGATAGGAGATAGGCTAGTCAATATCAAAAAGTCAATTCCAAGTTTTTCGGATACAGTTTTGGTAGGACTCCTTTATTTTTAACATGATCGTTTGTCAAACATGTTAACATTAATCAACAGTGCATTGGTTGGAATACTTTGTGTTGACCGTATCCAGTTCAACAGAACTCACTTTTGTCATCTTAGACAACCTAAACCGCCCCAGAATGGATCTAAACCAGTGACCTTTGGGCTAGACCAAGGTCTCTGAAATAAACGCTCAACCAACCCAGCTATCTGGTATGCAAATAAACATCAATATTGTATTTCCTGTGCATGAATCAGAACAACAGTCACATGATTTCAGGGATAGCCGCTGAAGACATGCGTAGGCGCCAAGTAAAAATCTCAAATTCCCATGGCAAAGGATTTTGCGCTTGCCCGTTTTTGGTTGCGAAAACTGCCTCGCTGAATAGCACCCAAGCCTTGTCAGATTAGCCGTTGCCTGTCCCACTAATGCTCTTTGGAAATGCCAGCGAGCAAATTACTCAGGTCAGGCAGGGATGGATATTCATCTGTGTCAGCCTGCCCGACAGCGGGTTCCATTTGTCTCCGCCTCGGTAATGGACGGGATCTAGCTTGAAAGGGGGGACTGAAGACTTTTTAATAAGGTTCTGCACGGCTACCCAACTAGGGCCATCTATCTTTGAAAATTAAGCTTGTGATTTATATGCTCAGCTTCTTTTGGAGCATCGCCTTCCCTATAAAGTGCGTATCTTTGTTAAACACAACCCTGAGCGGCACCGCCGGGCGAGTCTTATCCATGGGGTAATAGTGAGCTGTCAGCATGGTCGACTCTGTGCAAAATTCAATCAGCGGCATTAAGGTGAATCGCAGATCAGCGCCCCCAGATACCCTTCCAGCTCAGTCAACGTAGGTGGGCTTTGTAACAAGTCAGTGGCTTCCGCCTGATGAGGGCACTGACCTGGGAAGGCCTAATTTCTTTTTTAATTAAATAGGAGGGTAGCCATCCGTCCATCACCGCCATGGCTTGTGATCACATAGAGTCTGCTGGAACTAAGGGCCCTTCTTGTATGGTCTTCTTTTGTTCTGACAATCTGTATCAAGCACATCACTGGCAGGCCTCACACGGAGCAGGGAAGCTTGACAGTACTCGGAGGACCATGCTGACCCGTGTCTGCCCAAGACTGCCATTGATGAAACAAGGAGTTGGTGCTGAGAAAGGGCTGTCTCAATAAGTGGTTGAAATTACAAGATACATAGGGTTGCTTCCCATCTTCTGTAATTGACCAACATTGAGATTGGTGTCAAATAACTACTTCTCCCTTTGCCCGAGGTTCTCCTACATGTCAAAACTGAAACCAAACTGAATGGTACTGTTTTTGCCAGAATGTTCGTGCATCCTCTTTGCACGTGCTCCAAAAGTGCCTAGGGGTGTCTTTGTTCAGTGTAACATTAGATCACTTTTTTTCTGTAGACTCGCAGCACTTCAATTAAAACAAGCATTGGCATAGCCAATAGGTCTCGCCTCATAAGTGTTTAACTATGCAGTACATTCTCCTGACATCAAAGTTTGTGGTAAATCATCTATGATCTACTGATCCTATTACTACCAGGCATTAATTAAAATCCTTTGACACTGTTGGCATGTGTATTAGTTCGAAAGGAAAGACCGGAACTAAATTGAACAACAAGCTGACACCCTGGGTAAAATATTTGAGCCTTTAGAGAAAAAGGTTCCAAGAACAGAAAGGACACCCTTGGTGTGCAGCTCCGCACCATCACTATGCACACTGGGACTTGTATTTCACCAGCACTGCGCACTTGTGTCATGTTAGCACCACAAAGGCTCCTACACTGGCACCAGAAGTTTGATGGCTGTTTGTTGGTGGTATAAAATAAGCAGATAACCTCGATAACCACAGGCTGTGGGAATATTTAGGGACAGTCTGTTTCATACCTCGGTTGGAAATACAAATTCAACACGTATTTTTATTGTTTTAAACTGGATAAAATGACCATGTCTAACTAGAGGAACGTAGAGGTCAAATAATTAAAACCCCCCCAACACCTCTGATAAGGATGAATGGATTCACCTCTCAGACTAGGAGTGAAACAAGCCCCCCTTGCATTCATTCACACAAAGGGGGCAGAGGAATGCTGGAGAGCGCCGTGTTTGGGCAGGAAAGAACCTGGCTGCCCTTTGGCGGCTTTAGAATTAGATAAATACTCAAATGAAATAAAGTTAGGGGTAGGGTGTCATCTCCCCTAGCAACCCCAGGCACCCGGATGAGAACCAAGAACTGGTGGAAGGCAGGCGAAGGGATGCAGTATACAGGCGAAAGGCTGCACTGGACGTATTGAGCAATTGTGAGAAGGGTGGAGATTACATGCCTTGGGGCGGGTAAAGCATGCAGGTGAAAGCAGGGGGAAAGTAGTGTGCAAATAAAGAACTCAACAGGAAAAGGGTGGGGATGAGATGTGGCTTAAGGGCTACAGCTTCTGATTTTGGAACTGAGGAATCCGGTTGGAGTCCCGGCGTCGTTTCAACACCCTGTGATTCTGGTTAAGTCACTGAATCCCCCGTGCCGAAAACAAAATTAATGTCTTTGTGTAATGTAAGTGTTGCTCTTGTAAAGCGCTTCAATACGATGTGCAGGAGACGGGTGAACTGTGCACGTATGGGAGAGAGGGGGGTTGTGCAACGCTCACAAGGTTCGTTGTAGTAGTGTGCAGGACATAACCCAGACCCCTGCATCGCAGCGGGAGCGCCTTCATGGACCACTCATTCAATTTACGGGCTAAGGATAACGGTGAGAGATGGCAGTCTTGGGGGCCCCTCATGACAGTGGGGCCCCCCACAGACTGTTTTGTGTTAAGTCACTGGTATTATGCAGATTGAGCAGGAAGATAACGGAAAGAGTGCGGTGCACAGTGGGAGGAGCAACAGATGTGTGCAGTGGCAGGATTCAGTGGTGTATGGTACAGAAGCAGGGTTTGTGAACGGTATGCAGGGAGATAGGGTTGTAGTTTACACGCCACAGGATAAAGTGGTGCAGCACGTACCTGGAACAGAAGTGGTGCACAGGATGGGTTAGGCGGGAGAGATGTGTAAGTGCCAGATACTGACCATCTGAACATGTATACTGATGGCACAAGAGGTACCGCGCACTGACCCTAGAAACACAAGCAGCAATTACAAGCGAGGCCGCTCAGCTGGCATAGAAACATACATAATGACAGCATGAGTGGTGCCTCTGGCTGACCACAGAACCTTATACAGTGACAGCTAGAGCGGTTCTTATAACTGGCCATAGAATCACACGCTGGCAGCAAGAGTAGTGGCTCTCACTGGCCACGGACACCTATACAGTGACTGCTAGAGAGGGTCTTATTATTGGCCATAGAAACTATGCAGTGGCTAGGGAGAAAGGCTCGCCCAGCCACTAAACATATACCACAACATCAAGAGGAGTTCTTCTGCCGGACAGCTGAACTATAAACCTTGATAATAAGACATATGCTGCCCACTGACCACATAAGCATTTACATTGAAGGCATATCTCATTAGCAGCAATAATTAAGGTTGCCAAGCAACTCCGAGTACAACCTGGCCATTTCTGTAACAAGCTAATATGAATTCTGGGAGTTGTAGTCGTAGATTGCTACAATGGACCTGATTGCAATAGCCTACCTAAGGACAAGGCTTGGCAAAAAGGAAAGGGTGGGACTGGAGGCAGTGTCCCCAAAGGCATACAGGCTTGACATAGGCCACAGCGTCTCCTCCTGTACCACAGATGCCTCCTTCACACTAAAATAGAAGTCTCCAATTGACCATGAAAACATACATATATGTATGACAGCAGACTGTCCCCACGCGGCCCGGGTAATGGTGCGGTCTGGGAGACTCCAGGTGATGTGCCTGGGGAGACTGTGCCACTTCTGCTGACAGACTTAGTGAGCTACAGGCACATTTCGGACTAACAGAAGAGAGACAAACAACCAGGCTGGAAACAAAAATGGGAGGAGGGATCGGGTAGGAAATGGCAGTCAGCAATCACATCCAGGGAGCAAAAGATAGGGGAGAGTTAGAAAAAGCTTCTGTGAACACACCCACAAGAGAGCCAGCAACCAGGGAGCCAGAAACATGACAGCTCCGAACCTGGGAAAGATGCAAAAAATAATTTAGCCATGTTATAATCCTACGTTAATGCGATACGGGCCAAGGGGCAGCCAGTGTAGAACCAGTTGTGGCGGCGTGCTCTCTCTCGGTGCTTCCCGTATCCCTGAACGGAGGCAAAATCGGATCCTAGACACCTACCAAAACAGTCTTGAGGCATCCTCACTTTTTCAACTCACAGCACTGTGACCGCTCCCGCAGCATACGCTCAGGACATAGATATAGTGCTTAGAGGAGCAAAGAGAAGCTAGACATCCAGGGATGTACACAGTGCTGAGAGATTGTGTGGCCAGGAAAGTGATCCTCTTTGAAGGAGGAGAGGTATACATAGGGAATGCGGTGAGTGACTCTGGGAGGCTACAGAGTGCAGAGGCTGCAAGTGAGTGCTATGTGTGGAACAGCACTCCACAGTGTAGGAAGAGTGTGCGTCTAAGGGTAAGTGTGGCTGTGGTGCCACAGGAGTGCTCACAGGAATGATGTAGACATAACAGGGCAGAAGGTTCTTGAATAGACGTATGGAGATGATCTCAGTGCTGGGCCTGCAAGAGCCAAGAGGCAGAAATGTCATGAAGGAAAAACAAAAACTAGAGGAATGTCTAAATAAAGTCATGCTCTGTGTCTGGAGCACACAGCAGCTCAGCGTCCTCGGTGTCCAGGGAGGTGAGGGTCTGAGAGCTGACTCTGTATGTCTTGAAACTCATGCTACGGCCGGGCCTGTCCTCAGGGTCTGGAAGGAGAGTGAGAGAATGAAATGTGACCAACCGCCCCCAGCAAGATTGAAAGAAAACCCCTGGAAGCGACATAAGTGGCCAATGGGTGGAGGCAGCGGAGGAAGAGATGGATGGAGGGTTTAGACAGCACTGATGGCAGAGTGCAGCCCACGCAGGAAGTGGCAGAAACAAGGCACGGTGTGGATGATTTAAAGGGCTGTCAGTGCTCCGAGCGACTGCAAACAGCAGCGCTCGTGTTGTGTGAGAAGCCTGCCAGTCGACAAGGAAAAAGAAAAAACAGCTCCAAGAAACAAACACTTAAAGACACCGGCGGAATGCTAACAGTTGTTAGATATTGCTCGCTGGGCATGAACAGCTAACAAATGCAGGTACTAAAAAGAAAGATTAGCCACTAGAAAAGAAGACTTTTTAAAGGACAATCCAAGTTACCAAGCAAAAGCCATAGGCAGGATGTAGGCCCACAGAGGGATTTCAGCATGTCTCAAAAAGACAGCACATGCACTGCATAGGCTCAACCTAAAAATTACCAAATGTACCAGAATCGAATGAATTGTAAAGGTACAACTGAAGACATAAAACATGATGCTTAGCCAAATTTACCACTCGGGCATTAACTAGAAAAATGGTTTGTCCCATTAGAGTACCTTTTTTTTCTAGTAAAACGTAAACTACCTCTCCTCATACAGAAAAATAGAATATATTATGATCATCAGGACGTTCGAATATTTTAACTGGGAAGTACATCTCCTATTAGCAAAAACAACGCTGCGCCACCCACTTCACGCATACCATGCACACAAACAAGCAGATGGAGAACTCTGGGACTTCTTGACTAACAGGGAAGATTGCCGTACTATCCAGCAGCTACCACTAGCTGCTTAGAAAAATACCATTGTGTTTAATTTGTATCGAGGGGTCATGTGTTTCTTTTGTTGAAACAAGTGTTTGCTATTCTTTTTCAGCTTGAATTCACTTTAATGCAGTTTCATCATTCCCTATTTTGGTGATGGCACGAATAGAAAGCTCCTAATGAACCACGACCAATGACTTCGAGCTGGGAACTGATGTACTTTTATGCCACCACTGAGGTGTTGGCTAAAGAGTAGATACTTTATCTGGTAGGAGGGCTGCAAATAACAGGCTGCATTGCAGCACAACTGAGGTTTACAAGATGGCCACCTGGCATTGACATGCTGCCACAAACAGACAGGGTGCTTATGGTGGATGGGCCAGATACATATTGTTATTCTAAGACAGATTGGCTGTGTAAAAGAGGAAAAAAGAACAGAAAAATACAAAAAAGAAAAAAAAAATCAGAAGAAAGAAGACCAATGCAACTCCTGTCCTACAAATGCTATACCACAAACAGAAGGATAAATGGACCCATTCGCATCGGAGATGAGGAATGGATTGTGGTAGAGCATTTGTAGGACAGGAGTTGCAGAGAGGTAAGGGCTGGACCCGATTTCAATAGATTGAATTTTTCCATGCCCTGGCAGCTCAAGGTTATTGCGAGGAGGGGTTTCGGCCGTGGATGTGGTTTTATTCCATGGTGGCCATGGGATACCGTGGTTGGGTTTATTTTTTTTTATCTGTTTTTCAATCATGCCTTTGTGTTTGCAGAAAGGTACATCAATGGAAGAGGGAGACCGATGGCCCCCTCAAAGTAAAGGTACTAGGACTACGTCCGTAGGGAGGATTAATTCAGTGTTTCCAACCCCGCAAGCTACTTAAATTATGTTCTAGAAAGGAGGGATATACACAGAGTTCCTTGAGTTTTAAATTAGAAGGAAAGCAAAGAAACACTGTGAGACCTTTAGGACACCGAGGCATGGAGAACTGCAGCTAAAGAGAGGTCATAAACTTTGCGGGTGCTGGGTGGAGGAGAGAATGGGTCCCAGGTTCCCTAAGTTCAAGACGGAATACACTGGGAAGGGCAAGCAGTGGGTTATGAAGGTCAATGTTACTGAGGCCAACCTGGGATGAGATGATACAAGAGTGCAGGGCTGCTGATACCGAATACAGGACTATGTATCCGCTGAGTGTTGTCATGAAGATGGCACTGGGAAATAGGAATTTGGGGTATTGGCAGTACAATAACTCTTCTTCCAGGATTTACACAGATTCTGAGGCACTAAGCCTTGAAAAATATGCAATGTCAATCAGCAGGCATCACTCAATGTGCTACAAGCATTACGTTTACCAATTAACAATACATTGGAGAATTTATATGAAAATTGTAATCGAAGGAGAGCAAAGCCATAAGAGTGCTCCATGGTTGGCCCAGGAGTGAACATTGGGAAGCCTGGGATTGGCACAGAGACTAGGCCTGGGCAATGAACTCCGCTCCGCTGCCGGAGTTTGCGGAGATTTGTTAACTACGCATTCCATTAAAACCACGGAATTCAGGCAAAAACACCCTTAACAGAGACAGAGCAGGAACAGATGGCACTGGCCATGGGTTGCCTATGCATGGAACTGTTGTCCTAGTGGATTTTCTGCCATGTCCTTTTCCCTCATGGGTTTTACTACATGTTTATAACTGCCTGGCTGTACCTGTCGTTCACCCGGCAGTATCAGCAGCTATCGGGAGGCTAGCAGCAGTAAGAGCCAATTTAATTTGAATGTCAAGAGCCTCATCCAGGAGGGACGTAGAAATGACGTTTTCTGAGTACAACTGAGTAGAAGGTATGGGAAGGGTGGTTACTGATAAACAATGCACCAGTAATCCTTGTGCATGGTGGGAGAGAGCTGCTCAGAATGCATTCTTGGGGTATTTCACATTCCAAAACTTCTCTTAAATTGGTTGTATCCATGAATTGACTTAAATATTATCTAAGACCCACATTACACTTGCTCCTTAAATTGCGTAGACAGGAATAAAGAAACGTCTGTTGTAATTGATTTTAACCCCACGTACTGTGTTACATCCGTAACATTTTGGGTAGCGTAGTCCTAGGTTACAAACCAGATCTCTACATGCATGATCGTTGAGATTCCTGCCCTAAAATTGTTCGCTGGCATAGGCACATATTGTCAATGACTTACAAGAGAAGTCTCATTCAATTATTTACAAACCAAAGCAAGGTAGAGAGCACATATATAGACAGAGAAACATACATTTTGATACAAAAATGGAAAAGTTTATTGTTTTCTTTTTTTTCCTTTTGGGCCACGAATGTGTATTGACCTCTGCTGTATTCGTCACACAAAACAAATTGCGGATTCTATGATGCATGTATATACTATGATTGTAATCTATTTTTGAAGCATGTTTAGCATGAGGGGGCGTGAAGTGTATGCACGTATGGGTATGTGTGAGCATGAGTATGTCTGGTGACTGGAATGCATTTTATTACCATATTGTAATCTTTTTGGGGGAATAATCTTTTGTAGAGAAACAGTGACATCGTAATTTATAAAAACAATAAACTTTTCAATTTTTGTATCAAAATGTATGTTTCTCCGTTTGTCTATATATGTGCTCTCTACCTTGCTTTGGTTTGTAAATAATTGCCTGGGACTTCTCTTGAAATTCATCGATATTATCCCTGTTTTGGCCAAGTTATCTTGTAGCACGGGACCCCCTCTTTCTTAAACCTGAGGCACGTATTGTACCAGTTCACCCTATACCGGCACAGTGCCTCAATCTCTGGGCATGAGCCACAGAAGGCAGGACTTTGTGTGGTACCGATCATACGGCACAATGTAATGTGTGATTACGCAACCGCAAGGTGTGCCAGATGCATGATGTAATGATGCGAGCCAGAGCTCCCGTGTGCTTTAAAGCATTGGCGTGTTCACCACAACGAGGTTAACAGGACCCACCTCTAGATAAGCAGGTGGACACTTATTTTGTCACCGCTCGGGATAGAGATGTTGCGAGGTGGTACCATCTTTCTGCTAAGTTGCACCACAACTAAACAAATGGAGCTGTGGCAAATTTAGATGCCTTCAGCTTACTTGATGAGGGGTAAGAGATATATCTGATAAATATGCTCAGTCAGTTCGGTGAGGTGGATTACTAAAATTAAAAATAGTACAAAACTAGTCTACGCAAAATACAGAATTTTAACCAGGGTCTTTAGGCTCATTTCAAGCGCTGTCCTGTTGTGCCACGCCCCTCACAGTGGTTTTCATTGTTGGTTAGGACAAATTAAAATACCAATCTATTGTGTTACGTTTGCATTACCATGGGGCAGAATATTGAAGTAAAGAGCGCCTCTTGAAGACGGTGTCCCCAAGTTGGTTGTCATTTTTACATAAAATGTAACAATTAGAAAGAAGCTCATTCCTAGATCAAGGTGACTGAACTTTAATATCCATCTTTTGTTGAGGGATCATCAACATTCACAAAGGGCTAACACCAATGCATAGTGTGTGTCTGTGTAGCACTGGACTGTATTGGCCTGGGCCACACCAAATCCCCCTTTGCCAGCACAATGCCATGTAACTCTCTCTCATGTGTGTATAATCTACCGATGACGCATAGGTTGCTTTAAAATGCACCAAGGGCTACTGGAGTGGAACCATATCCTGGGTTGAGATGGGGGACAAAAACGACAAGAAAACCCTAGCACATACTGGACCAACTTATGCCCAAACAAAACATTAACAAATCTATCAAAATGTATTTTAAATAGTACTTTTGTATGATGAACGCCAGACTCTAGCATGGTGGGAATTGTAATGATTTAAGTCATCAACTATACATATTTTACTTTCTTAAATGTATATCTCTCTTCGTGTGTGATTGGTATGTGCTGCTACCGAAGAGCAGAGCTTCTTTGTTGTTATTTTAAAAATAGGTGTAATTTGTCTTTTGTATACTTTGAATGGCCACGCTCAGGAACCCGAATTGAAATTGTGTCAGTAACTCCAAATTCATGTTTTACATGATACTGAGATTTTTTTTAAACTTGCATTACGTGTTGCACAATATTCTTTGAAAATCCTGAATTCCAATTCTGTCGATTTTCCAATTTTTTTCCTGTATTGTTATAAAAATCGCATTTAAATTAGTATAAATGTGGGCTGGAGGCACCACCACCATTCATTCAAATGCATTTTTGTCTGTGTTTCTGTTTGTAGGTATGTTTTTGATATACAAACTATGTCTTATGGGTGGGCAGCCGCTGCCCGTGCAGGTATGAGCCATGGGGCGGTGGGGCCCGGGGGGGGGGGGGGTTATTTATTTTTCCCTCATGATCATCTGTCAAATCCTCCCACAACCCGGCCCCACCGCTCTACCCTGCACAGGCCGCGGCTGTGTGTGGAGCCTCCATTACTTCGCTAAGCTCACCCTTCATCTGTCACTATAAGCTGTATGTTGCGCACATACTCCTGCTTCCATTGAATCCTGCTGCTACAGTTCATAAAAGCAACCACTGCCACTGGATCCATTTAAATGCCATCAGGCTCCAAGGTTAGGAACAAAGCTATTACATCTCAGATGCTGCTGCATGCTGGGCTCAGGGGGAGAGAGATTAAAAAGAAATGATAGCAGTGTCCCACAAGGCAGGAAGGAGTCCACGGAATGGCCATGTTTCTATTATGCCCACTTGTAATTCTAAGAGGGGGGGCAGCGGCCAACCCCAGGGTCTGGAACGCCTATTTATAGCCGGCTTCTCCCTTGGATTAACCCAGGGCCAGCAAGATGAATGTCAGTGTCTCAAAATGAATCAAGTCCCGGGGTATAAATTTACTTTTCAGGAAAAATTTGCCTTGGGTCGCGGAGGTCTGACTGACAGTGATAAAATGGCTGATCTGAAATCATAATCCAGCAGCTCAGGCCCCTGCAGTGACCTTCACAGGTCTAAGAATCTGAAGCTCATTTTATGGCAGTTAAAGGAAGGTATGAAAAACCGCAAAAACATCCTAGGGGAAAGAGACAAGACTGGGGACCAGGATCATGCACAAAGCAACTTCTACTGTTGATTAGTGAAAAGCATCAGCCCCTCGTTCAGTAGTTAGTGTCGTCAGCCGCTGTATGTAAATTTTTCGTATTTTTTTCCTGTTATAGATGCTTCCAATGGATGATCATCCTACAAAAAGATGCATTTCCGGCTGTAAAATTTCTATCGGGCTATGATCTTGTATTAGACTTCATCTTCTTAGGAGTTAAATGTATCAAATTATCATTCCATATAAAAAAGCATCGTAGCATTGCATTATGGTTCCGCAATAATCCCATCTCCTCTTCTAATGCTTATGTCGGATTTTCCTTCAACGATAAGCTGTCTCCTACTGTCTATAGCTATTGTGTAAAAACAGATAATGAGATTCGTCTTCTGATGCAGTAAGTGTATCAGACTAGCATTCAACGAAAGATGCATCCGCGATTGTAGTGTTTGACTGTTATTCTGCAATAAATGAATTTCTTCCCTTTGTGCTTATATCGATTTACTGTTAAACAATAAGATGAGATTACTGTTTGAATACTTCTGTCGCACTATTGTCCTGAAATAAAATTTGCCGCCTGGTGGAAAATCGTACCGCAATAAGATTTGTCTTTTGTTGTAGCAAGTCTATGAGACAACCAATCCGCACAAGGATGCGTCTCCTATTGTAATACTTTATTGGACTACCATCTTGCAATAGGCTTCGTCTTCTACAGCTTAGTATCAGATTTATCATTCAACAGATGCCTTTCCGGTTGTAATGCTTTTATCAAGCTGTTGCTTTGCAATAAGATGTCTTTACTTACCCTATATATATTTTTATTAAATATTATTCCAAAAGGACATTACCTCGTGTGTTTCTTCTCTCACTGATATCGGAACACAACATATGGTTGCCGGTTATATATCTCATCCTGTCTCTTCAGCCTCCCGCTGAGTCTTCTATTTATTCCAAAACACTCATATAAAAAAAAAACAATATCGTGTTTGAGCCCTTCGTGTAACACTGGTAGAGATGGTACCTGTTTGAGTAGAGGGTACTCTGACTTAATTTAGATCTCGCCTATACAGTGTGTGCGTTCTGCTGCAATACATATTGCTAACTATACAGTGGGCTTGCAACCTGCCCACAGCATACCATTGGTTGTTTTCACCTGTCACTCGTTTGGAATTTTTCGATTGCTTAACTCCTGTAAGCTTTGCTTCCTTTCTTGTATTAGCTCCTTCCTGGAGCATAGACCAAGTATGTGTTCTTCCTCGTTTTTGGTCTTCCTTGTCTCTTTGCAACACACTATTTTTTTTTTTTATAGGTGTTTTGGTAATATTCCTAGAAGTGAAATGTGCTTTCCTGCTTTTAACACTGGCTTACAGCTTCATGTTTATGCTGCTTTCACTCTTTAGTTACTTACACCCACAACTGGGACTACTCTACGCCACTCTACTCCACTTTATGCCACAGCATTCTGCTCTAAACCACTCTATGCCACATCACCCCACACAATGCCACTTCATTCTATGCCACTCCACTCTACTTCACATCAATCTATACCATTCTACTCCATGCCAATCTACTCCATTCAACATTACACCACTCTACAACGCTCCATTCTATGCCACTCTACGACACTTCCCCCTATGTTACTCATCCCAACACAACTCATCCCTGCACCACTCTACTCCACTCCAATCTATTCACTCCGATCTGTTCACCGCCACTCCACTCAATGCACCCTATACACTCTATGCAACTGTACCCTATGCCACTCCACTCCACACCACTCTACTCCATGCCACTCCACTTTACCCTACACCACTCCACACTACTCTCTCTTACACCACGTCACTAACTTTTGGTCATGCTTAACAGCAGCAACGCTGCTGTACAACATGGCTAAAAGACATTGGCAAAGCCAATAACTCTCAGATAGGCAAATACCTATTGGGTTGGCAAATACATGTTTTTGTTTAATGACCTGATTCTTGTAGTGTGGTTACACATCTGCATCCAGAAAGGCGGAACTGTAGTTTTGGGAGAGATGATAATCCCATTTAATTCTTTCTTCCTTCAGTCTGGAGGAGCCCACTGTTGGTAAATGAGGTTCCATGCAGCAGATGGGCTGGCTGGACCTCAGCGGGTACAAAAGCCAAGTGTGATCAACATCATCTGCCCTAGCGTTGAGTGGGCATTGAGCCTTGTGAAGCCCACATTGAGGCATAGTTTAGATTGAGGCATAGGGTCCATATAAAAGGGTAGGACTGGTGGAGCAGCGGACACCGGAGGGTATAGATCAGAAGGAAGGAGATTATATGTCCACCTAGATATTGAGAATTAGCATGTATGCTGGTGAATGTAGGCTTTTAGTTGAGAATAATAATACTCTGTCATTTTAAAGTGCTTTTTACCTAATTTCTTGACATTTTGTAGGGGCCTTCACAACTAGTGTTGCTGCTGCCTAACTTAACGTTACTGAAGACGCCGACTTCGGAAGGATGGGTTGGCCGTGTGGGGTGTGAATCTGTGACCTGCAGATTTTATTGAGATCTATGTAGCAAACTTTAACGTCACTAAAGGGCTCATTGTGGTTGCATCATAAAATAAGGCGCAAAAATATCCAAGTGGAAATACCGTTTGCGTTCAAGTGAGCGCAAAACTATTTGTGCTTACAGGTTGTTATTGGTCACAACTGTGAATGCACATCTAAACTAATTTACCATCATCCCTAAACACAAGTTCAAGTTTGCTACTGGATGCGTTTTTGTGTACGCATTTCAGCATTCTTAAATATTGTCCATTTGGCAAGCCGCTCACTAATACCGAATCTTTTAGGAGTAGCTTGTGGATGCTCATGCCGGCACACTTGGGCAAACCCACACACCATTAATGTTTGATTAAACTTTGTTTCACATGTATTATTGAAAACGTAGTTTTTTTCTTACTTCTGTCATCTATGATTTTATTTGATGTTTTTTTACTTAATTTACTTTAACAATGTTATTATCAAATTATTAAGAATCTTGTTCGCAGTAGAAACAATGTAAGCACACTACTGCCCTTGCCATCAGTTTCTCCCCTTTGACTCAGTTTTGAGTGTGATCTGGCGTGATGTGCCAACTACTTGAAACTGCCCCTTTGCTCCCCTAGCCCACAGCTCCAACCCACTAGCCCATTCCACCTATGGGGCAGATGGCCCCTGATACAGCTTCACTAACCCCTCCACATCCAGAATACGTTTAATGGCCATGTGGCCTCGAGGCACCGGCCCTGCACCCACCTCCACCACCCATAAAGTACTTCAGAGGGGAAACAGCAAATACCATGACCGCCGAACTACACGTTGCCTTTCCAACGCAGGCAGAACAACGAATGCGTCGGAACCACACATTCCATTTACAACTCAAGTCGTTAAAACTAATTGCGTTAGGTGAAGTGGCGTTGGACTTTAAAGTCAGCGCTTTCCCTACTGTTGTGGGGACTGGAGTTGCAATAGTAAGTCATACTATTCCAAAGTCCAGCACCCCCAAGGCAAGTCGCTGTAATGACTTGCGTTGTAAATGGAATGTGTGGCTCAGATGCATTCGTTGTTCCACCAGCGTTGTTAATGGACGGGTGGGAAAGGAAATCATGGTTGTGTCATACACTGACTTCAGAGGCAGATGGCCCAGTTGGTAGTTTCTGCCCCCAACCCATCAAACACCCTGCACCCAATCAATTACCCATGATTAACTTTTGGATATGATGTCTCTCTGATACAGCCCCTACTCTCATTCCACCGCCCGTCCCTAACATGAAGTTCACTCTGGTCACAAAAAGTCAACATTGAAGCAAAAATTCATAGGAAAACCATCATCATGCAAGCGAGAACATGTGCAGCGTAGATACACAATAGCAAGTACGTTAAGACGTTGATAAGAAGCCTTCTGTAGGATACCACTCTTACCCGCAGACTTTTAATCGTGCAAGGATCTCGGAGTCTGCCTTCTTCATCTTTAAGGTTGTAGCCCTCCGGCCTCTTATCTCTCTCACTCACCTTCCAGAGTTTCACCGTTTTGTCTGAAAAGCACAAAGCAAGAACATTCAATCTCTTGCGAGATTTAGTCTTTTAGGGTAATGAAATACTAGCTCCAAGTTCATCATTTTTATTATAACTAGATATTTAAATTGTAACAATCAGTGCTCCCAACAAAGAGCACATCAAGGCTCTACACTATAAAAAAAAGGAACAAAAAATGTACACAGGCATCCTAAACCCAGCACAGTATTTGAAAAATAGCCTTTTGCTATTAGAATGTCAATGAAATATCCTGAATATATGCATTGCATGGGCAGTCTGGGGTGAAGAGGGTCAAATTTCAGTGAGGGACCCTTCACAATCCCCATACTGCATCACCATTAAGACCAACATCGCCACCCCTGTCCTCACCACAAACACCTTCACGGGTGAATCGAAAAAGCCTGATGCTGTGAGGTGGCCAAATATGAACTGCAAGAGGCAGTTTGAAGGGTTAAGTAGCCACAATGAATCTTGTTTATGGACAGGCCCAAGATTGTCCAAAGTTTTACGTGTTATCAAAGTTAATTTGCAGAAAGTACTATTGCATATTACTTTTGAGGAGGTTGAGAGAGCTCTCAGGCTTACAGGGATTTTGGATGAGTCGGTCACGTTGGTTCCCCTGGAGTGTGACTGACTGAAACAGCCTTACAAGCTTTTCAGAAGCACCCAATCTGCATATCGTCTTGCTAGTGTTCGATAGATGCTGTATACCTCGCTGTGCTATGGCCGAAGGAAGAGGGTGACTTCTACACAAGGGGTGCTCACCTACAATATATTGGTCTGGAGAGGGTTTGCCATTTTTTAGGTCGAGCCTAGCGCATCGCGCATTAGCTGCTCTATGGGAGGCTTCAGGTAATCACTCAAAACGTTTCTGTGTTGGTCTGACTCCCCCCACGCATTTGGTTGGTTGTTGGCTGTGTCAATTAAAAATAGGAGGTTGCAAATGGCTAAAGGCGGGCGCGTTTCCCACCTCTTTAGCAAATGTTCACTCCAACAGCGTTTTGCTTGCGGGAGCCAGCAGTGGCGCGCAGGGTGGCAGCTGCATTCCTTACATAGCTTGCAGTGTGCGTGCACCACTCACGGTCTTCTTGTCTTTCTTGTGGTCTTCTTGTTTTGCTTGTGGTCTTCTTGTTTTGCTTGCCATGATAATGCCGATCTCCCCTAAAGCACGCCAGTTGCAGCGGTGTGTGTGTGGGTTGTAATGCATTGTTTATATTTGATTTGTTTGTGTGTGTGCTGCTTTTATGACGTCCCTGCATCCATCAGGCTATAGGACTTTGTTCCGATGGGGACGTGTTGGGGGGCTTGGTCTTAGATGCAGCACGATCCTCAGATGTTTTCCTCTTATCCATTCAGAGTGTTTGCTCCTGTTCACTACTTTGCACATTTTGTGTGGGCTGATTCAGGCAGTGTGTGATTGATGTTCATTTTTGCCACTCACAGAGGCTGCGGGGCAGTGAACGGCGAACGCCTCCATCAGAATCACCAAAACAGCGTGTGTTGGTCTTAAACCCCTTTGGCGCACTCTGGCAGTCCTAATGTGTGAGGGAGACTATAGCCAATCAGGAGGGCTCTCTGAAGTTCAGCAAGAGTTTTAGCACAAGCAGATACAGCTGGGTGGTCCTCCCCTCATATTAGTATTGCAGGTATTAGAATTGCAGCCCCTCCTCCAAAGGGTGGTAGGAGGAAGGTGCTCACCCCCTCCGTTGCGCAGATCAATGCGGAGTTTGTTACCCAGGTACACGCTTCTTATCCAGACCACGTTAAGAGAGTGCTTATGTTACAATCTCACTGAGCATCAGTTGTGAGAAGGGATTCCCATAGAAGATAGAAAGCTTGTATAAGATGAGGTAGACCTTCAATGAGGCGCAGGAACTCAAATTATGCAGCTAAAGTAGCCCGAGATAGCTCTGTGGTGGACATAGGTGTTAATACTGCACTAATTTGCAGGCAGCATGTAAGTGCAGCCTGGCTCTGCTTTATTTGTGCTGGTACATTTGTCGACTCTCCACCCCTAATTTAATTAAGGATGGTCGGCGCTGCACTGCCGCGCATGGCTTCCGGTTTTATGTTTATTTTATTTTATCAGATGTGACAAAACACTTTAAAGGTCCCAAAGGTGAGACCTATTGGCTATGCCAATGCTTGTTATTGCTTGCACACCTGAAATAGATCCTGACCTTCATTACGGAACCTTCTATGCATACGAGATAAAATCAACAACCAAAGAAAAGCAATTCCCAGGTAATATTTGGTTATCTTATAGTACGAAATTACGCTCACCACTACATGTGACTTTCTCATGACATGCACATTTCAATGTGCATATGCACTAAAGCTGTAATTTGTTACATATACCTATCTAGAAGATTTATTTTTGTTTTGCACTGCAGCAGATTTTTTTTATTAGCTTTTTTCATTGGTGGACTAGGAGACATGAGTCTCAATACAACCCAAAGATACAACAGGCCAGTCCTAGTTTACCCGTAGCGCCATGAGGTTGCCACTGACAACCAAGCTAGGACCAGTAAAGGTACGGTTTTACTATACAGTCGACAGATGTCCGCAAAGAAGAACACAACTGCTTGAAAGTCAGAGTTGCACTATAAAGGCAAAAGATGTCCACACAGAAGAATACAATGGGGAGGGAAAACTGCAGTTGCGCTATACTACCAACAGGTGTCATCAGAGAAGCTGGAGGGCTGCAGTTGCGCTAAAGAGAAGACAGCCATGCTCACATACAATTATAATGTAAGGGAGAGAACTGGAGCTGTGCTAAAAAGCCTCTTATAAAGATTAATTCTGAAGGAGGGCAAGAGGGCAGTAGGGGGCATACAATTCAGAAGATGGCAGCACTTTCTGAGTGCCACAGCTCCTGCTGGGTGAACACTTGATAGTTCATCCAGTTCAACTTTTACCCTGTATTCTGTTATTTGCAATCCTCGATTAATAAGTATATACAAGATAGCAGTGCCAGACCAAAAAGAAAATAAATCTGGCCTTTCTGCACTATTCATACAAAGGCTTTGTAAGAGAGAGTTATGCACCCTCTCTATGTATTCCATGTAAATAGGAAACCATATGTGCAAAAACAGACATGAGCACACACAATCTAAGTTGATATCCTGAAAAATGCATACAGCACTCCCATGCATTTAGGTCCACGTTTTCCACAACTTCAGACAAATGCCGGAAAGCTGAAGTGTTACTATGCAACCTACATATGTTTCTTACAGGACAGTACAATGTAGATGAAAAACTTGCTGCACTCTACAACTGACAGATCTACAGAGAAAAGTACAATAGAGATGGAAAGTAGAAAGCTGCACTTGAGCTATACTACCAACAGGGGTGCTTCTAAAAGAATGCAATGCAGATGGAAGGTTGTAGTTGCACTATACTACAAACAGCGGTCCTTATAGAAGAGTGCAATGCAATATAGATGGAAAGCTTATTGCACTCTACTACTGACAGAGATCCTTACAGAACAGTACAATGGAGATGGAAAGCTGACGTTGTGCTATACTACCAACAGAAGTCCGCACAGAAGAGTATAATGAGATGTAAAACATATTGTACTCTACTACCAACAGACGTCCTCACAGAAGAGCACAATGGAGAGGAAAACTCCAGTTGCACTGTACTACCAACAGAGGTCCTCACACAAGAGCACAATGGAGAGGAAAACTGCAGATGCACTGTACTACCAACAGAGGTCCTCACAGAAGAGCACAATGGAGAGGAAAACTGCAGATGCACTGTACTACCAACAGAGGTCCTCACACAAGAGCACAATGGAGAGGAAAACTGCAGATGCACTGTACTACCAACAGAGGTCCTCACAGAAGAGCACAATGGAGAGGAAAACTGCAGATGCACTGTACTACCAACAGAGGTTCTCACAGAAGAGCACAATGGAGAGCAAAACTGCAGATGCACTGTACTACCAACAGAGGTTCTCACAGAAGAGCACAATGGAGAGGAAAACTGCAGTTGCACTGTGCTATCAACAGAGGTCCTCACAGAAGAGGGCAGTGGCGCCATAGCTCTCCATGGGTGTATATTAACACTTTGGAAGAGCAAGGTTTGCAAAAAGACACACAATGTCGACATCTTGAGAAAATGCGTAGAGCACTGCTTTGTGCCTAGATCCACGTTTTTTTCAAGCAGGTGCTCTAAATGAACATGCTGACTTCTGGAAGATCACGGTTGCCATGGACTGACTTCTGCCATTAAACTTTTCCTTTCTATTTAAGAATGAAGATGTGCACCCCAATGGAAAATAGAAATTGCACAAAACTCCCAGGGAGACTCTAATCTCTTGGACTTTTGGTTCAAGAATAATACATGTAACTGCAATTTAAGTGTACTGGAAAGGATTGCAAGGGCTGCAAAGCTGCTGCAGTTCCTCAGTTCATTTCTAGAGGGCCCTCTCCAGTCACAAACAATTAGTTGCAATGCCCGTCACAAAGCTGAGGGTGTGTGGGGCAACCTAAAAATGTGCGTATACTCTTTTGCTACTCTAATGCTTTGTGCTCATGTTTCTAAAGGATAAATAAAACAAAGCTGGTTGATAGCGATGAGTCAACATTACAACTTACAATAAATATCTTGAGTGTTATGGAAATAGTTACTGACACCCTACTATACATAGGGACTATCGGCCATTGGGAGTCCAAGTGTCTAAAAAGTTCTAGTCTTAGGGAACTATTTCTTAGGTGTATGTATACATGTTAAAGGTAAAAAACGGAGTCACTGAAAGTGAAGTGGCTGAAGTGGCCGGTCCACTAACATATACTTTGTGATGTGGTGGGAGGGAGTATTTTTTGAGTGACATTTGAACAAGTGAAATGGTGTTGAATAAGAGCCTCTATATGTGAGTATTTTTGTATGATATTTTGGGGAAGAATTTATGCTAGTAAGACAGTCTATAAGCGGACCTAAACAGCAGTTCTCCAAATGTTATCACTGGATGGACACAAGCTATCCACTCACAAGATTGTAAACTCTGCTCTTTTGGAGGGACAAAAACAAAAAGTAGAAGGGCCGCCATTGTATAGTACGCAATGAAATGAGACTGGTAAGAAAGCCAACCAAACGCAAGCAGTTGGCCTACCCAAAGCCCTCTGTACGTATTGGTATAGCACACAATAGGTCTTCGACAACAGTCAGCTAAAAGCTGTCTGTAGTCAAAACCTAAAAAAAGAAATGAAATGGTAGAACTGAAAACACAGACACAAACAGCAGTCCACTCTGTCAAATCAAGTTATACAACTAAGACGTACTTTACAGATTCTGAAAAAAATATTTCATTTAATAATACACAGCTTTCATGGTTAAATTCAAATTTCTTTTTGTGTTGATCGTGACAGAGTTTGAAATTGATCTGTGATGGAAACGGTGATGAGAACTAGCCCACACCACACTATGACTGTAACGCTAAATGCACGCGCTCAGTTTTCAATCACTTTCCATCATTATGTTTGCCAACCATTTAAAAAGTATTTGATCGGTTTCTTCGTCCGTGTACATATGATGCTTCCTCGGGCTATCGCTTACCGTCAAACCTGCTCCTCATTAAAGGCCCCCGTTCTGAAGCGTTCACAAAATGTAATAACATGGAACATTTAAAAAGAGTAATTTAGCCTCTCGGCAGACACACGAGATGCCATCTCAAATAGCGTTATAATATCCCTGTATTCAAACACTATTTAAAATCTCAATTAACAGGACATTACGCCATGTAATGAATCTATATTCGATCTTCACATTTTTTTTCTCTAAGTGTTTGTGAAAAATAAAGTCCTTTGTAATTTACTGCAATGATCCATGGTGAGACGTTGGCACACCAAACACACTTGCTCCTGAAAGAATTATGCCCCGTTCCCAAAAGTAATTATGTGCAGTCCAGAATGGCCCCCTGGCCGCGTTTATTATGGGAGGAAGCGCCATATATCCTCAGACCCTGTATGTGAATTAAATGTGGGCTCGCGCTCTACGCTACAGTTGACGGATTTGCTCGCTTGCTGCTCGTCCCAGTGCTGCGCGCGGGCGGGGATGGGGTTGTAATGGAAGGGCTGTCAATCTCAGGTGGGGGGTGGGACCAAGAGGCAGCTGTATCTCAATGCTGCACGTCGCCTACTCCTCCAAGCCCCACTGTTGCTGTGACACATAAGGGCCGGGGAAAAGAATGTGAAGGGAGATAACGGTCCCTGGGTGCAGCTGGTCAGTTAATTTCCTTCTCAAATGTATCCCATAATGCATTAGAAAGATCCCTGAAAGGATAACATGTGTCCTATGTTCCCCATTATCTAGTACAAACCACTTCTAAACACTAAATTGGACAGACACAGCTACTCTGACCAAACTCAATGACAGCTCACATCTTGACTGCAGTAAATAAGGATCCCAATACACAGAGAAGCATTGGCAAAGTCAATAGGTCTCCTATGCGAGAGCTATTGGCTTTGTCAATGTGTTTTAGCCATGTTGTACACCAGTGTGGCTGCTGTGCAGCATAGCTTAAGGTTAGTGGCGCGGAGTGGGATGGGGAAAATTGGAGTGGGGTAGATTGGGGAAGAGTGGAATGAGGTAGATTGGGTAGAGTGGAATGGAGTAGAGTGGAGTTGGGGGTATAATAAAGTGGAGTAGATTAGGATAGAGTGGGGTAGATTGGAGTGGGGGAGTTGGGTAGATAAGCATGGTAGATTGGAGTGAGGTAGATTGGGGTGTAGTGGGGTAAATTGGAGTGTGGTAGATAGGGGTAGGGCAGATCAGGGTAGATTGGGATAGAGTGAAGTGGAATATTTTGGGGTTGATTGGAGTGGGATAGACTGGGGAAGAGTAGGTTAGATTGTGGTAGATTGAAGTGGCGAGAGGCAGCCTGGAATGGAGTTGGGTAGAGTGAAGTGGAATAGATTGGAATGGGGTAGATTGGGTGGATTATAGTAGGGTAGAATGGAATGGGATAGATTGGGATAGTTTGGAGTGGGGTAGATTGGGGTGAATTGGAGTAGGGTAGATTGGGGGAGTGGGAATTGGAGTGGTGTGGGGCAGATTGGGATGTGGTGGAGTGGGGTAGATTGGGGTGGAGTGGGGTAGATTGGGATAGAGTGGGGTAGATTGGGATAGAGTGGAGTAGAGTGGGATAGAGTGGGGTAGAGTGGGGCAATTTGAAGTGGAGTAGATTGGTGTAGATTGGAGTGAGGTAGATTAGAGTAGGGGAGTGGCGTAGATTGATTGGGGGAGTGGGGAAGATTGGATTAGGGTGGAGTGGGGTAGAGAGGAGTGGAGTGGGATAGGTTGGAGTGGGGTGGAATAGGTTGGAGTAAAGTTGGATGGAGTGGAGTTGGATAGAGTGGTGTGGGGTAGATTGGAATGGAGTGGGGTAGATTGGGTTAGGGTGGGGTGGAGCGGATTGTATAGGAGTGGAGTAGATTGGGGTGGAGTGGATTAGAGTGGAATAGAAGGGGTAGAGTGGGGCGGATTGGCTGGGTTAGATTGGAGTATGGTCTTTTGGCATACAGTGGGGTATGGTAAATTGGATTAGAGTGGAGTGGGTTAGGTTTGAGTGGCATGTGGTAGTATGGAGTGAAGTGGAGTGGGGTAGATTGGGTACAGTAGAGTGGAGTGTAGCAGATCGGGGTAGAGTGAAGTGGCATAAAGTGGAATGAGGTAGATTGGGTGGATTGAATTGGATAGATTGAAGTGGGGTAGATTGGAGTGGAGTGGGATGGAGTGGAGTTGGATAGATGGGAGTGGAGTCAAGGTTAGAGTGGAGTGAGATAGATTGGGGAAGAGCATAGTGAGATAGATTGGAGTGGGGTGTAGAGGGGTAGATTGAGGTAAAGTGGGGTAGATTCGAGTGGGGTAGATTGGGATAGATTGGAGTGGGGTAGATTAAACTGAGGTAGATTGGTGTTGAGTGGGGTAGATTCGAGTGGGGTAGATCAGGGTAGTGTGCAGTGGGATATATTGGGATAGGTTGGAGTGGAGTGCAGTTGAATGGGGTAGATGCAAGTGGTGTGGGGTAGATTGGATCATAGTAGAGTGGGGTAGATTGGAGTGGGGTAGATTAAACTGAGGTAGATTGGTGTTGAGTGGGGTAGATTCGAGTGGGGTAGATCAGGGTAGTGTGCAGTGGGATCTATTGGGATAGGTTGGAGTGGAGTGCAGTTGAATGGAGTAGATTCAAGTGGTGTGGGGTAGATTGGATCATAGTAGAGTGGGGTAGATTGGAGTGGGGTAGATTGGTCATAGTGGAGGGGATTGGGGTAGAGTGCAGTGGAGTGTGGTAGATTGGGTTAGAGCGGTGTAGACTGAATTGGGGTAGATTGGAATGGTGTGGGGTAGATTGGTGTGGGGTGATGTGGGATCGGTAAAATGGGATTGAGTGGGGTGGTTAAATTGGGGAGGGGTAGAGTGGAGTAGACTGGAGTGGAGTGGGGTAGATTGGAGTGGAGCAGATTAGAGAATATTGTAGCAGAGTGGGGTGGGGTAGATTGGGGCACTTTTGTGTGGAGTCAAGTGGGATAGATTAGAGTAGATCAGGTAGATTAGAGTGCAGTAGAGTGTAGTGGGTTCAGTGGAGTGGAGCGGAGGGATGAAGAATGTAGTGGAGTGTTTTGTCGTAGAGTGAGGGCCGTAGATTGTAGTGGCTTGGAGTCAAGTGGCATGGCGTGCCGCAGAGCGTCTCAGAGTGGAGGGGTGTAAAGTTGAGTGGCTTGTCAGAGTGGAGTGTCGTAGAATGGAGTGGCGTGGCATGGAATGAAGCAGTGCAGTGTGGAGTATGTACAGTGTGGTAGTGTACTGCCATTACAGACAACACATTTTTTTATTGAAATGAACATTACATTTGCACTGAAATATAGTTTTACTGCACACAATTGATAATGTGTGAAAATGTCATCACCTAGTGTATTAATGTATTTCAATCGTATTGAAATATTTCCTTCCACCACACCTCAGCATTACAAAACAATGTGCTTCATTTGTACTAAATCTGACATATTCTGAAACATCAGCACAGTTCATTTTGTTGTTGTTGTGTGTGTGTGTGTGTGCTAGGAAAAAAACATCCCACACCCTCTCTTAAAAGTCAGAGAAAGAAAAATAAACACCAAGCTACCTGGAAGAGCTTGACATTTGACCTCTGTTTTTACATGCACAGCAAATGTGACAAGATAAGAACAAGTTTTAAAGGCCTGTTTAGAGAAGGCAAGTTTGTGGAAGAATACAGTAAACAAGGTTTGGGCTATAGGAGGGACGCACTCAAGCTGGTCAGCCTAAAACAAAATCAAGCCAGCAAAGAGAAATCCAGAAAATGTGAGTTACAAACCACAAAGACAATGGTAAGCAACGGGTAGAATACATTCTTAGGTCAGCTTTCTGAATGTCCCCACGATGTCTTTAGTAAACTGGTCTGCTTCTAGTAGACTTTGACTTAAAAACAGCACAGCTCTGAGCAGCATGACAAGCACACACTCTCCCATCCAAGCGAACCAACATAATGGTGTGCTATTTATCTTACAAACCGCTTGATTACCTCGTAAGTTGGTATGAAGCGCTATATAAATGCAATGGCAATATAATACTGGAAAGATCATTCAGAAAATAAAAGGCATAACAAAACCATAAAATGGAAGAAATGAGCAATTCTGATGCTGGTAACATACTGTAGGCCCTTGCTGATCCAGAGTTTGGAATAAACCGTAGTGAGAATGGGAGGTGATTATTATAGTGGCGTAGCTGTGTGTGGGGGGTGGTGGTACGACATTTTGGTGCGGTGCCCCCGCTATCACCTGCCGTCTCGGGGCAGCACGAGCACCTGAATGCATTTTTGAGGCGGCAAACGGTTTAAATGCTCGCCAGCTACCCCCCCCCCACGCTCTTCACTGTGGTCGCCGCGACGCAGCAAATGCAGAGACCACCACGGGTGCCCACAGGGCTAGCTACGCAACTGGAAGTAATCAGTGAGGCATTAGGGGACTGGTGAGAACGCCACAAGTTCTAGTAAGATTGTGACACTGTTACTCAAATGCCAGACTCACCTCTGAAGGTCTAGAAGAGCTTGGGTGGAGTAAGTCACATGTTAGACTAACTTCTGAAAGGCCAGTAAGGCATGGACAGCTAACTCCATGTCAGTCACACTAGGGAAAGGCTGGTAGAGCCGGTGCAGAGCAGGGCACATGTCAGGGTCACCTCTGAAAGGCCAATGGGCCTTGGGTAAAGTCAGCCCTGTCAGTTTCATCTCTGAAAGTGATGGGGGTTGAGGCAGTCACGTGCCACATAGAGCCATCCAGACAGTGCATATTGACCTGTTTGTCATCTGTTTCCAGGTCAACCGCATTATTGGTCTTGAAGCATGAGTAACACAGGATTTAACAGAGGCTTTTGATTCCATATTCTTGGCCGAATGATGCCATTACTTGGCTTGAAACAAAAAATCATGCAGTCACAGGTGTCCCTCAGCAACCTTGGCAAGTCAAACTTACAGAGAAATGTCAGAGTACACTTAGGATATTGGGCTCATAATCCATAAGCAATAATATGCCCATGCCAGCCATGAGAGAAGTCTAGCCAAGATGGCCGACAGCCCCATAGGCTTTAGCACGGTAAATACGTATATTGGGAAAAACCCACATGAAGGACCAGAACATTTTAATTTTTATATGCCAAGCTGCTAATGTTAAGGCGAGTACAGAGAGTTTTAAAGAAAGAAAGAAAGACACTGTTTGCTGCTTTTCACCAAAGTTAAGGATCTGGTGGAAGCAAAATGGCAGCATCTGGAAAACAGGTCAGGCGACCTGAGCCAAACATCTACAACTAACAAGTAGGTTTGAATCTTGGTGGCCATGATTCAGCCTTTCATCCTTCCAAGCATGATAACATTATTTCCATTGACTTATGCAGCCACGATAGCTACTGGTAAAGCACCAAGAGATAACGCAATCTACTCAACAGGCAAACACCTCCTCTCAGCACTCATTTCACACACAATGCCGCCCCTTCTTACCGTTAGTGGACAGGAGGAAATAGGCCGCGTTCTGCTGGGGGAGCCATCGGATTTTATTGATTTTCTCCTCTATCTCAAGGCTCTTTAGGTAATCAAATTCCGGCTCGTGGCTCTGGAAAGTGCTGTAAACATTGTACTCCCCTCTGCGGTGCGGCTGGTTCTTACTCTGCGGGGGGAAAGGCAACAAAACCAGACAACAATGTAAATAAAAAGAACGATCTGGACCGTTTTCATTCCTGCGGGGGTTGTGGAGACCACAGTTGCAATCAATTTCAGTGAGGCGCTGTGTATTCGATGCGGTTTATTTCACGACAGTGTGGTTTATTTCATTGTGGGTTTAAACATCAGAGCGGGAGAATCTGCCATTAAACGAGGAAAGGAACCGTAAGTGGGGTGGTCACAACTGGGGTGCGCTTTCAAACAACGTACTTCAAAGAAAGTACCTCGTTATCAGACTGTGAAAGGTCTTACACACCTTACACACAGTGCTCAATTTTGCAGGTGGTTTAAGGTGGTGGGCACCAGTACTTATTGTAGGGGACTGATCTATGAGCAGGGACACTGGAATTATGCGGCAAGAGAGGGTCAAATTATGCGGCAGGAAACAGGTAAATTATGCGGCACATTTTGTAATAGTATCACTTCATTAGTTCATCATTTTAAAACTTGATACCAATGTCTGGGCATCAGTTGCATCTCATTAGCACTAGTTTAACACCCAAATATAGCAATAAGCGACAGAAAGTTGACCAGTCTGGCTTTGTAAAAGGCCCATGAATCGCTGCATTTTTAGCTACTTTTAAACAGTTCGAGTTAAAAAACAAATTGTTAAAATCTGCAGATCATGTGGCAGATTATGGATCATATGGCAAATGTGGCAAATCTATAATTATGCGAAAGGCGCCATGGCCACACAATCACATAATTCCAGTGGCCCTGTATCATGAGCAAGAGTGAAAAAGGCAAAAAAGAGAGAAAGAAGGAAGAGGAGAAACATAGGAAAAAATTAACAAAGAGAGAAAGCTGGGATGAAAAAGATACAGAAAGTGGAAGTTGGAGAAAGAAATAGGCATGGGGAAGAATCAAGACTGGGCAGCATCAGCATTCAGCAACTCAGGCATTTGGGAACGAGTTCTGAAGAATAACCTTAAGCTCCTGCACTTATGCTTTGTACATAAGTGCAGGGGTTCACAATTTAAGCACCAAATCTAGTAAACAATTATTTTAAGTCCAATGGGCTAGACCACAGCAAGGAAAGACCAGCGATATTACCAGCCAGGATGAGAGAAAGGGAACAAAGATCTGCAGATGCCAGGTTAACCACTGTCCTTCCAAGGTCCATGCTATCAGACCCACTGATTTGTGCTATAATGACACCACCTATTTTGGTGACTATTAAGTCTGTTTTATGGGATCTACACCAGCGTCATAACAAAACTTGAAAGGGTCCCCCTGCCAAGTATAAACAAGCATTTGCAATGCAATCGGTCTTACCTTTGGGAACTCATATGTATTTAGCTATTAGCCTGGGTGCTGAAACATCTACTGTTCTTTAACATGGAGGGAAGGTAAGCAACAAACTGCGTGACACGCCAGGTATGGGAACACATGGAGAGAAATATTGCCTGTTTTTAATATAAAATCAAGGCCTTCGCTGGTCATATCACTGAAAATACAAGATTTGAAAAAAATATTCTTGTCTACAGGTGCTCGTGGAAGACAATTTCTATGGACTCGAATCTAGAGAATGCTAAAGCGATTCTTGTATTTTACTGACCTCTGATGGTCGTTTTCTATTAAAACAGTTAAACAGAGGCAGTTGAACAGAAAAAAAGTCCCTAAGCAGAAGCAGACCAGTCCTAGGGCTGATCTCCAGAGCCCACAAAGTACATACACATATTAGAATATACTAATATATAAGTATATACTAAAGTATATACAAGAGGTCTCGAATGCTCAACCTAAAAATGCCCCTCCATCCAGATTCCATCAGGAGCTCTCTGGTCAAAGGCCTGCTGCCCATGCACAGAGCTGTAGGGACCCGCCCCCCCCCCCCCCCGGAACTCGGGGTCCCCTCCCACCATAAGAGTTGCCGGGGCTAATGTTACGCCACTGATCTACAAAAGCACAATACAATGGGCCTTGATGTACTACTGTTGGTAAAAAGAATGTGGAAATGGTGGAATCTGTTAATAAAGTTCTTGGTAATCACCTCTGCCATGTCTTAAACTTGTCCCAGAGTTCTTGTTCTAGCAGAACCATTGCATCTGTCCTAATTCGGGCATATATCTGCCAGTAAGATAATGCCGTCAGAGACAGTGCATTTATTTCGAAAGTTAATTGTTGCATGACCTCACATCTCCCATTAATTTTTCAGAAATGTTTATAATGGCGCGGAACGGAGACAACGGCTAGTAACCTTATTACCAGAAATGTTTTCCTTTCTCTGCATTCAGTGATATGTCCCGCATGACCTGGTGTAACACGGCCCATCAATCGCCCATCAATTGTGTCTCAAGAGCAGGCAGATGCTGACCAGATAATATCTGCCAGGGAGAGCCTGTGGTAGGAGATCCTGAGGCTATACCTGGCAGATACTCCATGCCATTGCTGTGCTGGAGGTTCGGGAGCCCCTGAAATGCACTTTTTTGATTCCACCCAATCAGAACGTACCAGGAGAGAGTTCTCCAATTCCACTCACAGTGAATAACTAAACATGACTACACTCTGCCGCTAACCCCATTTTGGTCAATAGTCACAGACAGTGAGCTGGGGGCACAACAGGCGTGTGCATCATTTTTTGTGCCCCTGGTGCACTGTAGAATTACAGATTCTTGCACGGCCCTTTCTGTTATGCAGATAGCCTTGGAACACATACAATGCCTCCTCTGTCTTAAGACAGACTTCCCTCCTTCGAGGGACACACTTGGCGTCTGCACCTGTGCCGTACTATGGACCTGAGCACAGAGGCAAAGAAGTAGTCAGTAGTCACACTAACTGTCGCCACAAAAAGGTAACATACAATCAGTGTGGCCCCTTAGGGGAGCCTCTCGATGGGGAAAGTTGGTCCCTTTAACCACCCCAGATATCCCATTGCAGGTGGGTGCAGTCACTCATTGCACCCGCCTTCAAGGAGTTTTCTGTCCCTCCCCCCAGTTTGAAGTGAAGGCTGGGAGCCATCTTTCATGTGAAAGGTGGACTTTCTGCTTCAAGCAGCTGCTCCTTCTTTCACTAAGGTGCTACCCACAAGGCAATTACAACTTCGTGTCTGCCCCAGTGGCAGTGCATTATAAGCAGAGCCATTGGAATTATGAGATTGTCCAGCTGCTGTATTTTTTCGCATAAATGTAGATTTGCCGCATTTGCCACATAATCCACCATCTGCTGCATATTTTGCAAACTTTACAAAATAAATGTGCTTGTAGCTCAAATAGTTCAAAAGTTACAAAAACTACAGCGTCACATGTTGCTGTGCAGTGGAAGGCCCTCTGCAAAGTTTGACTGGTCACCTTTCTGTTGCCTATTGCTATACTCGAGTGTTAAACTGGAACTAATGAGGTGCAGCCAATGCCCAGACAGTGCTAAGTGTGGAAATGACAAAACATAATACTATCATGAAATGTGCCGCATTATGCCACAACATTTGCCTTTTCATGCCACATAATTTACTCAGACCTGCTGCACAATTATGCCCTCCGCTGACGCATAATTCCAGCAGCCCTGTTTATGAGTAATAGGACACATAGTCTGGGTGTGTGCCCAGCCCACAAATTTGAAGGTGAGTTTCAGCACAAACAGGGATAGTGCACCCTGTCTGTAATACAGCCCCAGGGAGTGTGTTCTTCTTAAGGCCTCAACCTTAGTCAATAACCATCTGCTTGTGATCCCCGGTCAGTGATTAACTCCAAGTACCCTCCTATGGAAGCAAATTTGGCTTAGTTACATCCTGATTAAGGACCAGTTTTGGAAAATAATCTGTTTAAAACAGTCAAACTGGTAGCCCTCACTTCTACTTTCTCTAGAAAAACCGGCTCCAGACAGTTTAGTGTATATTTCGCTTTAATGGAAAAAAAATGGGAAAAAAGCCTAGATTGAAAGAGAAGATACAACCACATTTCTTTCGCAGAGGTTCCTTTCGCATATGTGCCAAACACCCAATACTTTCCTCTCGGTCCATAAAGCAAGGGATTTAAACAGCAGGGCACAAGTCCTAAAAAAAGAAGTGGGGGGACTCTCCAAGGTTAGTATCACAGGAAGTGACATCACGGCACGTGGCATTGCTGGAAGTGACATCACAGGAAGTGACATCACTGCGCGCGACAGGTTCCTTTACCCAAGGATTGACAAACTAACTCTGCTGCCAGCCTACCCCACCAGGCATGTTATTCCATGTGCAACACATTTCCATGTAGATGTGATTGCTTTAGCTGCCTGGTGGTTAACACATTTAATGGAAAGATCTGTTTTTGTCTAGTCCTAGTTTGGACTTAAAGTAGCATACAGGGTTAATGCACCTCCTGCAAAGCACATCATGTAACATGCAGATGGCAGATTTTATTTTATGTAGATAGGTAAGTGGGTTACTGCTTTCAACACAGAGATCCTTTTGTTACACGAAGTTGCATTGTAATCCTTCCAGTATAGCAGATTGAGCTCTGAAGGAGGATATGTGACTCCTACAGCCAGTAACCCTCACTGGCTTATGTAATGTTACTGGCTGTGCAATGGTTTACAAATGTGTGTGATTTATTGTCAAACTAATGTGTATGTTTGCTGTAAAGTGATCTGACACCCTATATTGGGATGAATAGCGCTGTAAAACAAATAAAAAATGCTGGTATTTAAATTGTTATTTTGCACTGGGACAGAGTAACACATCTGATATTCTTACAGTGCATGAATATCTATTATATATGGGGGTCCCAACAAAGTCAAAATCGTGCCTCTCTTATGCGCCTTTGAAGTGTTAACAAGCTGCTGCTTTTGTTTCTCTTCCTCTGCATATACATCTAGGGGTGAGGCTGCAGGCACAAAGAAGGCCAAATGGGCCCTTCAGTTCGGCCTTTGTTATGGCCCAGCTGGAGTCTCAAATGACAAACCCCCCGTCTGCACGTTGCTGCTCGGAAGGAAAGCAGATAATGAGCAGGCGATGCTGAATGAATCTCGGTGTCTCAAACTTACACCGGGACGAGGTCCGCATATTTTAGAGTGGGGCTCATCTTCTTGGTAGGGTGGACGGCGTCCATCCTGTGAAAAGAGTGGGTGGATGCCGTCCACTCGTGTGTACCCCCGACTCGAAGCCCTGTTAAGGAGTGAGCGTGTTTGTCGTCACCTTCCTCTTGTGGTAACAACTATTTCTTATTATCTATTTTAGAGATAACTTTAGAGTGAGAATTATCCTAAATGGATCTGTGCAATTACCTTTATGCTTTTGGAGGATGTTGGGAAATTAGTAACGCATTGCAATTTCCCAATTGATATAGAATCTGTAGAGTCTTGGACAAGAATAATGGGTGGGTTCTAAGAAAAACATTGAAAATATCCATGTTCAGCAGCTGAGGTCAGTTGCAGAGACTAACAACTGCAACAAAGAGGCGGTTGTTCCAAATCAGAGGGTAGGGCAAAACTACCAGATCCAAGAAGCCCAAAATTCATAATCAATTTAGCCGATATGGAGCTTTCAGCTTAGTGTGGCAGAGGTAGACCACTGCAGGGCAGCTCCTCCTCTGAGGCAGAGGAGCGCCGCCCCACTGCTGTATAGCAGTGCAAAAAAGGAAAAATAAAATTATAATTACCCAATGTTATTATCATTTTATTCTTCACTGCTGAAGCCAGTTTGGGAGCGGGCGAGGCTTCACCGTTGTCACAGCCAGCAAGGGGAGGAGTGGTGAGTGCACTTAAGTGTGCATGAAGGTTTGGCCGGCCATCTTGGGCCGGCCAGATCTTGGGCTGGCCAGACAGTCATGAGCACTTAGCATGTTCTCCTCCGGGCTGCATTGCACAGCCTGGGTGGAGAACATGCACACACTCCCATTTCCTGTCTGAGCGCTGAACCACGGCACTCAGACCAATCACAATCTTGCTGTCATGCTGGTAACTGCAGTGTCGTGACTGGCTAGGGGAGTCTGGGAGCCTGTGTCCTTCCAGTTCATAGAAGGAGAATTTTTTTTAATTGTGCCTCATAAAGATAGAAAAAACCCACATTTCATTTTAAGGTCTCTTACAATAAAAGTTTGGATTTGTAGCAGGTTTTGCTATTTTGAGCAATTTCTGATGGCAAATATTTGGTCAAGTTGATTTGGAATTTGCTGAAAGTAGATTTAGCTGTAAAAATATTTTTTTTTCCTAGTATCTTACGGCAAGGGAAATTTGTTCTAAATTAGTGGTTGAAGAATTCTGACACCAGTTGATTCATTGAGCTCCCTTGAGTATCAGACAGCAGAATATTTTGGCTCTTAATTCTTTTCTTCTTCAGAGAGGTGAATGTATTTATAATTTCAGATCTGGAGCTACTGTATTTAGTGTCTTCAACCTTTACATCGTTATTCTAAGCATGGCAGCGAAATCCAAACATACGTTGTAATAATAACAACAACAATAATAATATTTTTTATATATCGCTTATCTCCAATCACACTTTTGCACGTAAATTGTGTTGTAAATAACAAGTGTTATTACAACCTAAAGTAAAAGCAAGGGCCACTACTTCGGTCCATATTTGGAATTCATTATAAAATAACACGTGGCCAATTGCAGCACATTTTTATGGTGATCTGGTCTCACCTCTTGGAAGACTTCATTCTAAAAATATAATGCAGGCCAAATGATTCAGAATTCTTGGTGGACTATTCGCATTTCTTGGAATGCGCCGGTCTTAAAATAATATGTAGGCCAAACGTGCTCTCTGCGGGCTGATCAGATGCTCTGCTACAGGCAAGGAGCCCCGGAGCGAGCGTCCCATACACACCTTAAATGAAAAAGAAGCCGTAGAGACATTTCTCTACATTAAATATTGCAACTCAAGAGTTACCATGAGGGCTTAAACATACCCTTAAATATCTCATTTAATAAATAATTAAAAATATATATAAATTAGAAGCAATTTAAATTAGACACTCAGCACCTTGAATGACCACCTGAGGGAACTGACTAAAGGGAGTAATGAAGATGTATGTCAGCAGGTGATGTCCCCTCCTTCCACTAGGTGGCGCACTCTACTCCATTGCAGAGATCTACAGCTGAAGATGGACAGGCATACTAGAGGAATAAAGCTACAGCCTCCAATGCCAGGACCCCTATTCTGGAGGCCATATTGCCCTGTGCTTGGCCAAAGCTCGAGTTGCATGTGTGGTCTTTTTTAGGAATAGGATTGGGATCCTTTGGAGATCATTGCCTTCAACAAGCCTCCTCCCACACACCCATGGGGTGGCTGCAGGGTGGGGCTATTGGCTCCTCTACATCGATCTACAGTGAAAATTGGGCAATTACCCAGAAGGGCATCCCTGCAGGGGCCTTACCATCTACTAACTCTCCACGTCATTTGTTGGTTAATTGTGCTCCACTATGTCGTTGAGTGTCACTAAACCTACTCATGCCGATCCAAATTGCACCAGGTGACATCAGATCTCTTATTTGGCTAGGCACTAATTTGCTTCCTGTTTAACCATACTCCCCTGGCGTTGCGTGAACAGAGTCCTAGATACACACAGGGGGACCAAAGCCACAATGCTTCCTCCTACAACTACACTCGCACTGGCTCCCTGTCTTGCTCAGGGTTTCTGGCCTCCAAAGCTGTCCAATGTCGCACCTTACAATTATATTTGTATTGGTTTAAACTCAACGGCACCCTCAGTATGCCTCGAAAGGCGCCCCAAGGAATTTATCCTCCTCGGTTATTTTTCTGCCTAGATCAAACACCACACAGATCCTTAACTCTAGAAAGGACTAACACTCAAACAACCAATCTTGTTCTACTTATGGAATGAAAAAATGTTTACAGTAAAGCTAATTTTATCAGTTACCACTTGGACCCTCACTTCCGTCTTTACACCACTACATCACTGAACATAGATTCACCCATACTAGTGAAATTTCCTTTGAACTCCTCAACCTGATGCTTAAGTCGCTGCCCCATACCTGCACTGTCCCCACTAAGACAATCCACTAAAAAGACATTAGATTAGCCCAACCATTCACCAACCACTTCCTTTTCAACACGCCGGCTATCCTGAACCCTGCCCACGAAAATCTTTGGACTGTATCCTAGCCCCTACCTTAATAACTCAGTCCCATTATCACTATTGATTTTTCTTCGTCAGATCACACCTTAATCAACATCAATTTTACCACCAATCCAGTCTTTCAAGCTTGCATATCTAAAATTAAATTCTCAACCCTATCTTCTCTCACATCAAGTTTGTCAATCACAAACTTCTCTCCTTGAATACTTCTCCGATGGAACCTTTGATGACACTTCAATCTGCTTTTGACTCCTGCTATCCCCCCACATCATCTTCCAGTGCTGCCTCTCCCTAGTCCTAAACCGCTCCTACTTGTTATCCCCCAAATCTCAGCTACACAGTCACTCCTGGAAGTGGAGGAAGTCCTATCAAACTACTGTCCTACCTTTCAACTCCCCTTTTTTCTCCAAGTTGCCTGAACTCAAGTTGAGCTGTAAACTTGACCTTAATCTCACACAACTAACTCAACTACCTACAAACTTTCAATACCACTCCACTGAATAAGTGTCCAGATTAGTCGCCACTGCCCGCCTCTATCCTCTTCAACTCTCAGCGGCATTTGACATCAGCAAATTACTGAACAGATTTTGCCCTAATATCTCCCACTGCACCTTCTAGGTATTCTGGTGATGGACACATTTCACCCGGACCCCTCTGCCTGTTCGAGAATTCCGCCTTTCGTCATTGGCTTCTCTGCATTTCTCCCTCTACATCACTTCCGTCAGTTAAACGTGCTCACCCTTCAGCTTGCCTGTAACATCTAATGTTATGATACACAGACTCTCTTTTTATCCCCTCCTAAACAAGAATCTCTGCTTGTCCGCCATCAGATTTGGGATGTCCTTCTATTTGCTCAGGCTTAATGTGAACTTTGCATGCTGTTGTTCTAGGCAGTTGACAACACCCCATCACCAACACCCTCTGAACCTTAGCAGGTTGTTGGTCCCCCTCATGAGCACTACAATCTGCTAACCTCAATGACATTCATATCCATCAACCCACTCGTGCCCCGTCTAAATGCAGGTCTTTTGAATAGCGCAGGCCCGCTCCAATGGAACACCCCATCTAGGGAACACCAGCCTGGAGCCTCACTTCCCACATTCGAGTCTACATTTTATCCCCACCTCCTCAATCGTGAGTTCCCTTACAGCTGAACTCCATGAGCGGACGCCCACCATCCCACCCGTGCTCCCTAATCTGTACATCTTGAGCCATGTATTATAATATGAATATGTAACCTCTACAAGGACACACATCTATCTCCCACTGTCATCTACTGTCCCTGGCCAATCATCTTTACAAGCTGTTCATCTCATGTTAATGCGGAGAGGGTGTGTCCAAAAAACCTCACCGAGTCTAATATAAATGCGATCACTACTCCATAAAGGATCTCTTGGCCGCCTTTGTGTGATCGGCAGCACTCAGGTTGTAAATCAAACACTGAAGAGGCCAGAAGCTTTCCTCAGGAGCCCTCCATCTGCGCTGCTGAATGCCAGGGTTGCTGAATTCCAAGGCTGCCCGGTGTTGACTTCACCTCATGCCTTCTTCTTCCAGCCCCCACTCTTCTGTCTTTATCCCATATTTCTGTTTTTTTCATTGAAGCTCTCAGCCCTTGTTGCTCTTTTCCAATAGATCTCTTCCTCGGTCCTTCGGCTGGAGGCCATAGTTAAAAAATATGTTCTGGTCCCACAAATAGCAGTGCCAGTTCCCACTATTTGCAACCACGGGCACACATTAAGCACTTGTCATCAGCCACACTCCTTTAACAACAGTCTGATTCGGTTTGTTTCTGTTGACTGAGACAGCTGTGTCTCAGGCACTTGCATATTTGTAGGCTAAGGTCACCAGATGCGCCCTTATCATCAGGAACACCAGGTTCCAATCCAGAGCTTTCTTTTAACACTGCATTCTGGGATCTGTAGTTCGGTTTACTCTCAATTGAATATTGGAGTAACGGTCTAGACCACAGTGGGGGGCAATAGAAAAATCCGGACTGAAATATTGTTTCGGCATAAGTGATCCACCTGGTAACTTCACAGGGAGGTTTGTGCACTTTGGCCTCCATCTTCCCAGAAGCCCCTGCGGCCACACTTCTTAGATGTAAGTTTTGGAACAGAAGCACTTTGGTGGCAGGAGGAATATAATAGGTCAGTTCCTGACAATTTGACGCAGAAACATGAAACAAATGTGATAGCGGCACTTGAGAATACTCAACCGACCTTTACGTGCCATCTTAAACCTTGGCGCTTTAAATACATGTTTGCAGGAGCTTCGCATCAGAAATAGCTGCGGAGAGTGAAGGGCAAAGGGCCTTAAATTGCGGTGCTTGGCAAGTGCAGGCCACAGTAAGGAGGCTGATGTGTCTTTGACGTGCTGACCTTTCTGTAAGAGGAGAAACCAGAGGCACTCAGCATTTTCTACACACTGCAGTCCCTCCAAAGAGGAGGCAGAGGAGGCAGGGAACCATGCTAGCTCACACTCTAGAAGACGCAGATTTTGCAGCGTTCACACTGAGGAGAACATTCATAAAGGTCACAAAAAGATAGAATTGTATTTGAAGCCAAGGAAATGGTTGCACAATGGGTAAGTCAAACAGCTTTGCTAACTTAAGTAAATACAACTCATTGTAATGCTTCGCCTGATGTTAAGGGGTCTCTGTTTTCTCAGTGCCGGGACACTCTGGGGAGTAGCCGTGCGCTCTATAAATATTAGAAAACATAACATAACATGTTTTGCATACATTGCATTAGTAACTGTACATTATTAACATATACTAGGGACACACGTTTATTCACCTAATCCGCCAACAGAGTAAAGTGTGATTACAGTGTATGCGCAGTTTTAGAAAATGCATCCATTTCATGCTTATTTTACTCTACATTTTTCCTCATTAATTATGTTTGTAAGCCACCCCTCCTACAAACACATTATTTAGTATTGCATGGATTAATGTCCATCGCTGCTCACAGCAGCGGTCCGTGCAGGTAACAGCGTTGGGGCGGTGGGGCCATGTAAGGGGGGGATTTTGAGGGACGATGCAGAGAGAAAAATAAATAATTAATTTTCCCTCTGCATCGTCCCTCGAAATCCCAACTTACTCGGCCCACTGCTCCACCGCTGTTACCTGCATGGACCACGGCGAACTGCTCATGCTTCACAATCTAAGCCTGTTCCTCTTGGGTGTAATTTAAGAGCTTTGATTGGTGTAATAAGTACAGTCCCACACCTATCACCAATTAATTAACAGATTTGATGATAAACTTTTACATGCCAAGCCCTTGGCGACCCCCCCAAAACTCTTAGGTCCTGAAGGTAAATGCTCCTAGATTGTTGGATGCAAAACTATCCCTGAAATGCAGTTCTGTTGGAATCCAGGTGCTGTAATGCATCAAATAAATAACAATACCCCGCGGTACGTCGTTTATTGATTGCGATACACAGCACCTAATGTGAATTGCTGGGGAATAACATGCAGATTTTGGTGCTTCCCACACAAAAATGCACATGGTATGGTAAATACCATACACCTTTCCCCTGTTGAGTTACGGCAGGCTCAATCTACCGAAATTTAACAAAGGGTGAGATATTTAATGGACCCGATTATTACAGGATGTGCTAGACACCACCAAACTCGTAATTTCAACCCACTTATTATCTAGGCTTGTGAGTGAAAACATGTAAAGATGTACTTGCTTTGCACCCAGTGCGGCCAATAGGATTGGCCTTACATTTTATTTTTATAAAACACTTTACATATGATTTAAAATTATTACGTTCTCTGCCACTCCAACCATTACCTTTTTTGTTTAATTAAACCACTACTAAAAACGTCTATTTGAGGAATCTGTACAATGGTCACAAATCATGGACATAAAATTCCCCCACAGAGGGAAAGGCATGCACCCAATGAAAAAAAGAGCATACATTATAAAGATTAGCAGGTGAAGATGCTGCCAGGGGATCATATAGATATTGTCGGATTAGGAGCACTTACCTCTTGCTCTCGCTGGAATATCACAACCCTTCCGCCCTTGTCTCCTGTTGCTAGTAGTTCCCCTGTGTGGTTGAATTCTACCGTAGAGATAATGTCGGCTGAAAAAAAAAGAAAATTAAATCAGCTTTGAAATCTGACAATTTTGATCATGTACATGCTGGCAGGCAACTTGATGGGAAATGAGAGGTATCATGGCGGGGATCTCGTTCGGTGTCTCAAGGGCTGCTTGCATTGCTAGTGGTCAAAAACCTCATGAATTAAACCACACAAGGACCATATTTATTTATAGAAATACTAACATATCAATCTTAAAGGCAACACTTCAGTGGATGGACTTTCTTTCCAAGGCAGCACATCTTTCTATCTCTCTCTCTCTCTCTCTCTCTCTCTCTCTCTCTCTCTCTCTATCTATCTATCTATCTATCTAGATTGACTACTATTTGGGCACATGTTTTACACACATTGGAAGGCAATTCCCAGAACATTGGTACCTCGTACTAATGACGTGTAAAAGATCATAGGATATATAGGGAGAAGAAGCTGCGTATACTGGAATCTAAATTCATTCTCGATTTTGACACATGACACCTACATACACACATATATATATATATATATATATATATATATATATATATATATACCCATGCACATATTTTGCTTTGTGTTAAGCTTCACCTCCTCGTCTCATTGTTTACCATTGTTTTAGATCTCAGCATGGCATCAATAATTATCTTTGTCATTTTTCAGCTCATTTTTGCCAAGGTCCCCAGAGCAGGCCTGGGATGAGCACGGTCAATGCCCTGATGTATAGAGATACCATTAGAACAGCAGTAGGTTTATTGACCTCCCTGACTTAGTTATATTAATCTTCGTAGGGATTACCAAATTTCCATTTAGAATGCTTCTCTTCCTAATATAAGAACAGTTCACTATGTGCAATAAGGCTGAACAGTCGCGGTGGTGGTTGTGGCCATGGCGTGTAATTCTGTGTACTTAAGGGAAGCTGATGCTGCTACTGCCACCTGTCCTGTATCGGCTCCTTGTATTAGTGTTGTTGGTTGTTGAAATTTGGCAAAACCGGTTTCAATGTACAAGGCACAATACATTTGGCCTTGCCAAAGCTTGTAGTACTGCACATGGTATGCTAATGTTTCTTCTTCTTCAGAGTTGCTAGAATTATTTCAGAAACTCACCGGAGTAAGGCGGCTTATCTAAGAGCAGACAGTGGAAGCTGTAATCTTCTCCAATATGTTTGTCTGCGGTAAAATCTCTCTAGAGACGTATTCAATTGAAGCTTTCCGTCTATAGGGTCGACCTACAAATGTACCTCTATTTATCTATTTTAATGGTTCCACCTTGTATTTAGCTTCCTGTCTGGCTAGTTAAGTGTAAATCGGGCTGTCTGCCTGCCCATTTGTCCGACCTATCCAGCCACCCACCCACCCATATTTTGATGTATCCACACCTGCATCTTTCTACTAAAGTGATGTATGGACTATAATTGGCCATTTGAAGACATTTCGATAATCATAGCTAATTGGCATTCTAAAATGACTCTCAGAGATCATGAACCACTGTGCAAGGCAGGTCACAGGACAAGAAACCCTCTTAACTGAACCATGTATTGATCAGGTGGGTGTCCAGAAGAGACTTCTGTGATCACCGGTCTAATGTGAACAACAAATACATTAAGTTTCTGGCAGTTGGACAGACAGTCTGTTTTTTCTGTCCTATACAATGCTAGGCTTCAATGAAGTGTAACCTGGGGAATAACCGAGATTACACCTCATCTGATAAAATGTCACTGGCATTAATATTTACATTAAGGAAAACATGCTGATCTGGACATTCCTAATAATGTGTCTAAGCAGTTCACATCAATCCTAGGACCTCACACTGCCGCAAGTGCCCTGGGTCTTATCCATCACCTTGGAAAAAGGCTAGAGTTGGTTTCACTGGATGTTTGTGGGTCCCACAGATCCAACAGCTTTTATTTAACCCACAATGAATTGCATCCGCAACAGGGTGTTCGATTCAAACCCATCTTAAGGTTAAGACACAATTGTGCAATCCATGCTTTCCTATTCTTTGACATACAAGGGAGGCCGCTCGAGGCTTGGAAAAATCGAACAGAGATGTTTGAGCTCAGAAGACAGGCCAGCAGCTTGTGAGTGAATGAGGCGCGCCTTTTAAGGGAAACCCATAATGTGCTTTTTAAATGGATCAATATAAATAAATGCTTTGCTTCGTGCTGTGTGGCCGAAAAGCACTCTCCAGCACCTGTTTTCATATATAGCTAATAGCAATTTTATCCGCAGGTCGATGTTTGCAGCTTGAACAAGAATAGCATCCGAGCGTACGAACCATTTGCAGCAGCGAAATAGTAAATTGTGCACCTACGAATGGTTCTAATGCTTAAAACACCACAGTCATTCAGAAAGGCAACTGAAAAGGGCTAAGAATTCAGTATTTTACTACCTCACCTCACCTTACTTTACTTAATCTCAATGGCAAATAGATGAAGATTTTGGGTATCTGACTATTAGAGCAGCAGTGCTATACAGACACCCATACCAACAACCTACAGGGACTTACCAATGCTTTTAGGAAGTTCCATCTACTAGGAAATTTCAATGATGACACAAGCACTGGAACAGTGTATGTCTCATAGCTATGTACACTTATTTCAATGACATCCAATTTCAAACAAATTTACTAGTTTGCTATGTTTTAGAAGTTTGTAAATTTACTGAAACTTAGTATTCTTTTCTTATCACATGAAACAAAGCTACCGAAACCAGAGCTACCTGGTCGACTCTGTACTGGAGAACTTCAACCGTAGACAACAAAACTGTGTGCGTTGTTGTGAACACAAAATAAATGTTATCTTTGTCCTCATGGCTTGAATGCGATATCCACAGTGATTCAGAGACACGGGAAAGGATTGAGAAGTAGCTAAGAGGATTCTAGACACTCTGTCGGTGAGTAGATACCACTGAGCTACTCACCTAAGAGAAGTTAACCGAGAAACACATTTGGTCTACTTTACTAAGGGGTGGCCACTTGAATCTCTAAATGAAGATGTTCAAACTAATTTAAAATGCCCCCTCCACCCCCTGTGCTGCTAAAAATGTAATAATACTAGAATCGTACAAATTCAATTTACTGACTGGGGTTCCGCACCATAAATGGTTTTGGAGTAGAGACCGCCAACAATGGCCGTAAAACGTTCTGAATGCTCCACAGGCTGGTTCCGCTGAAAAGACCGCTCATGTGGCAGGCACCATACAGTGTTTGAGACTGTCATATTTATAAACCGCTGGCCTATCAGACACTCTCCCTATCTCTACATACTCCGGTTCACCTCTGGCATTTCAAGTTTCTAAAATATAGTAACTGTACAGTTCTGTCTAGAGCTGAACCAGAGACTCTTCTTACATTTGGAAGCTTTAGTTGCACTGCTGCAAGACCATGCTAATGGCATACCAGCAGTATACAAATATCTTTAACAACGTAACATAAGTGAGGGCTTCATATGAGCAGAGGAAGAGCCCAGCCTCCAGGGTCAGACTGGTGGATTGCCCCGGTGGGCCGGTTTTGTGCCCATAGGGGCCGGTTTCGCAGCAGTGCTGCAATATCAGGCCCCTGTAACAAATGCGGAAGCGTTGCTTGTGGCTAGCCACCCTCCCCACCCCCCTCCGCTCCCAGGGCCGGTTGGGCAGCAATCTGCCAGGGCTGGTTTCTGTTCTCAGTCCAGCCCTGCAAGAATCTGGGGTATGGCCAACTATTTCTTATGCTGTATCAGTCACCAGCATTAAATTGAAATCCACAAAGAAAAGAATCAACAAAATCAATATAATCCACAATGTTTCGACTCTATTGAGTGACTTCATCAGGGCAAAAGTACATCCAGCATGTAAGACATTTATGTAATTCCAGCTAAATCATCCTGCACAATTCAACAGGTGCCGTGGGAGAAACATTTTCTTAGCACCTAGAAATATTTCTGAATGTCTTCTTAATGTAGATGACCTAAGCGACCAATTGCTATTTATAGTAGTGGGAAGATGAGATTTAAGAACCTCAGATTATCTCAGAGTATTAAACTTGATCGGTTTTCTATAGCACTAATGTGTGTTGCAGTTATTTTTAGCAGCATGTGTACCCCATTAAGTACATCCATTGGCCGTGAACTTCATTTTGAATGAGGAATCAGTGTGCGGAAGACAGAACTATTCATGTCCATGAAATATATTTAAAGCCAACGAAAATGATGTTGTTCCTTGGTGCTCCGTTAAAGATACCGTCATATAGTAACATCGGATGGAGAGGAAAAACCTATCTGTTTGGTAACATAATTTAAAATCAAGCCTGAAATAAAAGAGAATAAAAGCAGTATAAAAGTATAGTAAGAGGCAGAGACTAATTGAAACATACAGTATTGCAGCAACTGAGGCAGAACAGATTGAGCTAGTGGCCCTCATAAGAGTTAATGTTGGACTGTGTGGCAAATTAGCTCTTTTGGACATGTGAAAACATATTGGTAAACATAAAACTGCCAGGTAGCCAGGCAAAGTCACAGAGGGTTAATTCCTGGCCATAACACAAATGGCACCTCGAAACGCGTCTACCCCAGGTTTATTGTTCAAGGAGCCGGTGGCTTATGGAAGATGCACTCGCATAAAAAAGTGAGCCCTCAGGCCTACTAAGCCCCTTCCTGGAAAACTTCAGATGGGGACTAAAGAAGTTTCTGAGTGAATGCCACCAAAATGATGGCTAGTATGAAATGAAGGCCAGCGATTAGAGATTTAGTGATCAGTTGCAGGTAGAGCTATGAAAATAGTGTATGGTCTGCATTGGAAATATTGAAGGGAGATGCCATGACTTAAATCTATATGGTACTGAAGAAATGGGGAGAGGGGGAGGTAAAGGAGAGACTCATTTAATTACCATTGGAGTCTAGAGACAGAAGCAGGGTTGAGCATATTCCATTTGCGGTATGGTACTTGAACTTTTTGCAGTATGGTACTTGACCAAGTTCTTAGAAAAGACATGGCATGTGGATGTTCAGGAGCAGTACAAGGACATTATTTCGGACAAAAAAGGGCCAAAGGCAACTAAAACATCTTTTTAGCAGAAGTGGAGCTGAGGGCAGAAAAGTCACTCAGACTTTTCCCACATCTGTGATCTGCTAAACAGCTGGCAGTAATGGAGGTGGTACCACAAGTATTCTCCACTGACCAGGATTCTGGAAACCTGACTGACATTAGAGAGATGGACCTTGGGAAAGCCTTCTTGACCCTCACTGGTAGATGGAGTAGTCACTGGCGGCTAATCGGAGGTGGTGTTAATGTAGAGCCACATATAGTGTTACATTATAACAGGCACAACAAATATGAATGTCCAGCCAGCGAAAACTAAAAACAGTAGCGCAAACAAATGAAAAAACGTGGTTGTTTCAAGTCTCTGTGTTTTACCTTTCAAAAATAATTAATGACTCACTCTTAGTATTAGGGCCATGTTTGTGATACACAGATGTGTTCTTTTGCAGACAGACATAGGCTATGTCCTGGGGTGGGGTGTAGCAGCTCTATAAACCTAGGAGTAACTGTAGGTAAAAGTGTACCGCATCCATGCGCCTTGAAACCCCAGGAGTTACTCTTAATGGTGAAAGGAGCTAGAAGCCTATCTACCTCCTAAACAGAGTTATTGTAATCCAGACCAGTGTGAGTGTCAGACAGTCCACTGCTTCTAAAGTCTGGTAAGAGGGCTAGTCTGTTGCTGACGATCTACACAGTCCAGCCGCAAGTGAGGCTTAGGTGCACTTTCCTGACACCCAAAGCTGGTGCTAAGCTTCTGCTAATGCTGAACAGATGTTGACAGTGGAAACCGGAGATGTTGCTGTGTGAGTCTCACATGCACATGAATGCAGCTGTTGGTGCATTGGAGCATGTTGGCAGAACCATGACTCCAGTAGTATCTTACTTATGATGTTGTCATTGGTGCTTGTTCTCTGCCTATCTCATGTCAATAGTCTCTCAACAGCTTCCGCGCATTTTAGGTCAGCTTTGTTTGAACTTTGTGGGCTGGTGTGCTAGGTTGCCTTCTGTGGGGCAGAGGTGCAGGGCCTCGGGCAGAGCTCACGTGCCGTCCCATTCTGGGGGGTATAGGGACCATACTGTTCCAAACATTCAGAATGCTCAACAGTCTACGAAGGCAGAGTGAAGTGCAGCTCTTCCAAGTGCTGCGGTGAAGCGCCACCTCAGAACCTCAGTTTATGGGACTTGAGCCAGCATCCCACTGCCAGGCAGAGCAACATTTTACTTCTGACCCCAGAACATATAGACGGGCTTCGTCTATGCTGTCCTTGTCCTACTACAGATGGCCAGAGGTTGGTTAGACTGAACTACTTCTGAGGATTCTATAGGTAAGCTGGACATGAGAAAATGAACTTACATAAGGAGTTTTCTTCTATGTCGCTGGATGAACTTTATGTTTCTTTGAACACATTTATGCATAAGTTGAAAGGTCTGTTAACTGTTCCCATATATTCTCTCAAGGAAAAGGGCCACCATAAATTAAATGTAAACAATACAAACCAAACAGGACACATCACTACTGGCTAGCACTAAAAACCATTATACCACCTTACATCAAAAAAAGGAAGCACCTCTTTCTCAGTAGAAGCCACCGAGCTCTGGTACTCACAGCCAGTCAAGATTCCAAAACATCCGGGAGCCTTCAAAGTGCAGGAAAGAGGAGAAAACACGATCTTTCCCAAGATGATCACATCCTAGTCTGTGACTGGGATGGAACTCAGAAGGATAACCCATGACCAGGAGAAGCAAAGGTCCAGAGCTATGGAACCGCCAGACCAACACCCCTTCACATATGGAGTTAACATCATACCTATGCCATCTACATCACACAATATACCTCTCCAATCAATACCAGAAGTACCCGCTGCTGTTGCAAAAGTGAAAAAACAGCTCGAACCTGCAGTCATACAATAGTTGCAATGTTGTGTTTTTATCGGTCATCGGTTTTGTGAGCCATTATCCATATTAGTTGGGTTAGAGGGATACGTGATTTATTTTATCTCAAATGCAGATTACTTGGTTTCGTTTTTAATTTGTCTCAATGGAGCTTCTCCAATAATATTCAATGCGTCCATATCCCGCAGCAGGTAGAACACTTGCTGTAGTTGCCTTAAGCCACCAGACTGAAGCCTCCGAGGCAGACTGGCCTGAGGGGAAGCCAGGACAATGCAGAGACCTGGCCACGTCACCGGCTCTTGCCGCGCTTGACTGCCATTGGACAGGCCTTGGTGCTGCAAGTCGAAGTCTGACTTTAATCCAATAAGGATGGCCTCCAATGGGGCCTTCCAGTGAAAAAAAAAAAGCATAGCCCTCTTTCCCAATATTGCTTCATCAATTAATATAATCAATAAGGGTTCTAGAATGTCCTTTTGTTTGACTTAGTCGGGTTGGTTGTAAAATCCCGTTTGTGGCATTAATCACATATACCCACCTCACACCTGGGGTAGGTCACAAACATACTGCTGCTCTGATGGTATCTATACATTAGGCATTCCGAGTATGCATCTTTGGCCTGCCCTTGGGTAATTTGTCAAAATGGTCTGAAATATTCTTAAAATGATTAGCCATGCCAGGCTGAGATTAATTGTAAACAATGAGCAGAGAAGTCGACACGTAACACAAAGTAATATACATGTGCTTGCTTTTTGCCTTGTAGAGCGGACTGAATTACTATAGACAATGAATTCAACACTTCGCTCCACCCCGGGGGCAGCTGTCTGCTACGTATCAATGGGCGTTTGTTCACCAAAATACCAGGGGTAGCAGAAGAGCCATCACAATCCTTTGACCTTCATGACATCACAGCAGGTGACATCATATGACCCTTGACCCAGATTTTTGCCACACTTCATATGCTAAGAATTGCCTCCATTCCACAAGTACCAGCCTTTTGCCACGGATGTCCACAAGCCAAGAATGTCCTCAAGTATGCCCGAATGGGTCCACGGGTGCCCTCCGTGCCATCTATCTTCTCTCTCTTTGACATAAGGCAGTGCAGCAACTTTGCTGCAGCAGTGCCTTGTGTCAAAGAATAGCCGATCTGGCTTGAATCTCACTGAACACCTGTCACTCACTGACTGACTGACTGACTGACTGACTGACACATACACACACATGCTCACACACACACTCTCTCACATAAACACACTCTTCCTCAAGCACACACAAACATTTAAAATCATTTTTATTTACCAAAGATGGCACAAAAACGTCTAGTTGCAGCCAAGAGTGATCCATTTTTTTATTACACTACTAGTCAATATTCGAGCACAGTATAATGAGAAAAGGGTGGAAAAAAGGAATGTAGAGCCGCCCGTGTGTTCATGGCACCGATTTTGCCACCTCAGAAGTCAGGGGTCGCAAAAGCAGTTCCAGAGGTCGTGAGGGGCAGCTGGGACCCTTGCTGTCCTATATGACATCCATCTTTGTCTAAATGACATTCATGTACGTATTTTTGGGTTTCAGAACATACAGAGGACAATTCTCAAAACCTTAGTCCAGCCTATGTGCACAAAAAAAGCTTACAGATGACTGTAAATGGCAAGGTGACAGGATGTGGGTGGGCAGATATTTATGGTCTGAGATGGCATTTGTTATTGCAGAAAATCCGCAATTTGGCAGTTTTTTCTACATTTGTAGGCGTCGACTGTGGCAGGAATGTGGGTGTTACCACGGGAGTGTGCCTTGAGAGAAGTGAACACTCACAAAGCTTTCCCCACACTCTTTACACTTTTGAATGTACACCTACTCTACGTAGATGTACGTTTGAGGTTCCCCATGTAGGTCTTGGAAAGACAGAACCATGCCAGATTTTAAGACTAACCACTGATATCCTGAAATTCAGGAATGGGTCAGCCCTCCAGGACTTTTTTTGTTTTAAGATGTTTTTAACTGATGTATACTATTTTGATTATGAAACAATGTTTCCAAATATCAAGATACAATATAATACGACAAGTTAGCAACACTATTTACATATTTTCAGCAATGGCTGGCATGTCCAAAGTCAGTTTGCCTGGCCTTGGCAAACCTGCAAGGTTTTACTTATTGTTTTGCAAACTTATGCAATAGGCATTACAAGTGTAAAAGCAACAAAAAGTATAAATGCTGCTGCTAAAAAATACGAAAACTATGATATATCACAAAAATAAATAACAGAACATGCAGTGAAAGCCGAAAGAAAAGCAGTGATTGATCTAAAAAGCCCCTGTGCAAATGTATATATATGTACTTTTTTAATGATTTTTATTATTACATGGGGCTTGTGAAGAGCTAAAACTGTATTTTTTGGAGACGTAAAAAAACCCGGTATTCTCCTTTCTCAGTTATGTTAACAACTTCTAGAGCGCACAAATACCCATGGCTGTCTTGGCGCTATGGACTGTAAGGATTAGCGGAGGGCTGGCCACTTATTGGTCAAAGAGCCAAGTTTTTACTTGTTTTCTGAATGAAAGCAAGGTGAGACGGGTCTTAATTTGTAGGGGGAGCGAATTCCATAGTTTAGCTGTGGCCACTATAAATCTTCTCTCACCCCAGTTGGCTTTCTTGGTTCTGGACGATCAGAAGGTTGGCATCTGCTGAGCGCAGGGCTCTGCTGGGCACGTATGCCGGAAAAGCTTTTTCCAGGTATTCAGGTCCTATATTGTGAACTGCCTTGTAGGCAATACTTAGCACTTTAAATTTAGTTCTACTTTTTATGGGCAGCCAGTGGAGCTGGTGCACCACATTAGAAATTGACTTAAACTTTGGAGTACCTGACAGTATCCTGGCGCCTGAATTCTGTACCAGTTGCAGCCTGCTCAGAGCTTTTTCTTGGGCATTGATTCGAAGGCTATTGCACTAGTCGACTTTTGCCATAACCAGGGCACTGATGAGTGTTTTTCCAGTACTAATTGGGAGGAAAGGTAGCAATTTCTTTATCATCCTTGAGACATAAAAGGATGAGGATGTTCGCTTAAACAAAATATCTATGGAAAGATCCTCAGAATTTTTTTTTCTACTTTTCAAAGTTTGACATTTTAGCAATTACCAAAGCTTGTTGTGCACTTGCCTCTAAGTGAATTTTTTTCTAATTAAAATTGGAACACTGGACAGCAGCCAGAAACTACGGATTTGTTAATGACTCTAAATTTGGGAACGGTGGCAACAAAAAGGTAAAACCTGCGTGAACTTTTAAAATTAGGAAGTAGTAGCAATTCTTTAAAACAGTTCAATTTTGCAAAATAGCAATCGATAGTGTGATAGCTTTGTAACTAAAGCAAATGAAATCTGCGTGTCACCTGAGAGGCATGGTTTCTAATTATGGAGGGTGTTTTGTCAGTGAATGCCATATTCATTGTTACTGCTCGAATTTATAATTTATTCATCCCAGAGTACACCTCAAAATGGTTGCACATAATTAATAATTATCATGTCTGACTATTTTAAAAAAAAAAAAAATACATAGAACGTCTTGGTAATACGTTTGTCAGGAGGTCTTTGAGTTACCAACATAGTGTTCCAATCTTGTGGCGAGGTTACTTAAGACATAACAATAAAGAGCAAACCTTTTGGTCATTTATAAACTGTGTACGAATATAGACCCTATCCTTTAAGATGTTCTCGTCCCCACTCAAACTCTCCTTCAATTCTTTGTCCATTCCCAACTCGGAGTATCTTTGAAGGTATTTTTCTTTATGCATTGACCCTGATTCACAACGTTTTTTTAGAATAATTGTAACTCACTCCAGAAGTTAAGCTGCATGTCAGAGCCAGGTGCTGCTTTCTCATACAGATGTCTTAGGACCACCAGATTTAGGAAGCCAGTGGGAGGCTTTGAAAACTGGACATTAGATTATCGGGTGCATTAAACAACAGTTGGGGCTAAAGTCCATAAAATGGTAACACAAGAGCCAGAAAGATCTGTTGATGATTCACTTCATTGAATCACTCTATAAACAAATGGTTTTACAGACCTCGAATGTCCGTCATCTCTTTCCAACGTCATCTTATTAAGCACACCGGGTTTGTTGCTTGCCTAGATCCCATGACTCCGTACACGTCTATCATTGAAGGGGCAGAAACATAGGTTAGCCGATTTGCAGATTGCTGATATGTTGGCACCCAACAGCTCCAGGGATTCCTTATGCCTAGGATTTCTGAAACACTCAACCGACCCAGTTCCCCATCCTGCCTTTAGGAAGACCTTCCTCCACCTTGGAGTAGGGCAGAATGCTCTATGAGGTTAGCTATGGCACTGCTCGAACCTCCAAATTTCAAAAGGGAAAGACACGGCGATATCCTACTCAGGCAATAAGACTAGAATTTGGAAACCTCCAAACCTTTGGACCACCGCCGCCTTCTGGATTTTCAAAACAGATCTCAAAACTCTACTCTTCCAAAGACACTTCTATTAATTCACATCATCCCAGGTCATGACCCCGATTGCCAGATGACACTCACGAGTGCTCAGTTTTGTAAAAGTGTATTCTGTACTCGTATAACCCGAATCGCTTCACCGTATGCAATCTGGAATGAATCTGTAACTTGTCAATCTGTAAATCTCACCACGAGTACTCATAAGTAGTTTTACCTACTTCCATGCTGCTCTTACTCCTTATGTAATTTACTTCGCTCTATTGTAAAGCGCTCCGACACCTCTGGGTAAAGGTTGCGCTATATAAAAAATGCATAAATAAATAAATAACTGTGACATCACCGTAGGCTTGCAGTGAATACAGTCGTGCATCAAGTCATCTAACCCCAGCAGCATGAATTTCTAAAACAACTCCTCAGATTATGGACATAAACTGACATTCAGACTTTGGAAGCGCTGGACCCGCTATTAGAGCGATGGGCATCAGAGCAAAAGCATTTTTATGGAGTCAAATTTGCATGGCACATGAAAGATCATTTACAATATTCGGCCCGGCTTCTGTTCTTGGAAAACAGACACTAGCTTATTCTAAAAATATAATTATTTTCGAAATAAGGCGCCGGGCTCTGCCTTGGAGCTTCAGAAGGCAGTAAGCAGGCGACTAATGGACTCCTGGCTTCTTCCTTTTATCTTCATGAGATGGCAGAATTCTTCCAACTATTGTACATCAGCTCAGACATTAAGCTAATGCAAGGTAACGTGACGGCTTCCTAAAGCTTATAAATCCTAAAAGAGCGGCCCTGTGAAGAAATTACAGGAGACAATTTGCTCTTGCCCTGGCGAGGCAGAGAGGCGCGGGATATGTTAAGAATTCTCGCAACATGAGAAATGAAGCAAATGCGATTTGACAGGAATGAAATGGCCTTTTAAAAGCGTTTCCTAAATTCGAGCCCTGTGAAATGACACGAGGCACGGGGATTTGTAGCCTCTGAGCGAAAAAAAAGGTGGATATTGAGAAAGGAATCCTTGACCTGCACAAGTACTTAGAATGGGGCTTGATCGAGTGGCCGGCGTTTGAGGACAACAGTGGCCCTCTTACTCAGAACAGCTAAGGTCCTGAACTGTCAGAAGATTTATTCACTTAATATCCAAGTCAAGGAATTAGGTTCCTAACTGCATTTATATGATATATGGCACATACCTCACCTACTCGTGCAAACATTTCCTCTGCACCACAGCCCCCTAGACAGAGGCACTCCCAGTGCTTAATTTGAGCCAGTGGTTTCCAGTGCTCGGCACCGGCACTTAATTGTCTACACTGGCACTTATGACAGTGTGGTGCATGGTGGTGCTCTTTGTCTCATTTAGAGACGAGCATACCACAGTTGTATATTAATTCAATGCACTTTAAAAATTACTAATACGAGCCGCCAAACCAATCTTACAGCTTTGGGGGTCTGCAATGGTCAGAAATGTCACACTTGTCGGTGTGTGATGGTTAGTAGTTGTGTTCCTGTTATTGGCAGTGCTGACAGCAGCAATGGGTGGTGCAAGCGGAAGTGGCCTCCTGAAGAGGGTCCCTGGCACTTATATTTTTACAAATTAAGCCCCAGGCACTCCCATGCCTGCCCCTGTATCCTGGCAGTCTGTAGTCTGCAAGTGTAAGAAATACTGCCCTTTTACTGCCTGCAGTAATTCAGCAGTAAGCTGATCCTCCCTGTGCCCATATAAAAGACCGCACTGCTGCTGCGATGTTCTCGCAGGGCCTCCTTAATAAGGCCTCGGAGATGGCCGTGTTTATAATTAATCGATATCTCTGACATTTCTAATGCCCTCACTACCTGGGGGTCACTTAATTCCAGTGCTGTAGTAACAGGATTTACAGGCAGTATTGGAGTTACCGGGCGTTTACGGCCAACTGGAGTTGTCGGCTGCAGAAACTTGAGGCCAAAATGAGGACTTACTGGGGGAATCAGACCAGAATTATTTCTCATTTCTTAGTTGCCTTTCAGGGTCCACCTTGAAATGGACAGATTACACCTGCCCCTGAGTTACTGTTACCCCACCCATATCACTAACTACAGCGGTGAATCAATACACCCCGTTTTCCAGACGACTTGTAATGAAGGCCTTAAGCGTTATGGCAGATGTCAGCTGAATGGTACTCCGTTTGCTGACCTTGGGATGACACAAGTGTGTCCTTCAGATCACTACAGATGTCTTCAGGGTGCCTTCACGGTACATTGGGGCTCCAGAATCAGTGTATGGTTACAGAGGTAGGTGCAGGGTGCTTTGCGCATCACTCTGCAGGTAATTCTACAATGGAGGAAAGTTTTAAAGCGTTGCATGGATGTGACCTGTGAGTAGTGAACCCCAAAACATTTTGGTGGCAAAGCTCTTGAACTTGAAGTCAATGTGGTTGTTGCTTGGAACGGCTTTGATCTATCTGGTTGAAGCAGCCGACAGCAGAGAGGCTGAAAGGCACAGTAAGTAAGACTGACTTGACGCAGCATGGCAAGAAGGTTCTCCTTCCTATTTACATCTTTTGAATAAGATCCAATCTCCCCAGTAAATTTTGCTCTTCCATATATGCCTCGCTGCCAGCACCTGACACTTCCTGATGATCTGGGAGTCCATGATGGCCAAGAAGTTGTAGAGACTTCTTGCATGTGGGAGCCCACAACTGGGCAGAGAAATCTACAGCTTAACTGTACTGCTCATGACAATGCGTGTTCTTTACTCATATGCTGTGTGCCATGATGCGGTACAAGTCAAACTCTTCACAGCAAAACAGAAGGTCAAATTCACAGATGGACATGCTTCAATTAATACCAATCCTTCACTGCGATCAATACCCCGGAGGCCGGGGAGCAGCAACGGCGGCCATCTATATGCCACTCCAATATTGAAATAGATGAAAATATTGATTCGCAAATCATTGGAGGTTGATTACCAGAGTACGGTACAATAATGAAAGTGCAGGACGCTTCCATCAATGGCCGACAGGCAGCCTCAAGCATTGTGTGATATTGATGCCTTGTTGTTACGCATGTGTTTAATGGTTACCCAAATTAAGACCTGGCCTGAGGTACTCTGAATTTTTGGGGTCAGGTCACAGCAATAACAAGTGGAATAACATAAGTAACACCACGGACAAACAGGAACAGAGTGAGACGAGTGGTGGAAGTTGATGCATGGGGAAGAGTTTTAGCCGTGGAAGAGAATTGAGAGTGAGTAGGAAACCTGGTAGTGGCGTTTGGAGATGAGGTGGGAGGAAAAGAGCAAGAGAGTCAAGGGAAATGTAAGAGATGACACCATCTGCCTTTGGAAAGACACACTCCTAATATGTAGTGCTTAACACCGATGTGTAACTCGTATTCGTAATGTTGTGGAAATTGCTCTTGCTTGTGAGTAGAGGTTTGTCCAATGGGAGCACGGTCTGTAAAGAGTTTAGGTGAAGCATGTAGGGCCTTGCCGCTGGATCTCTTCTTATCCAGTGGATGAATGGACACCAATGAGGGTGGGTTAGATCACTTCCCCAAGCAGGAACTGGTGGTCAGCCCCATCGTGTGACATTGTATTCATCCAAAATGTCTTCTGATAAATCTTTAGCACAGAGCATTACCCTAACATAGATGGGAACGGAGTGGGTCCCATGTGTTATTTTCAGGTCAATTAATCATTCTGACATTAACGTGGTTGATTATATACTGGGTGATTATTTTGGGTATCTTATTTTTTCATCATTTTTACAAAAATCTCAGATTTGGGGAATTCCCAGCGCAATTCACAAATTTGTTAAATGGATGGAGAGCCCGTCGTAGCTCTATTTTCTTTGCATAATCCATATACCCATCCTCTCACTTTTAAACCTTCCCATACCCCAAACTATACCTTAACTATCTCCCATACCCTCATCCCTTTCTGCTGATCTGCATCCATCCTGATTTTTATTCCATCCAATGCTGTTCTCATCCTTTTTTTCTTTAAATTAACTTTTGTGTATTGTTTTTTCAGAAATTAACACGTTATTGAAGGAGACTGAGGTAGGATCAATGAAGCAGCATGCTGTTCGAGTTAATGCAAGACAGCACAAGGCGCATCCGTCTACTTGTTCTCAGACTGACTGCAAACCCTGATGATGCGACTGACCTGTCTGATGAAGAATTGTGTGGACACACTGAGGATCCTAGCATTTTTCACAGCTTCTTGTCATTTTCAGAACGTTCCTAGGTCTATTCTACTGTTGCCAGAGGTGGAAACCACCATTATCGCAGAGGGGTCTGACAGCACCAATCAGTTCTCGGCTCACATTCTAGAGCAGCCTTGCTGATTGATGGAGACCCTACTCCCCAGGCACGTTTGGACACAGAATCACATTTTATTATTGTGGCACCTGTACATTGCACTCCCATGCTCAATGTTGTATCTCAATTAAAGATTGTAATCCCTCCTGTGCCACGTTTCCTCTTTGCTTGCATTATTTAAGAATGCTGCGTTAATGAGCCTCGCTGAGGCGGGCAACTGTTTGATACGAAGATTAATTTAGTGCCAGAATTCCCAAATTAAAAACAACATTAAAGAGTAGCATTTGTATTTTCAATTTATATTACCGCTATATATAGTTTAACTTCAAAAGAGAGGGGGAGAATGAGTGAGTGAGTGAGTGAGTGAGTGGGAAAGGAAGAGAGAGTGAGTGTGTGTTACTTTGTCTGAGTGTGCATGTAAAAATCCTAGGTAAAATCTGACAAACGCTTCACCAAACCCAACTGAAAGCACCTGTACCCAACTATTTACTAGAGAACTTTTTTATGGGGGTGAAAAACCCCACATACCCGCTAAAGCTACGCCCCTGATTTCTACATGTGGAGCCATTTGCTACGGTCCATAACAATATGACGACCTCGGTGCTCGATAACCTCAGTGGGAAACCCCAGGTGACCCTGTGTGACACTAGTGAAGTCCTGGGCAATGTGTGACATGCTGCAAGTTAAGTCGACAAACCAGCACAGTCGGGTCAATCTATGAGCGTCCAAAGAAAACAACTTGAGAACTATGGATTCGGATCATTACAAAATAAATGCATGTTATTAAATGATTAAAGAGGTTCTGTTATGTTTCATGTTTGCCAAGGTTTTCTAAACGAAAAATAAACAGTCCTGGTGTCATCCCTGAAAATCCCTGATGTTGCATTACTAAGAAATGTGCATTCACAAAAAAAAAAAAAGCGAAACAAACAAAAAAGAAATCACTTAGTGTAAAATGTAAATTAAGGGGCACCTTTTGTCAACGAGATCTCGAGCTTGTGGTAACAACAGGCCCCTTCATATAGGGCCAAAATAAGATCACTGAGGGCCATGTGTATCAAACAAAATTGTGATCGCAAGTGGGATGCATTAAGGTAAAACTGCCTCGCAAAATAAGGAATTGAAAAATTTGCGATTCCTTATTTTGCGATTGCATTTAAGGAATCACGAATTTTGTGATTCCTTAAATGCAATGTAAGAGGCACAGAAAAAGTGCAATTTGGGATTAAGGAATTGCAAATTACCACCAACTTCAAGTTGGTGGTAATTTGCGATTCCTCTGAAAAATGTACTTTATTGCATTTTTCAAAGTGCCATGTGACGCATATGTGTGCCACATGTGCACACATGCACATTTCAGGGATGCAACAGGGTGTCCTTTTGACACCCTTGCACCCTTGAAATTGCATTCTCTAATTCTCTAATTGAGAATCGCAAATTGAGAATGTCTACCCATTCATTCCTAAGGGCATCTAGGACCATAGGAATGAATGGGGAGGTATTCCTTAATTGCGAATCGCAATTTGCAATTCGCAATTAAGGAATATGTAGGATTCGCAAAATTATTTGCAAATCCTACATACATAGCGTTTTGCGATTCTCAAATAGCGATTCCCAAAAAATCGCTATTTGAGAATCGCAAAACCAAACTTTCACACATATGGCCCTTACTTCCTACCGCTTGAAAACTCAGGCCACAATTCGCAAAGTCAGTAGAACTTATTTTCTCAACCTCTGAAAGATGAACTGAGTCGTCCATGCTTGGATTCAAAGTTGTCACTTTCAGGGGTACCTGCCGATCTCTACAGCAGGCTCTTGACCCACTGGACAATCACAGCAGTGGGAACATTCTACCAATCTGTGTCCTCCCAGGCACTTCCAAGACCGGCCTGTTTTGTAAATGTGATTTAGCTGCTATTTCTTATTTTAGGAGCTGCACGCTCGTTTCTGCAGCTCATCTCCGAAGGGATGTTTTCCAGGTGCTGGGATCGCCATCTCTCTCGTTACACGCGCCATACTTTCCTATGACAAGAGCACGCGATTAAAGGCTGTCAAGGAACTGACAACCAGGCTTCAAAAGAAGAACATTTTTATTCAGGCGGAGATCCCGCTTAAGAAACAAACACGGCTTAATTTAATAACCCAAATTGGAAAAGTGATGTAGCCTGGAGTGTTCTCTCATGCATGGTAGTTCGGTATTATACTCCCATTGCATTTGCTCTTGTCAGCGGTAGAAAATCTATTTTGTGTGCCCCTGCCTGTCCCGAGACGTGCCTCCGCCATTAGGAGTGTGGGATTTAAAGACAACAGTTTCCATGGCAACCGCCTCCTTCAAGCTCAACACTTCACCTCCTCTTCCGAGGCACATCAAGGGCTCTTATTGCTTTCATGAGAAATATATTGGAGATGAGCCTTGATTTCCTTACTGGAGATTCCAAATGAGTGGGGGAGGGGCACTCCCCCCAATCTAAGCCCCCACTTCCCTGGGGGAAATGCAAAACATATGTAGGCAGAAATAACCATTTACGGAGAAATTAACGGGAAGGCTGGCGGTGAGTGTGTTCTTGCCACGGCTTGTCAGAGTGGGTGTTCGAGAAAGATGACAGCGATGCTGAGATAGTATCTTACATTGTAGCAACTCGAAGGTAGCCTCAACCAGAAAATGGGGGTCGCGTGGACCGACGTCGAAGCCCAAGGGAGCCCAGATTCTTTCTGCTTTGACTGACATTGTTGGTCAAAATTACCAGGTATATGTCCAGGAACTGGCACGAATTTATTTTTATGCATTTGTTTCCGTTGTTTGAACAGTAACAGCACTACCCTTGTGGTTGTTGTAAGGTTCACTCCACACTATAAGTAGGTTTGGGAGAAATTTGTGTAATTTCCTTTGTAGAAATTTTGCGAATTTGCCTTAAAATCATGCAAAATGATGTGAAATGCTGAGCCTGCATTTTGCTCTATTTTTAGTGTGAAAGGCGTCCTCACTTCCATTTTGGATAGAACGATTAAAAGAAAAAAAAATTGCTACAAATTGTGCGTGTTGTAAACACTCATCACATCTTGGTTTTTGCACAGTTTCAGTGCTCCAGTGATACAATTTTTACCCAGACAACATCTCGACTACGCAAATTTGCAAAATGGCACAATTTCACGCATTTCACGTAATAAGCGTACCAGAAAATGCCAGAGATTATGCTGGTGTACCAGTTTACCAGGCCTACCAATAAGCATTCACCTTCACAAAAAACACAGCAGTATATAGAGAAGTCAGGCAGTGGCGGCAAGCAGAATATCGTGAAAAACTTGAAATAATTTCTTGCATCACAGAGTCCTCAGATGCGATCCCAATATCTGCAAGGATTCCTAGAAGGTGATCCAGACAAGGGCTACTTCTTAACCAAAAGCAGCACCTAGAAAGCCTGTTCTGTTCGCGCTTTAGACCGGCTGTCTTCACGCTTAGCCCTCAACTGCAATAGCTTCATTTTTCCTTTGAGTTTCGCAGACATCCATTTTACGTATGTTGTATTCTCCTATTTAACAATTTGGATTTTCGTGTTCTGAGGGGTAACTTGTAATGATGTGGCGAGGATGGTTGCAGTCGGAGGAGCCATCCAGCGAAGTGACTCTTAGCAAGGTTCCGATTCTGGATTGGATGATGACACCAGACTCGAGGAGCGAGAACAGTAGAACAAAAATGTCCAATCCGGGATCCCCAACCGGCTCCCGATAATTAGCGTGCAAGTCTACAGTCTTCTAGCTCCCAGATATTCTGACAAAATTTAGACATGCAGAAACCATGAAGGCCCCTCTTGGGCTATATTGATACTGTAGAAAGCTACCACAACGTATGCATCAAAACAACGCCGCGTAATGATCACATGCTTGGGAAACATGTTTTTCCCAGAAGGTTTGAAAGACAGCAGCATTATCTGATGTCAGAGGCCTGGACAGGAGGTACAGCAGCAGCCTGTCACTTTCTCTTTGAGCCGCTGCTGCATGCTGCCTCATGACGCTCTTGTAGCAGGGTGTTGGCAGCCTATGAATATTTCATCAAATCAAACCGAACGGCAGTGAGAAGGCGCCTTCTGTGGAGTTGTCCAGGCAATGAAGCCCAAAGGACCAGCAAAACCACAGATCTCAACCCTTTAGGCTCCACTAATCACCACAAGTCATGTTAGTTCCCTTTTGTTGGGATATTGGCAAATAAAGTCCAGAAAATTTGCAAGCATGGGGATCATGTTCTTCAGTATGTCCCCGAGGTTCCGGACGAATTCACATTTTCAGGTCGTTTGACACTTTAATGGAAACAAAGTAGCGTCGCACTAGCCCTGTTCCACCGCATAACAATCATTATCCTCATGAACGTTGAAAAATCTGGCTCATCTTGAGACCATGCATCCCTGCCAATATGAGGTGTTAAAATATAGTCATTCAGTCAATTTCGTTAAAATGCGCAGGATAAAGCCAAGTTTTACTCGAGTCCATCTGTTTCGTCTCTGCAGCAGATTCGACAAATAACTTATTTTTCACATTAGTTTATGTAAACCATGCACACTGCATCTTCACTAGTTTTGGCCCTCAGAGCAAAAACCTTGTGGACAGTTAGGTCAGGAATTGACTGTGATGAAGTGCTCCGTAATGAGAAATATTTAACGGAGAGCAATGTGGAAGTGATTCAATAGGTTGCTGCCTGCAGGATGGCAGTGGAAAGGAGGAGATCACAGTGGATCAAGAACTGAAGCAGGTGGAAAGGATCACTTCTGGAATCCATTATGCCTGAAAAGCCCAAATGTCATCTTTTAATTCATGGACCCACATACTCCTCTCAGGAGCTGCAGAGAAATCATATATTGATCATATATTGATAATTTATGTTGCACACGCCGTAAACTCAATAGGCAGGGTCGTTGCCATGCACCTATTGCACAACTCTAACTGAAATGTTTATAAGAACTTAGAAAAGGGACATTGTTACTAGCCGACTCAAAGGCACTCATTTCACCAACTTTGGATGACAGGCTGAGTTTGCCCAGGAAAGATTTGAACTCATGGCCACAAGGTTCCAAAGAAACCTCTACAGCACAGCAGATGCACTGACCACTGACCAATCTTAAATGATTTATTGTCTGAACTTTTTATGATTTTCATCAGTCATTAACAGACTTCAGTTCCAAACAATATCAGTCTATGTTTGTTTCCTATATGCAGTGCTTAGTTTGTAAACGAAAATAATAATCAAAAAGTGCAAAGGCGATCGTCAGGAGGCCACTGCAGCTTTCACCACCCATTGCCCCTGCCAGTGCTGCCAAATGACAGCACCAACACAACTACAAAACATCACACTCTTACAAGTGTGACAATTGAGACTATTTCCGGCCCCCACAGCTCAGCTGTAAGAATGGCTGGGCAGCAGGTATTAGTCATTTTTAATGTAAATTGAATTAACAAACAAGTGTTGTTCTACTTCTCTCTAAATTAGACAAACATCGCCATCATGTGGCAGATTGACATAAGTGCAGGTGTTCACAATTAAGTGCCAGTGCCGAGCACCGGAAACCATTGGCTCAAATTAAGCACTGCCTATATGGATCTACTGGTCTCTTAGGATTATATTTTGCATGACACCAGCACAAATCCGATCAATTCTACAAACCTGTGTGTTACACTAATAAGGTACTTTCTTGCACCCACTATAGGCCCATGCTTAACATTTTGCAAGTGAGGGTAATCTCGCATAAACCCTGATTACTGGGCTACACGTTTCATGTATTGTTCCAGTTTTCCTCATGCATACCTGGATTATCTTATTTCACTTGTGAAAGGCCTGGTTGAAGCACAACATATCTTATGGAACTCTGAAACCGGATGTGTGCTGCGGCTGCATGCACTGCGCCAGCAACGTTCACTGTGTGACTTTAGAAACTGTATGGACAATACACTGAGCTGGTACCAAGCACGCCCTTTGTATGCATGGGCACGCGTCGTATACAATATTCATGCAGTGGTCACCCATGCCTAACCCACATAAAACCTGTAATTGTTGCAGGAATTAAGCATTAAAAAATGCAAGTTTACCAACCCTTATATACAGCGGAAAAGGAGTTAGGATTGCATGCCCGACAACTGTCCAGATGCCTATGCTTACAATGGGAAAAAATAAGGATTCGCTATCCATCAATGTACTCCTTGTTTTTGTAACCTAACACAATATTGTTCCAGTCTTATCAACTTACTCTCTAAGACTTTATTAGGAGACAATCATACTCCCAAGCCATATAACGTCTTTGTAAATCTATACATCATTGTAAGGTTAAATGAGTGGAGACATATACATTGTCCTGCCTCTCACAGTCTAGCTGGGGCGTATACTGCAGAGGTGACAGGCCTTGTTAACCATGCAATCGCCTTAATATAGCGGGCAGGGCTGTAGGCTGTGGAACCCACAGTAGCAGCACCCCTCGAGGCTGTGCTGATGGAGATTAATGGGCCTGTATGCAGGAGATGACTGCCTGAGAAGGACACATCAGAGATGCATATTGGCTTCAATTACAAGGCCCCTCTGTTTCCACTCCTAGCTTTCACTTTACAATGCATTTCAATAACCCTGCTCTGATGATGGCAGCTCTGAGTTTTCCCTTCAACCTCCCATTGATGTGTTAAAGGGCAAGAGACAAGTGCTTGTGGATATTTTAATATAGGGTTTTACCAATGTGATCCCCCGTAACGGGAGCGTCAAAATACAAACACGTAAAGGCATCTCTGACAGCCTAGAACCCGCGGAGGGTGCACTGTGAACCTTAATCCCAAAGAACATTGAGACAAGTCGTACATGAAAAAGGACAACACTCCTCTCTGTGCCTCTGGATCCAGTACCCTTCCCTGTCCCTTTGATCATTTACAGAATTGGGCATCCGGCGTGTAATTCACTGGGTCCTGCAGTAGTGACCATTCTTGTTTGAGCAGATCAGGCGTTTCCTCTTACCAGTGGCCTGAGGGCTGCTCTTGCTTATTACGCTTCCACCACAGGTGTGTGAGTAAGAGAAGCGAGTCAAGGAGCGAGTGAGACAGCGAGCGTGATTGAGAGAGGGAGCGAATGCTTCGACAAGTATCCTGCAACAATTAAAAAAATCTGAGAACAAGGAAGAGGATTATAGATTTTGAGGATCTCTACCCTAAAAATGTGGTCCTTTTGGTGGTGTTGTAAATTGCAGGTGATAACACAGGTGAGGGCTTCGGACTACAATCTGTCACCTGCTATGATGGTACAGTCTGCTCAGGGGACCAGGTGCTGGTTTTGCGAGCAGAGATTGCTTTATTGCTAGTATCATTTTATTTTACTGCAGATTTTTGCAGGCGGTTCTTTGAAAATTGACCTTTTTTAGGTAAGGTAGTGGATTTGGAATGTTACGATGGAAGTTCAAGTAGCGCACCTTCCCCATAAGCGAGGTGGATAATGTGCATCATTCCTGAGAGAACCACTATAAATGAACGATGAACAACCCGACATTTTAGAAGTCCCAGGAAGAGAGAATTTACATGTCCGTTCATGAACTCATAGGAGAACTGAGAATCAATCACTGCCATTCGTGAGAATTAATTACAGGCCTCATCGGTGGAGGCCAAGATAGTGATGGCACTAGCGGTCATCTGCCATGACCTTGGCACCGCTACAGAACCCAGTCAAATTCCCCGTTTCTTGGTTTTGAAGCATATCCTGATGACGTGCCTGAATTTGGAAAGTAACACGAGTGGGATTTAGAAGGTGATACTTGCTTACACTCGAGGAACATTCATTCATCATCATTGAGTTAAGGAAGTGCCTCGCCACTAATGATTTGATTAGCGACAGGCAGTAGTTAGTATCAGTTGTGATGGCAACAGACGGGCGTCATTGGTATAGATTGGCGCTGTTGGAAGCTCTTGAGAAGCCATCAGTATCTATACCTCAACAAGAACGGACTGGTGAGCAAGGACAAAGACTCCTCAGATAGGATCCGACGAGCCGTGACATCAGAGAAAAAAGTTGGCAACTCTTGGCAGTAGGGAGAAAGGGTTCAGTCAGACTATGTGATCGACGCGGTGACAAACATTGAGCAGATAAATGTGAACAGCACATATAAAGCTCCATCTGTTGCTATGTCTTATTCCAAATTTAATGAGTGCAATCTCAGTGTCTAAGAGACAAGTCAGATTGGACTAAATCGGTGAAATGGATTGCGTCGAGGTATGCGAAGGTTGGCTCCGAGAGTCTTTTGTAGGGTTTTGGATAGGATGGAAAGGTTTCGTGTGGGTCTGTTGTTGTTTGTTAATGCAGGCTAGAGGTATTTTTGGGAAGAACTGTCACAGCGTGATGAAGGGAGCTGTGACTGATCTTTCCGCGAAGGAGCCGGTGCTGAGAAGTCCACGACAAAGAGCAAAAGAGCCCCAGAATTTCTAGAGTAGGTGGATGGAAGAATTCGGCTTCTCACTAGGTTTTCTATACGGAATATGGTGCTGGCAGGGGGTAGGCGAGATGTTCCATGAATGACCTTAAACTGCCTTGGAAACCGCTTCAATTAAAAATCTGAAACGTAAATGTAGAGAACGCTTAGCACCACGAGAAGAAAGAGAAGGGCTGGGGAGAGGTACACAAAGCGAAAGGGAGAAAGAGACACACAGAAAGACAAAAAGGCAATGAAGAGAGAGGGGAAGTCAATGTAAGATGTAAAGGGAGAGAAATGAACGAGAGAGTAGATGAACTAAGAGAGAGGTTATGCGAGACAAAGAGATGCAAACAGAAAGAAATTGACAAAGACAGAGATTGATAGATCGACAGATCGATAGATAGACAGACAGACAGACAGACAGACAGCACAAAAGGGAGGAAGTGAATTTTAAAAAGATTGAGGCAGAGAAAAGGATGGAGATAAATACTGGATGAGAGACCGCATGGGAGAACAAAAGGGAAGGGAGTGAAGGGAGACCAGTGGGAGAGAAATGGGGAGTGGAAGAAAGGACACCAACACTGAGATCGAGAGAGATAAAAAAGAGAGCCCTACAACTTCCAATTTGCAGCACCTTGGCAGCTAATTTGTTTTTTACACTCCGAGTCAGGGACATTACGTCTATAAAGCGACGGAGGCGGACGGGTGAACAGCAGATCGGTTAGCTCCGCGTTACAGCTTCAACAGTTTGGTTAAAAGTCTCGTCAACGGTTTGTCCCCGAGGAGGCGGCGGGAGAGTCCTTCGGCTGTTAAAATGCGTCTCACTTAACACTGGCCACTGTATACGTGCTCAAGATTTTTAGAATGGCAGCCCAGTAATTGTCTCAGTGCCAGGAAGTCTGCGGCAGAAATGCTGCTGTGCCAAGGCGTCCTTCCGTCCGCTCATGGGGACGTCTAAGTGGCCACACCTAGTCTCTTCTAATTACATCTGAACACTGAAATGCAGTTTGCACCACTAAGTAATGCAAAAGCAATATGCTTACGTTGCTCCATTTTTTGCACCATCGAACCGTGACTCTATGTTATGTCCGTAGTTGTGTGCCCCTGATAAAATGTAGTGGGCAGCCGCTGATTTGATTGCATCAATGGGTTCCCCAGCACGTGATGGGACAGGGGTGTCCAACGCAGTTCACAGGAGGGCCGGATCCATGGCAGATTTTCATGATACATTTACATACAAAAACGCTGATAAAAGTAATTGACAAGATCGCGAGTAAGCCTCAAAACTTTAGCCTGGCCCGGCTGGACTTAAGTTGGACACCCCTCCTCTAGGGCATAGAAACTGTGCATTGATCAGGAGGTGTGGCAAGTTGGGTATGGGGGTGGTGGAGAGAGAAAAAGGAGACCAGAGCTCCAATCAAGGGATTCCTTCTCCGGGAGCGCTTACTAACAGAACCTCCGGTATGAATCACTGCCTATATGGTCAGTTGCGGCCAGCATGACTTGCGTGTGGTGGTGTGGGGGGGGGGGGGGCGCGCGGTGAGGGGTAATTTTAAATACAATTTAAAAAACTTCGGCAGTCGGGTCCCGCGTCACGTCGTCCTGGCAGGAAGTAGACGCAAGCAGCCTCCCTCCCCTAAGCCAATCACAACGCTGCAATGGAGGCCGTTTCTCCATGCAGGCTGCATGCAGCCTGCATGGAGAAAAGGGGAGAGTGTGCATGACTGGTTTGGTCGGCACTGGGCCTGACCAAACAGTCAGCGCCCACAACATTGGGCTAGCCACTCCGACCTTCCCACCCAGCCGTCCCCAACCAAATCCTTCTTCTGCTTTCTCGCAGTGCGAGAAGCAGAAAATGGTATTTATACCATTTTATGTTTCTGCTTCTCACACTGCGAGAAAGTAGTGGGGCGAAGCTCCTCCGCCTGCATGGAAGAGCCGCCCCTGTATAGGGTTCACTTGTCTCCTAGGGTTATATTTTGCACGACACCAACACAAATCTGATCAACTCTACAAACCTGTGTGTTACGCTAATAAGGCACTTTCTTGCACATGCTATAGGCTCATGTGTAATATTTCCATAAACCTAAATGGACATGCAATCCAGGAGTTTTCTCAGTTTAAAGCGGAAGGACAGTGAATGGTTGCCTTGGCCTTCCTTGGGTTTGTTACTTTTTAAACATCTTCCTTTGTGACTGCAGGATGATGGCCTATTCCACACCCGCGTCATAAGGATGTGTCCGCTGCTGAGGACCAGCCGAGTCTGCCGGGCCATGCCATACAATCTGTCTCTCAAATCCTTCAGCTTTCCCTCTTCTTTTTTGCTGCCCCTTAATCTGCACATCCAACACAGAAGACCCATCTGGGTGGTGTGTGCTATGCGAGCTCATCAGCCAGTAAATAAATCAAAGTGAAATAAACATGAATGTATCTATTAATAAAAGCTCCTTATAGTGGGAAACAATTAGCATATCATGGACCTTCAAAAGAATGCAAATGTCATTCTTTTCCCTCACTGGCCCGAACAGTCAATCCCCATATATCCCACCCAATTACGCGTCAGGTTTGGGAATGTAAATACACATAGCTTGCCAAACCAGGGTATAAAAGGATCCCTGAAAATTACAAGAAATTACTTGATCTCAAGATAAAATATACCCGTGGTGTCTATGCAGTAACATTGTGCAGCTGTGGCATAAACCATCTATCTACAAAGGACCATTGTCACTTAAAAAGCACTTGATGCTAAAATACACATAACGCACAATCATAAGCGCTCGCTTTTACATGATCTCAACATACACGGAACAAGCTGCATTTCCTTTTCTAGGTGATTTATTATTTGCATCACGATACTTGACAGCAGTAAGAGCTTTTTGCCAATCTATTTCTCTAAACCTCCTGTACGTGTTAGCGATTAACTTATATTTCATTTAGATTTTGTTCCTTTGGATTTTGCAGTGTGAATGTGGTCATGTGACCCAGGCTTAATGCCATTAGGTAGGTGGTATGAACAGCTCTGTCCGTTCTGAGTCTGTTAAGTAACCCATGAGGCATTCTTTCCAAAAGGAGATCCCAGCACCCAGTATAGCAGGATGTTCCATGGGTGACGGAGTAGTCCCCCAAAAGTTGGCGCTTGGTGTTCAGTCACACTTGGACTTACCGCATACAGTATGGAATGAATTGATCCTCACCAATGTGAAAAAGCGAGAACAATTATTTGAGATGAAGATTGCCAACACCTATGCCTGGATGTAGGGCAAGCAGGGATTATCCCCGATGTGCACTTAACAGCTTATAGGTGCCATCAGGGGGTTACGCTTTCAAAACATACACTTGAAAGTTGCATGCTTAGAAATGCCTCCCACTGTAGTGAAGAAAACATGACAAGTAATAGACACTGTTGTACGGAAACCGTGAGCCCACGTCATTAGAAGCCAACCACAAGTAGCAGAGTCAGAAAACAATGAAATGAATAATGTTGACTAGTAAAGAAAGGGTGCTAGCGCTAAACTGGCCAATAGCTTTGGGTTTTAGTATGAAGCTTCATGTTGATGAACTCATAAGACGTAATCAGAGTAGGACAGGCAGGGATTGTGTTTCATGAACCAGTGACTGCAGACTGACTAAGTGTCCAGTAGAGGTCATGCAAATATCCTCCTGAGAGGGCACCGGTTAGTGTGATATGGTACAAAAACCATGAAATGGACTAGCAGGCCCAAGACTGGGAGTATGGCTCGCTTTGCCTACAACCAAGGCTGAGCACCGTACTAGGGAGAAGATCCGCCTCAGGGCATTTTAAAATGCATTAAAGGTGGTGTTGGAAAGAGGCTCTACTTTGGAAAAATAGAACAGCTGGTCATCTTTCAATAACCTTTACAAAAAGTATATAGTAATTGTATCCTTACATTGAATTTACCTTAATGCGCACACATCTGTGGCAGTGTTGTTACAGTCCCCTAATAGTTAATGACGTTGAGTAATAAAGGGGGTAGAAGGGAGGTAATTATTTAGCTCTGTATGCCAAAGAATGTAGAAATATGGGTGTATTGGATCTAGCAAGAATAACTATTATTTTAAAAAAAAAGTTGCAACAACTTCCAAAACCTGAAGAGAGGAAGTTTAGCAAAGTTTGGGATGAATGGCTGTAGAAACACAGAGATGTGGCATTTGATGGCACGTAAGACATGCTAGGCCTATTCAGTTTTCTAATAACCAGCTTGTCCTTTGATCATAAACCTCAAAGTGCCTCCCCCTTTAACCTTGTTCACTGTCCAGTATTCATCCATTCTCTCCTATGAATGAATTCCCAATTGTTTATTCCACCACTTCTTGTAGAGGTTGCCCCGCTCAATGTCTACTCTTTCCATAAAAATACAGAATTTTTTTTTATTTTTAAAACACCTGCCTGGTTAAGCAGGTTAAAGAAATTGATCGACTTTCTAAAACTGTCTTTGGTTGTTGCAGTAACTCATCAAACCAATGAAGAGAATTAAGGATTTAGGGCTATGCTCCCCAACACGGCTTACTGGTGCTTGTGAGGCATGACGAAACAACAGCGGAGTGATTTGAGAGTCTTCCAATGCTGCAGGGTTGGCAAAAGAGCGTCGGAAGTTGGTGGCAGCTATTTATGAGATACCAGCATGTGACCACTGGCCACAAAGAGGCTTCTAATGGAGAAAGACAATCACATATAGCCATAATCCCACATTTACTAACTCAGTGACCTATACTCTTGATCACTGATGCCACTTCACCTCCGACGAAGCCCGACACTGCACCAATTCAGAAGGGACCTCAAGTCTTGGCTCTTCGGATGACCCCAACGGAGCTGCTCATCCCCCCTCTCCTTCAGCCCCTTGAGACCCTCACGGGTGAGTAGCGCGCTCTACAAAACCCCCGATTGATTGATTCATTGATTGACTGGATAGACATTGCATAACTTCGCATCCTTTCCTGTGCATGTTTGCATCCCATGGATAACCCAATCCCATTGTATTTTCATCATCCCTCAATAGAGGCCACCTCTGAGTGGCTGGTAGATAACAGTACCTTTAACATGTGATTGGCTGCTCAAGACATAGCAGCTTCCCATAGGTGAAGGCGGAGTCCATTGAGTAAAGCATTTCCACTTTGAAGTCTGTTTCCATTTGACAGTGGAGGAGGAGCCAGCACAAGTATTAGCATAAACTAAGAGTCACATTAAAGCTACTTTCAGTCTGTAAGGGTCTGAAGCTAGACTTCGTGCAGAGTCAAAGAAGGTGATGGTTGCTACGTACATGTCCTTGGAGGGAAGTGAGGGGTGTCAGGAGTATTTGATGTGTGTTGAAAACAACCAACAACAGAATGTCCTAACTGGATTTAGAGGTGGTGTGGTGCACCGATTGGTTGCATTTCTGAAGATGAATGCCTATACCCCTGACAAAACCCCTTGCCCCTGCGATGGAATGAGTAAGCAAAGCACACAGCACTTTATTTTGTAAGTTTTATAAGGAGCTGCGATGTCAATATTTGAAACCTCTTTTTATTATGCAGAATACGAGAAACTATAATGATGCACTAACGAGTCTGCTTGCACTAAACAAGCCATTTCTGTGTTTTAGTGTTGCCCTCTATTTTAAAAGCTATACACAAGTATTGTGCTAGATTCTTTAGAGGGTATATGATTGTTATGTGATGACATCTTAAAAGATTTTATCGTTTTATGAATTACATTATTTGAATTGTTTTTTTTTATAAATACGTCCATAGCAGTTTTTACATGCCAAATAAAGTTCTTGAATTGAATAAGGCATTCTTTTTCAACTCCAGTATGCTCAGTTTGTACACCCAATAAATGTGCAGTGCTTGTTGAAAAGAAACCGTGCATCTTTAATGCTTCACATAGCCTAACTGTGCCATAAAAGTAACTCACCGGAGGCCCCAGGCGCTTGTGATGCTGAGTGTCGAGAAAACTAGGTTTGCAACCAAATGAACACTGCAGCATCCTGTACACCATCAAAGTCAGAAACAGCAAAGGAAGGAACCCTCGAGAATCTTCTGACTACCTTCTCTGAGGTAAAATACAATTTAAGAGAAATAAGCTGAGTATATAGGCTTGCATCCACTCCCAACAGCCATGATGTTGTTGAAAATACACTGGTGAATGTGTTCGCCTCTTGCAGACATCTCTGCATACGCTGGAGGTCACATGTTAAAATGCTGAGCAACTCAGACTTTTATTTTATGAGGCTGATAAAATGAGTACCATTGGATGATGATGGGAAACATTTCTGCCTGTAATGACAGCACTGGGAGGCCGGGGCTTCGAGGGGGCCATAAAAAGATATTAGTATTATAATTAGCATTACTGCTCCAACCATCACAATTATTGCTGCCGTCATTAATGTATTCTCATCAGCATCAGCATTGTGGTCTCATTATCCGTCCGTCAGGAGGCACCAGAGACAGCACGCGGCCCCCGCTGCCTCACGCAACCCATCCTGTCCCAAGAAGACGGACTCCGGGCCTCGTCTCGGACTGAGCACAGATAATCCCCACATTTAATTAGAAGTGGGCGACTTCTTGTCCTGGAATAAAGTCCGTCGCACCGACAGGCGGTCAGAGGGCGGCGGTGAGTCACCGCGCTGCCTTTCAGGCCTCTTGATGAAAGTGTGACTCGGGGGGATCGCAGACGTGCGGAGATCTCTATCAATCAAGCCAGCCACCCCCGCGCTGCGAATGGTAGCGTCTGCGGTCGGATTCTGGAAGATTACATTTGGGATCCAATGGCATGCAGAATTGCAGCCTATCGATCAGCATTGATTTTTGTCTCCCCGCCTGAAGGAAGGTGATAAACCAGTACAAGGCAGCTAATTCCCCTGCATTAAATATCAAATCACTTAATCTCCAAGAGGCTAAAAAAACAAAAAAAAGATGCATCTGACCTTGCGTGATGTAATCTGGTGCTCTGATGCATTTGGGCCAGGGTTGCACTAGATAAAATGGAGGAAGGATCACAGCATCCTCATCCCACTACCCCCACCTCCTGAGGGGTGAAACCATCCACCCCTGCTCTCAGCTATTTACACACCAGCATTGCATAAAGAGAACCCACCCGGGCGAGTATGCAGGGAAGAGTGGCTGAGCGCCTGACTGTGCTGTACATATGCAATGCTGCTGTATTTCTATAGCACTTTCATCCATTATCATGGCAACGTAGCGCTTTATCCAGGCATCCTTTTGCGTGGAACTGAGCGCGCCATCAATTGATCGTGAATTATGTTGGCTGGTTGCTCAAGGGGGCGTAGCTTCTATTCGTGCAGCAGGTGCAGTGGCACTGGCGCCCCAGTGAATACTGATTATTGCTGTATTTCACAGTCCAAACAGGGGCCTATTTCCTTCCTTGCACTAGGTCAAATGACACACTGGCTACGCCACTGTGGTTGTTGTGCAGTATATGGGGAAATAAATGAACAACACTGATTGGATGTGATGGCGGTGACCGAGGCAGTATTCATCAGAGGTGGATTAACCAACAGATCTACGGTGAGCCGAGCCACGTATAGGCTCAGAGCACGTGCACGTGCTGAGCCTAAAAAATATTCGGTATCCAAATCATGCAACAAGTCTTACAGAACACATTAGGTGCCTTCAAAGTTCAACAAAGTGCATTTCTTCAACCGTATTTTAGTACATCAGATTATATCTCTGCTTTGGGAGGCATTTAGCAAAATTGAGTGTTTTAAAACATGCCCTGAGAAATGTACCTGCTCCCACTCTGATGACTGTGCCATTAGCGAACTAGAAGGCAAGCCAGTTCTCCAGGAGTGGCGCCCCACTGCAGAGCAGCAAAAATAACATTATAATAATGTCGTTATTATCATTTTATTTTTTGTAGCTTCGGGACTGGGTTAGGGCGGGCGGGGCTGATGGCACAAGGGGAGGAGTGGTGTGCACTCTGTAAGTGCGCATGAACTGTTTGGCCAGCCTTCTTGGGCCGACCAAACAGCTCATGCGCACTTTGCATGTTCCTCACCAGGCTGTCCTGGTGAGGAACATGCAAAGCCTCCATGCCCCTGTCTGAATGCCGACCCACGGCGTTCAGACCAATCACAATGTTGAAATGCAGCGTTGTGATTGGCTCATGGGAGCCGGGTGCTTCCTGTTGCTAGGAATGCAGGAAGAGGACAAGTACGGAGTAGAGGCGGCGGCCGGCAAAAAGGTAAGTGGTATTTTTATTTTTTTATTTGTCCCCCCCACCCTCAGCCACCCCCTCGCCCTCTACCGCCGTTCACTGCAAGCTGCTACTGCACTTGTCATGTGTACCCTAAATGCGGCCTAGATTCTTATTATGGATGGAGCAATGTTGTAGCTGATTAGTTCAAACACCAGAGGTTTTTGTCCTGCGCACATCCTAAACTCACATATTTGAAGATGATCTCATATGTGATAATGAACAAAAAGAAGGCTCCATGAAATAAAGCATCTGCTTAGGCTCACACAATTTTATTAAGCACTGAAGCGGGGGTTGATTCCACATTTTCCAGTTTCACACTGCAGTTCAGCCACGAGATTGTGATCTGTTTCTGACATCAAAGGTGAATGCTGTGTCCTTAATTCAAGAAGGATGAGATTAGAGCCTGGGTGGCAGTCAAAATCCACATTTTATTTTTGGAAGTTTTACCCAATGGGAACCTTGCCCAAGGACATAAGAGCGCTTCACAACAGAGTACATTAAACCTTTTCTTTGGGCGCAGGGAGATTTACAGGATGCTGAGCAGAGGTGGAGTTTAAAATCTGGTTTCCCATGTTGCATGGTCAGCAGCTGTAGGCAGGGGCGTAGCTTGGTCAGTAAAATTGGGGGGGGGGGAGATTAAAATTTCCCAACATTCACACTGGCATATCATGGTAAAATAATTTATTTGAGCGGCAGAGCATGAGGGGGCTTAAGAGGCAGTGGGAATGGCTAGAAGTGCAGACTGTTAGGGTTACTTAAATGACTAACTGGCACATGCATCAACGTAGGCTTTTGCGATTCCTTAATTGCGATTATTAAGGAATCGCAATTAAGGAATTGCAAAAGCCTATGCATGTAGGAATCGCTATAAAAATAGCGATTCCTACACATTCCTTAATTGCAACTCGCAATTAAGGAATGCCGTCCCATTCATTCCTATGGGCTTCCTGGCCCATAGGAATGAACTGGAGATTGCATGAGCAGTTTGCGAGTACCAGTAGGTAGTCGCAAATAGCTCATGCAATTTCAAGGGTGCAAGGGTATCAAAATGACACCCTATTGCACGCTTGAAATTGATCTGTGCACATATGTTGCGCACACACGTGTGCGCAACATGAAACTTTGAAAAATGCACAAAAGTGCATTTTTCAAAGTTTTTGCAAATTACCATGAAGTTCAACTTCATGGTAATTTGCTCCCCCTATTAGCGAAATCGCTAATTATTTTACTTTAATACATTGCATTTGAGGAATCTCAATTTGGGATTCCTTAAATGCAATCGCAATTTAAGTAATCACATTTTAGAGATTCCTTAAATTGCTATTTTTGCATTTGGGATGATGCATCCCAAATGCAAAAATACCGGTCGCAAAGGGGCAGATTCTGAGAATCTGCCCGTTTGCGACCAGTTTTTCCTTTGATGCATGTGCCTGAATATGTTGTAAAATAACCAACAGATTTAAGAACTTCAAAACAGAGGAAAGAGAGAGTGTGTGTTTTGCCTGCGTGTGCATGTAAAAATCCTAGGTGAAATCAGACAGCCACTTCACCATAACCAACTGAAAGCCCCTGTATCAAACTATTTACTACAGAATACATTTATGGGGACGGGGGTTTGCAGGGGAAACACCCCACACACCCCCCTGAAGCTACCAAGCCAAGGCGTTTCCATGAAATATCGGTTTGTTTTTGTCTCAAGTTTCCAAGAGGGAGGTGTCCTCGAGCTGACGCTTCTGGAATGAACTTTCATTGGCGTGCCCACTGTTAGTATTCATACAGCGTGGACTTTCTTTGGACGCATCCGGAGACAATGGACTCATTATTTAATCATCGAGAGCTATGTTCTCCTGTTCCCACTTTGAGTTGCCTGGCCAAGCCTGGCAAAGACACATGGAGCTGTCTTAGACTTTGAGAAAAGACAGAGGTGGGTTTGTAGTAAACTCTGCAGTTCTGCTGTGGGCATGAGCGGAATGGTCGGGCATGTAGACCACTGTGTGTCTAAGTCTCCATGTCCATACGCAGGTACAGTAGCAGTGTCCAAAGTAGGCCCAGAAGGGCTGGGTCCATCTCAGATTCTAAGAATTACTGGTGATTATCTAAATGAGTTCCTTTTACAGCCTTTGTATGCAAATGTATCTGTGTTACTGTAGCCTGACTCCAACCTTCTTGGACCTAGGGCAAATTATTTGGAAAAACCGAGACTGAGTGCCGGATTGCCCCATTCACCCCCCTTCTAGTCTTCTTGGACCTATGTTGGACACCCATGAGATACAAGCTAAATCCTGAACAGCGTAAAAAATACAGGTAATACCTACCTGATCCTGGGGGGCCATCTTAGAATAAAAACGTGAAGGATATAGCCCACTTTCATTGGAATGGGTAGCGCCTCAGCGTTTTTCTAGGAATATAGTCCGTGTGTTTATGCACCTGCAGCAGGAATCTGTGACTCAAGGGAGTCCGATTCACATCTGGGCATGGCAGACTGGCTTAACCTTTCATGCTCTAGAGGTCACCATCAAGAGTACCACTGAGTGGGGTAATACCAGCACCTATCATTAACGGGCCGAGTGGCGACTTCGTTTCTGGTGTGCGAGATATTAGTGGTCAGCATTGGCAGTTTCAAGCTTCCCGCACGATTCCTTATCTCGCACTTCTCTCAGTACTATAACCCCCCCAAAAAAACAATATGAAATGTCAATGTCAAAATCGATGATTAATGCCAGTGATTAATGAGACAGGAGTAGCCGAACTAACATCCTGCAGCTGTAAAATATTGGGCATTTACAGGACATCTCTTTCCTCTGCCCAAAAAGGATTTTGCGTTATCTGAAAAATGCAATCCTTTCTGCATTTTTCTCCATTTCAGTGCCCGCCTCCCCAGGGACGCTGGCTGCTCTGTCCGACACTCGGGCATAATGGCGATCTCTATATTTATGAACAAGCCGACTCCTGGCGTTCGGGAGCCGTGTGACCAAATTGACGATCAGAACAATAATCGTTCTGTTTTTTGGGGTAATTGGAAAATTCTTCGGACCATTTGAGGCAATGTCATTTGCAGGGTCTGTCCCGTCTGTCGCTCATTAATTGTGCTGTAATACTCCTGTGTTAGACCTATCACACTATACAGTTCATTAACCATACACAACCCGTCCCTCAGGGGTCAAGAGGTCAGCAGAACGGAAGACGTATCACTCAGCCCCATTTAGGCCGTCATTGTTCCTCCTCTGCCCTTATAAGAGTGGAAGCCAATCGCAGAAGCCTGGCTGGCCTCCTCTACAGCAGGACGTTCCCGCCGTCCTAACCCGGAAGCATTTGCCAAGCATATGAACACAGCAGAAGCCCTCTGCAAGAGACAGTGTCCAATTACAAGGTTCAGGTTTGGGTGGTGTCCTTCTCGTGTACATTATACCTGTACATCACGCCCGACTCCAGTGTGCTGCACACTCCTGGGTCCCATACACTACTCCTGAACATCACTCTCACAGTTCCTTTATGTCACTCATAGATCCTCGATCTCCTCTGGGGTCTTTCATGTCTCTCGCTTGCATTTCCTTGTTGTGGCTCTCAACTCGTATACAACCCTCACAGCTCCTAAACATTACACTCACTGCTGCTGCGTGTGACTCAAGCCTTCCCTTGGTTCCTGCACATGCATGTCAGCAGTGGCGGCCCCGCCGCTAAGGGGCAGGAGCGTCGCCCCACTGCTTTTAAGCAGTGTAAATAAAGGAAACATATTATTATCTTTTTATGTTTCCGTGCTGTTTGGTGTGCGGGGCTGCTCTGCTCTCGGAGCAGGGCAGGGGAGAAGTGGTTTGCCCACTCCAAGTGCGCAATGACTGTTTGGCCGGCCCTCTGGGGCCGGCGAAAACAGTACTTCGCAATTCACATGTTCTCCATACAGCCTGCATTATAGCCTGTATTACAGCCTGTGTAGAGAACATGCCCAGGCCCTCAGTCCCCGTCCGAGTGCTGAACCACGGTGCTCAGACCAATTACAACATTGAATTTCAGCGTTGTGCTTGGTCAGGGGAGCCTGGGTGCTTCCTGGTCCGCGCCAGCAGAGTCCTGATGTGGAGTAGAGACACGGTGGCGATAAGGTAAGTTATTATTTATTTATGTTTTACATCCGCCCCCATTCGCCCCTGTCCCCGCCGGACACCCCTGATCTTTGCTGCACGCCACTGCATGTCACCCTACTTTGTTGTCAAAGGACAACATGGGTTCTGTGTCAATCAGCAGCGTAGCGTATAAGCTATGGGCCCTGGTGCAAGCAAAGGAAAACGCCCCCTTTGGCTGCTGTTGGCAGAGCAAAACCACAGCAATCACCTGAGTTCAATAGGCCCCTCAGAGCTCTGAGCCCAGGCGCACTGAACCTGCTGCACCAATGGTAGCTCAGCTCCTGACAGCGATGTAAGCAGTTTCAGAACTAGTGACGGACTGGGAGGGGCAGGGTCAGTCACAGGTAAGTAAGAGCAGTGTGAGAGTAAAGAAAGAGTGGGAGATAAATGATAGCCCACTGTGATGCGGTACCAGGAAAGGAGGTAGAAAGGTTGGGCCTGGGAGGCCTCGCCCGTCATCAACCTCAACAGAAAATATACTGCACTACAGCAGGAACCAATGAGGATCTCTGGAATCGGCAAGACATGGCTTCTCACCAATCTGCCAATAAGCTACCACGTAAAAAGAACAGATGATGGACGGAATGCTGAACAAATCGAACATTCACCCCCAGTCACAGATCTGGATTTAATCCAAATTATGGATTTAAAGCAGATTTGTGACTGGGGTGAAAGTTTGATTTGTTCAGCATTCCGTCCATCATCTGTGCTTTTTACTTTTGTCGCCCTGAGTGGGAAGGATATGCACAGACGTGGGTCCTGTGCTCACTGTGCCACTAGATTCGGGCTAGCCTGGCTGATGAGGGGTTCCAGGATGTTGGTTTCTGGTCCAGGGAGGACCTGACCTGGCAGTTTGGGCTGGATTGTTGCCGTGGGGATCAGGATCAAGACTGATTTGCAAATGGCTGGGTCCCTGTTAGGATGGCGTGGTGAGCAAAAAAACGATGGATTAAACCCAGATCTGTGACTAGCGGTGAAAATTTGATTTGATCAGCATTCCGTCCATCATCTGTTGAATATGCCACGTGGTAGCTTATTGTACACATGCTGGAGCATTAAGATTCTCGTCCTGTTGATAGCGGTCAAACCTCCAAGGTTCCTATTGTGTTATAGTAGGTCACCTCTACATTACCGATTTTTTTCGATAATCTTGAAACATTGGCTTCTCTGCAATTAAAAAAAAACCCTTTCTCTTGTTTTTTTCCAAGCACAACGTTCCTCTTATAGAGAGATCCACAACTCATTATTTTTTGGATTAAATGACATTTTTTAATTGGACGAGCAACGAGAAGCACGCACAGCTATTAAATTCTACACCTGTGATAGCCAAACAGCATGTTCAATCAAGACAATTAGCGTGGGGGGGCTGGAGTGCGTTCGCACCACTGCGAATAATCTTTCTCACTTAGAGGGAAAATGAACAGCTGCTGCAAGGCCCATCCCACTAGAGCGCGTGAAAGGAGCGCGCGCCCAGACCCGCAAACTGGGTGCAATACAGCTTTTATGCCAAGGTGAGACAACATCTGTGAAGATGACAGACCCAGTCTTAACTTCAGAATATTTAATGTGTAGGCAAAAAAAAAAAAGATACGCCCATTGAGACCTAAGACTGATTTTCTAACCGTGGTCGTGAAAGGCACCACCACTCCTGTTGAATCTTCGGCTCCACTCCTTCCGCGCGCAAAAGAAAACCTTTAAGTAACCATCAAATGCCGAAATATAGGGGAATTCAGAATAAGCAACAAATATGCAAATACTCATCACTGAATTTAATTCATGGAAATTATCTTCATTCAGGTACATTTTGAAATATTCAAAAACCCGACAAGATGTTTCCATGAAGTGAGTGAAGTGTCATGCTCCAAAGTGAGATAGAACTGTCCATTCTGTTTGAAAACGGATTCCAGGGCTGTTATACGTGAAGCGTGTTTTCATTTCAATTTTGAATTTCTGTAGGGATGAGAAAATACCAACTTTTATTCCTAAAAATGTGTCAATGGCCTTTTTAAGTGGAACAGGCTGCTGTTTAGTAGCTGGGGCTTTTGGCGAGAGGTCATGTTACGTTTGTACTAACATCTGCACTGCAGACCAAATTCCCTATGACTGGGTCTTTTCCTCTCATAGGGCCCTTAAATGTAAATGCCCTAAATATTTAGCAAATGCATCCTTTACCTAACCAGAATAGATCTACTAGGCTATTTAATCTCATTCATTCATCAGGGTATGTCAGAGTGACTTATAAATGATGCATCGACCTGTTTCGGTGAGATGGAGAGGGGGCTGACTCAGGATATGACAGCACCTCTTTGTTATCTCTTAATAAGGCAATGTCAGCAGGAGGAAAATTTGGCATGGTTGCTAATCAAAACGAAAATCCATTTATTGTGAACCTGGGGATGGCAATCTTATACTTGCCCAGCACATGTGGTGGAAGGAGAGACGGAAACAAGATTTTGTTTTCAAAGAATAGTGAAGTAGTGGGCAGTCCCATATGCTTCCACGATCAAGGTATCGCCAAACGGCCCAACAATATACAGGATACAGTCCAAGAGCATGAGACAGTCCATGGATACCTGTTCTACCTCAGGTAGAAAATCTGCATATTTAGACAGATCCACTGCAGATTGTTTTAGTTTTGGACCACTATGCATTTCTAAATCAAAATAGATACACTTTATTCAATTACAGAAGGAGTGCATTAGAATTTTTTAAACAAATTTATCTTGGTATAGTTCGCTGTCCTATTCAACAGGGCAATGTTTTTTATTAGCTTAGCCACAGCTACTACCTGCACATGGATTCTGGGGATCTACCGTTGATAAAGTAATCCAAAGGATCACGTGGCAATGCCTTTTTTGCAGTTTTTTTTTATATAGCATGAACTCGACCCGAAGGCGTAAGAGCGCTTTACATGAGCACCAGTTACATTTTTTGGTAGGCACGGGGAGATTTGCCCAGAATCACAGCATATTGCGCGTCGCTGCCGAGACTCGAACCCGGTTCCCCAGCTCCAAAGTCCGCTCCTCTGGCCATTAGGCCACAACCACTCACAGGTCTCTTAGCTTGACGTCACCGTCTCGCAAATTGACACAATATGTTGGCACCGCCAGGCAGCCCTTTCCAGAGCCCGCACGCGGGCGCCGCAGCTTGGCACGGGGCGGCGAGAGTGGCAGCTGGTGCAGTCTCAAAAAATATTTTCCACATCATCTCCCATCAGAAGCAATTTGTTGAGGCTATTTCGCGGTTCCACTTCAGTGGAAACGTCTCTCAGACCAAAGCGCGCCAGGCAGAAATCAAAAACAGGAAACGGATCCAACAATGCCTCATACAATCGAAGTAACGTTAGAAGAGCCGAGGGCGTGACGGCGAGTAAAACAAGTCTGCTTTCAATAGAAGATTCAAGCGAGTTCCAAATTGTGCCTAAAGTCGACAATGTGCTCACAGATATTTAGAACGAGTCGCCAGTGTTTGCATTTCACTGTGTAAGGGGAGGAGAGGCTGGAATTAGACAGCCCAGATAAAGCAAACACCGCAAATGTTTAAGCAAATACAACAGGAAATCGCACATGCAAATATTTGCAGACAGTTGATGAATATGCAGTGTGCTGGCAGGCTCGGACTCTTGTGCTAAACCGAGCAGAACGTTTCCAGCAGTGGTTGAAGCGTACCGCATTCTTTGTTGTATGAACGAACATGAAAACAGGCACAGAGAACCCGCGAGCATCGGTGTGGCTTTCACACAGAGCAGGTCGTTTTTCAACAGCTTCTGGATATGTTTATACCTCGCTCCAGCGCGGTCCTATCCCTTTCGGTGGGACTCGCACACTGGCTCAGCCTAGGCGCCATTGGCTGCAATGAGAACTAGGCAAATCCCCCCGCATTCCTAATGGGGGGCAACACTGGGGCTCAGTGGGTCTCTCACACACCTGGGTCCGGGTGCCACTGCGCCAAGGATGGCTGCGTCCCAGTGATCGTGGTGTTTGAGTTCTCCTCACATCACCCTCAAACAGAAGGCTGAGAGAAAAGCAAATTTACTATTGGAAAAGTTTAAAGGCTGGCACACAAAACTGGCAGGTGCTTCTCAAAGCCAGCTTGGCACTTCGAGGTGCTACTTAAAGCATAGGAAACTTGTTCTATGCTTGTAAATATCCACCACCCCCTTTGTACGTGGCACCAAGGGGGCTTTAAAGTCACGTGGGGTTTAGGATTAGAAAAATGTACATTGCAAATCATGGAGCACTTACAGCTTTTTGGCTACTAAAAATCCAGTGTAATGCCTTTCTAATTCTTATCTCACTTAAGAGCTTACAACTCATCGCTCCAAGGGGGAGGGGTGTTGCAAGTGTTAGAAAGGCCACCTATAGTTCCCAATTTCAAAGGAGCTCTTGTCAAGGGAAGACTTTTTAGGGAAGGCTTTCCATTAGATCAATTAAAACAAACACAAATATGATTTTTTAAGCCAGGGAGGGATGGGGAAAGCAATGCCTGAGCTGGGGGAAGGGACTAGGAAGCAACATGGATCACATAGGTGCGGGAAGTAGCACAGGAGGGACACAGGGCTAGAAAACAGGATAGTCTCGTGGGGTGTGTTGAAAACCATCTTTTGTGTGGTATTCTCCCAGATTTTAGCCTTCCGTACCCAATTTTTGCTGAACACGTTTTTGTTATCTTTAGGACTCTGCACACTTTATTCCTGCTAACCAGTGCAAAGTGTGTTGTGCTCTTGCTTCTAAACACGGTAAAGTTGGTGACACCTAATTGGCACATTTCATTTATGTATTAAGTCCCTACTAAACAATACCATGTGTACTCAGGGCCTGTAAAATAAATTCTACAAGTGGGTTGCAGCACTCACTGTGCCACCAGCTAGAGTAGCGCTGCAAACATGTCTCCTAGCCTGCCCTTGCAGTTTGTGTCTGCAGCTTTAAACTGTCATTTCAACTTGAAAATTAACCATTTGCCAGGCCTAAACATTTATTTTTATTATTACTTATAAGTCACTCCTAAGGTATGCTCATAGGTCTTGATGCATGGTATTTAAAAAATAGGATATGTTCTTTTCATGTTTTACATGTCCTGGCTGTGATCTCCCATACCCCCCGAAGTCATTTTTCATTGTGCCAATGCAAGCCTCTCATAAACTAACACTTGTTTACCTTGTTACATTTTATAAGTGCTAAATTCAGTTTTGGAACAGTTAGAGAGATACTTCTTCCATTCATTATAATCATAATTTAAAATCTTCTTCAATGGTAAAGTTGCACTTTAAATTATTATTTTGGAAATGCCACTTAAGTTGGCATTTGCCCGCTTGAAGTTTCTAGGGATTTTTTGTGAGTGGCCAGCTGTTCTTGGACTGTTGATGGCTCCACATCACCCCAACTGCCCCCTCCCCCTCCCTCTCCCCCCCCCCCCCCCCCAGGATATGTGTATTACGGCAAGACAGTGGACAAAAGGCCAGGATGTGGAGAGGTAAGGGACTTCCTGACAGGATGCCTGGGGAGAAGCTGTGCCACTGTCCTGATTGCACTTCAAAGGGTACCCTGGGAATTTACCCAGTCCTTCCTGACTTCAACAGAATCCCACCCTGTCACTGGCAGATACAGCTCACACCTGGGCCTGCCAGACCTTTGTTTTACTAGACAGGATGGAGCTAAACCCAGAGGAAAGAGAAGAACTAGCCAGACAGTTTTAGAGTTAGACAAAGGGGTGTCCCCCACCTACAGGCTGGCAGAGGGTATAACATTGGCATCCACAGAACCTGAAATCAGAGCACTCTGGACCTGTAAAGACGCAGAAGGAGTACTGCCGTGCTGTCTGAAATGAGACTGTACCTGCTTGTCTTGAACCCAGGATCCACGAAGGGACTCAGTTGGCAGACCTCCTGTTTCGGTCACAGGGAAATAACAAGCTTCCAGAGGCCATTTCTGCTTTCTAAATGAAATGACCCAACTTGATTGGACTGTGGCCTCTTTGGTGGCCTCTGTGGGAGTGAGTCCTGACCCCCAAGCGCTATCCTCAAGGTCCTGGACCCTGGGCTGGATTCAAAGTGTACTCAAAGGTGTCATTGAAGGTTCCACCAGATCTGGCGCTGAGTGACGCAGAGACCTGCAGTGCCACGCAGCTCCGTACTGAAAGTCTCACCAGATCCAACACAGTGTGACACAGGACGATGCAGAGCCCCAAACTGCCTTGCCGCACTGTTCTCGCCTCAAAGTTTGAAGCTGAAACTTCCAGCGGAATGAGCGTGATTCTGTATCCAGCCTGCGCTCACTCATGGTCAGCTTGAACTTGTGACTTTTTTCCGGTGTGACCAGATATCCGCAGTTGGCGCTTGATGCCTTTTGGCAATATCTTTATTTTAGTTTGTTGTGTTTGCACTTTATTACTATTTGAGTGCTGGATATATACTTTACATATTGCCTCTAGGTTGAGCCTGCATGCTTGTATGCCAGGCTACCAGAGGGTTAACCACCGGTTTATATGGTGACTCTTGTGGATCACCCTGACGAGGATTGTGATTATTGTTTGAAGTGGGTTCTCACCTCCTTCAACAAATAATTACATTTCTTACAGAGTGCTGAAAGAAAAAGAAAAAAAAAGTATTTCTCTAAATGTGAACAGTGGTAGGATACAAAGTCGGACAATCACAAGGATGGTAAAGAGGCTGTGCTCCAGGGGAGGACCAACCACCACCAGGGGAAGTCAAGCCATGGAATAAGGAGGCAGCAGATGAGAGGGCAATGAAGCCTACAATGGTAAGCAATGGTCGGGCTCTAAACCCATTACAAGTCTTTAGTGAAGGCCACAAGAGGCTTTTGCCTACGGAAAGCTAGTTCCTCTTTTCGCACCTTGTTTCCCTTTGCGCTCTGTTTTATAAATTTAGCATGCAATGTAAGAAAGGCAACATTAACATCAAGTTCTAGAATTAAAAATAAAGAAGCACTAACACGAATCTAGGAAAACAAGGCACCGAATGCACAACATTTTTCTTTTTCATACAATCTTCTTAAATATCTCAATTCCTATATCGCAATAGCAGACAACCGCACTTTAAAATTATCGAACTCAACAGCTACAGATGAATAATAAAAGGACATAGAGGAAAGAAAATGTAAGTGGGAAAGAAATCGTTTTTAGAGCATTAGGGAGTTCACCTAAAGTCCTAGCAGTCAGAGCTGCATAGTAATATTAAAAACTTTGCTTTTATGTAAAGGCTCGCTGGCACACTTTCTCACACTTGTAGTGCTGTAAATGACAGATGATTCTATCAACCAACCCTGTAGTGCATCATGGTTGCACGTCGGGCCAGCTGTTCAAAACCCAGCTGAATCTTGGAGGTCTTAACTCCTTCAGAGGAGAAATTGTAGAAGTGTATTAAACAGTGGCTCGATTCTCATCCATTCCAGGAAGTGCCTCAAGTCCTGGCAATGCACTCAAATATGAAATGTTCCTGGTGTAAAGTAACACATGGACATGAAGTATGGTAGACAGGGCAGGCTTTGCTGCTGGTGGTGCCAGGTGTGGCAGTTTGTTTGAGCACCCCCTGCAGCCTACTTCTTTGAGTGTTCCCTCTCTGCTGCCTTTCAGTGGTGCCACATGTCTCTTCTTAGCCCCTCTTTTACAGTTGTTGGATTTCTTTCATGGAACTGCTCATCCCAGTGTGGGGCGTCGGAGTGCTTTGCATTGCACACGCATGTGGCGAAGAGAGGGTGAATCGTGTAGGTGTGTGAACCATTGCGTGAAATGTGGTCACTGGAGCGGTGGTGGCTGAAGTGTGTGGGGGTTGCATTGTCATCCATGCTGGTGGGCATTCTATGGTGGGAGTGCTTTGTGGGGGCATTGGCTCGAGAATTGATGCCTCGCATGGTGGTTAGGGTTGCTATACTGGTGGGAGTTTGTCGCTGCTCGAGGGAACCCATTTTGGCGGCTTTGGATTCGTGAAAGCTTGAGCGGGGCGGGGGTGGGATTCTGAACCTGTTCCTTGTGGTCGGCCTGCAGCAGCTCCTCGATGCGGGGTTATGGGTCACTGTGCTATTATATTGGAAGGATAGTGACTAGTGGGCTGCGGGTGGAAGCAGGGTCTGTGTGGCGGGGTGATGACCAGCTGAGCTGTCTAGAGTGCAGATCCGTGATCTGCATGTTGTGCTTTGCAGCTGGAACGTTGACTGTGCGGCATTATGATGCGCCAGGGTTGCGACAGGAGGGGCTCGGATCTCTGACAGATGCATTGATTTTCAGTGTTATCTTGACATTTCTGTTGTTGCGTGGCGGTTGCTGACCACAGGGGGGAGTTTGACAGTAGGTGCCTTTGACTTTGTAGGTCTAGGGGTGTGACGCCCTCTGAGATTTGCGCTTGGCGTGGCAGCACTGGCCTCACTGCACTAACGCCGGCAGTGGTGGTAGGCAGGTGTCTTAAGGGTGATACTGGGACTGCTTTGCAGCTTCTCGTGTGGTTGCAGTTCCAATGGTATCCCCTGGGACAGTGTGTTCTGCAACAGTTCAGTATCCAGGGTGCACCACGTGATGTGCAGATAAGGCACATGCAGTCAGCGCGTCAGCTAGAAGCCGGTTACATCACTCCCTGGGAACGACACTTTGTCAAAGCAGGAAATAACAATGTTGATCTAGTACAAAAACTATTTGTACTTTACAAAGCTCTTTTCAGGCAAACGGGGTCAACCCGTGTGAATGGAGGGCGGGGCGACTGCGTCTTTGTGGCTGCAGGAAGGCGAGGCCTTTTTCTTCAGTTAATTGGCTGGCAGGGAGAGCACTGCTCCCACCTGTGAATCCTGGGACCTGCTCAGTCTGGTGCCCATTCCTCCAGACAGGCTGTGATTGACAGGGGCATCTTTCACTAGCACTCTTGCCTGAAACAATGGATTCAGATGCAGGGTGTGCCGTGGCCCACTTCTCTGGTGACAAGAGGTAGCAGGCCTTGTTTGCAGTCTGTCTCAGGGCCTTCTCCCTCCGCCACATGTGCGCCTTTCCCCCCATAAATCTTTGCTCTTGTGCCTCTCATCACCTGGTCAGCAGCCAATTTGATTTTTCCCCAGTTACTGCAGTAGAGCTTATTTTTAATTTATTTAATCAGTTATGGAATAAACTTCTCCATATTTTACCAAAGTATTCACTTATATCTTCTGTTCCACCTCCCCATTTGATCTCATGATCACAGCTCTTCCTCTGACAGACTACTGAGACCACTAATAAAGTTTCAGTATTTCCACGTTTCTTCCCTGTAGTGCTCAGCTTTCTTCAGGACCCGGGTAGCTCGGATGTTCAATCAGTAGTGGAATGATTCTGGTGAATTCAGGGCTATAAAGGCAGGTTGGGTCTAAAGAACTAATAAATGATTCTATTGGTCTGAAGTGCTGCTTGTTGTCTGGTGCATCCCGGGGTTCTGGCACCTCAAACAAAGAGCCAGACCCACCCAGCTCTGGCTGAGGAGGGTGGCTAGCACATTTTCCTGACTCTTTCAAGTCCCTCATGTCCATAAATGGGAGGTGCAGAGTTGTATGTCTGCAAAACAATGATTTTCACCTAAGAGGCTCATGGCACAGAAAACAAGACAACAAGTAAAGCAAAACTGATGGACCTTAGAGGGAAACCGGTCCCAGGATGCTTGTTTCTGGTCCAGGGAAGACATGGCTTGGCAGTTCGGGCTGGACTGTTCCCATGATCAATACAGGGTCAATACTGATTTGCATATAGCTGTGTCTGAACAGGGGTGGCTCAGTGAGCTAAAGAACGATAATGAATTCAACCCAGATCTGTGACTGGGGGTGAGTGTCTGAAAAGTTTCATCGCTCGGTCCATCATTTCATTGTGTTTGGACCCTAGAGGGCGGCCGAGTGAGCAGGGGCAGTCAAAGTGGTATAGCATGTGTACCATTGCCCTAAAAAAAAGCAAGGAAAATAACCCCTTAATCCCATATTGAGTAGTTAAAAACCCCAAAATTGTGGAGTCTTGGGTACTTAAAACTCCTTGATCCTGTGCAGTAACAGGTCAGGAGAAGTTACCATGTGACTGATTTTATCCTTCCCTTCTGGTCTCACAGCAGTATCTGCCTGTTCAGATATCTTCTAATTTCTCCCAAAGTCTAGATTGTCTGTGGATCACGAGTGACACACCTCTCTCTGCCTCGCAAGCATGAAACTCATAAGGTAGGCAAGTTGTGTGGCGGAGGAGCTTCCCAAAATGGCGTCATTACTGCTGTGGGATTCTTGCAGTGAAGCAGCAAGGGGGGCAGGGTGGTGGAGGTAGGTCTGCCCCAGGCGGCACGAGTTTTCATGCAGCTGCCGTGGGCAGCAAACGCAGAGACCACTAGCACCCCCTCTGCTATTTTATGCGGCCATGGTGTGCGGCAAACACAGCGTCCGCCACAGGCGGCACAAGGTCTAGCTACGCCACTGGATTCTTGTCCACTCTAAAATTGAGCATTCTATCAGTGGTACTCTCAAAACAGGAAGCAGTGCAGCCCTCCCAGGTGTCTATCCTACTATGACAGGTAGCATCTACAGCCATAAAAAAGCTGTTTAAACTTTTGCAGGCCGCTTATTGGATGGTGCAGGGTCCCCAGGCGTACGCAGAGCAGCTTGAGCGTGTGATAGTAAGAAGTACTTTGGGCTCAGTTTGCAAATATTTTTTTGTGAATGGTTGTGTCATATTCCAGGAAGGTAGAACTTCCTCTACAATTCCAAAGCATAAGGAATGTTCACAGATAGTTCTGGGCAAAATATTCTGGCAAATGCTGGATATGTTAAATCGAACTTTAAAAAAAATATATTGTTATAAACACAGAAACACCAAAATCCACATTAGAATTGCCCTTGGCAGATAGAGGAAAATCCACAGATTTGTTCTGAAATTCTTCTCCACTTACTAAGTAATGAAAACAAAAATTCGCCCAACTCATTCAGAGACATAATGCACAAAGCTGTTTGTTTCCCCTGAAAAATGTATATTAAACTCTGGGAAATTCAGGAGTAAATTCAGTGGTGCTGGAACAATGTCCAGAGCGGGGGTGCTAGCATCATTGTTAAATAAATGCGGTCAAAGCGATTGTTAAAAATCCAAGTTTCAAACAAAGAACAAGTGTAGCAAATGAGCTACGCCCACTAGCAGAATTGTACTAGTATAGTATGCGGTCGGCAGGGCCGGCTTTACTGCTTGTGGCGCCTGGTGCGACAATCATTTTTTGGCGCCCCCACACCCCATGACTGCTCCTCAGATTCTCCCACTCCCACAGACTAAAGTACCCCTCATCTCTCCAATCATAAGTTATGGCTAAACACAGCACTCCCCCCTGAGTTCAGCGCCCCCCCCCCCCCTCCACAGGTCAGCGCCCAGCGCGGCCGCACTGGTCGCACTGCCCTAAAGCGACAGGTGCACCATTTTGGAGCACACTGTCGCAAATATATTACTAAAGCATTTGTGCAACAACTGGTAAAGTGTCTTGATTTCTTTTGATCCTATTAAGATCGTTTATTTCCAATCACACTTCAGAATTACACAATAATGTGCTTCATTGGTTGTTTTCTTATTTGATATATTTTGAAATATTTGTGCACTTCTTTAACAAATATTTAAATGTTGTGTGTAAAAAAACTGACATCGTACAACCTATCCTTTCACACTCCCTTTTCTCCAGCAAGATTGCATAGTTCACTTTAGAAAGGCTTCTCAAATTGCAGTCAAAGAAAAGTAAACACCAATCCCCATGTTAAAAGAATAAGCAACGTTTTGTTTCAATGCACACCCTGGCATTCGATCTCTTCTTGAGCGTACAGGAAATGAGACGACTTAAAAACACATCTTTATTGGTTAGTCACCTTCTGAACAGCAGCATGATTATTTTGGGGTTTCCGCAGTACCCCAGCACCCCTACTTTCAGCTCCTACGGGAGTAGTTCACACCTAAGGCAGGAGTTAAACTCAATTACTCACAGAAAGTGATTTGTGAAACCGACCAGGACAATGTAGAAGACACATTCCTACCCTGAAAGATGTATGCCCTTCTTTTGACGCTCAGTTTTTAAAATTTACATTTATGTAGCTATAGGATAACAGCGCTATCAGAATTGACACCCTGCAAACGAGTTTGAGCCATCAGCATATTCATTCAGCTCGAGGAGATAAAAAACGCAATATTCATATTACCATAAAATGAACGCTGTGCCCTTTCCTGGGGCTCAAACAAATCTGACAATGCAAATCTTGCTGACGCGCCTCGGTAATACATTTTCAGACCAATGAAAAGTGACCAAGACAAGTTGTGGAATTGTGGCCGCGTCGTCGCAGAGATGAGAACAGAGATAAGCGGGTTTGGCGCCAGAAATTTCCGTTGATGTAAAATAAAGGCTTTTTAGAGGCCATTTTGTCAGAATGCACGATGGAGGTCAGAGGTCGGGGAATTGTCGAGATCTGCTGGCTGGTGATAACGGGATCCCGTTTTAGTAATAACAGCCCCTGGTCAAGCTTTGGTTTCGTGCCAATCAGTAGCCACTCGCCACAGCAGCGCCAAGAAGAATCCCGAGCCAGCCTTTGCAAGGAACTCACTGCTCCGCCTTTTGTCACGCGAGCCCCGCAGCGAGTTGAGATGCAGAGACGGGACGAAGAGAAGCGCTCGGAGACCGGGAGATTACGACTGCACGTTGTCCAATGGTGTACACGTAACATGATGCCCCGGGACCCCTGAGTCTCCCATATCTCACAGATATTCATTGGCATTGGGCCTGAATGCCCCCCCCCCCTCTACAGAAGAGTTGGGGCTCCCATAAGGTTTGGGGCCCCGCTGCATTTCAGAGGCCTGCATCGTGCCCCTGGCTTCCTCCAGACAAGAACACATTTTGCAACGTCTGCACATTTTGGTGCATCACGTGAAACGGGCTCTTTCTCCAACCAATCCCGCCAGAATCAAAGGAAAGCCTTTTCCACCTTCCATGAGTTCAATAGGGGAATTTGGGAAATGGCAATTCAAGGCAAAGTCAGTGACAATGCCACAGGGTGAATTTTATCAGCCCTACTCAACCCTGACTGTGCCATGTAATTCCAGGAGCATGAAACAGGCAGCTTCAAAGACATCCTTTATTTCCCATCGGAATTTGAAGCACTCTCTCACAATTCTATAGCCCTAATTTCCTCCCATATTTAAATGCATGTTTGAAGTTTGCATTCAATTTGTAGGACTAAATCAGGCTTCATGTTTTTTTTTTAAAACATTGAAGTAAAAGCAGCTGCAAGGGCTCATGGGAAAGATTCTCACTTACACATTGATTCTATAGACACTGTTGACACTTTGTGTCATTTTCATGGCTAACAAGTTGTTAGAAATGAAGGCTGAGAAGCACATTTTTCCTAGTTTGACCCTCCTTGGTTACCTTACATGATGGTCTGGCACAGAGGATGGTACGCGTTCTATCCAGTGATTACACATAGTGACTTGTTGTAGAAACCCTTGATAGCAAACACAGAGGCCTGCTGGGTTCATCAGAGCCTAAGCGTGCTGTCATGGCCGACCTAGTTTCTAAGTATGTGATGTACACAGGAGGTTACCAGCATAGATTCTCCACTTAGGGACACTAAAAAAGGAATTCAGACAAATTAGCTAGGACAAGATAATCCCTGAGCTTGTCTCTGCTAAAAGGGCACGTAAAGTATTGGATTAACCTGGAGTCTCTGGTGAAGTCTCATTAGCGTACTAGAAACTACGTCGAAGGGAATTGTGGTCTACTTCAGTCTTTCCGTGGACCAAAAACTAATAAGGTTATGCGAGGACACGCAACAAGAATGACAAGGTTGAGCCCGCCTTGCTGGAGTTCGCACTCATGACACGTAAAAGTGGTGAGCATTCAACTAACCCAGTCATCCTGCTAGAAGAGGCGACTGGAAAAATAGGAGGAAGAGAATTTCAATTAATTATATTTGCCAATTTATAAACATTTACTATATCTATCCAGGTATCTTAAACATGGGGCAATGGAAAGATGTATAGCTAAGGCTGTAGAGTGTAGAATTTGCCATTTATTCAAAAGGTAATTCATGAATTCATTTGTAGTACACACCCTGATAAAGCCTGCAACTAAAATGTGTTTTTTCCAGCTTGTCACTGTGCTTATGACACAGTTTTATACTTTAGAATAATAAAGACTCATGAAAGAAAAGGTTTTCATTGTTTTCCCTCTTCCGAGTTATTTTACAAAGATGAAAACAGACCCTCAATTTTCGCCAAATCTGATCCACTTAACTGCGCCCTGGATAACTCTTTATTGTCTGGCTGTGAGCCTTTGAAGACCCCGAAGAAAGGCAATCCTCCTTGAGGGACTAACATTGGAGATTGGTTGCCCAGTGGCAGCTGTGATTTATCTCAGTGGGGTGTGCGCTAATCTCCGCTGAAGGACAGAGATGAGAAAGGAGCACATTCGCAAAAATTGGACTCAAGGGAGTGTTATCTCTCCGCACACATTTCCATCAGAATTCCACAAAAAACCTCGAAAACTAGTCTACAAAAACAACCACCTATGTAATTCACAAACGCATTGGATGACAGGTCGGCACAGTGTTAAGGAAAATTACCGTCTTCCATGCTCATCAATGGAACCACTGTATTGATTAACCAATCACCAAAGTCTGGCCTGAACTAAACAACTAACTAAGCCCTACCATAAAAGTCTCCAATTTACATAGCAATTGCTGATGAAAATCAACATCAGACTAATATCTTGGGAAGTTTCTGAGTTGAAAGCAACAGAGTAAAAAAAAAAAATCCCTAAGAGGCATCTAAGCCACTCCTGTGAAAAAGAGTGAAAGAGTGGTGAACTCAAAATGCGGCCATTGAGAATCCCAAAATGTTAAATCATAATTATTCATGGATCAGCTTCTAATAATATTTTAACAAAAACCTACTGGCCACCAAAGGCAGGGACCTCTAACAATTCAGCATACTTGGGACTTCATTTAGATTTTGTAAGGAATAAAGTCCTCCAATTTGAGGAGGAAACTCTAAATACAGAGACGAACCCACTGGTTGTTTTTCCTCCACAATACTCTTCCTAAAGAATAGGAAATTCATCCAGTGTTTTTTTTAGCTCCCTTAAAACTCTAGATAAGGCACTACATAAAAAAAAGTGCTAAAGGCTGCATCTGCGCTTACCACTTCCACTGCTAGTGTTGACATTCAAAAAACTAATTTCCTATGGCAGGGAATTAACCAGTCTGTCTGTACCGTTCCGTGACTAAAGAAGGCCAGATTCAAACCCAGATAAATACAACTTGGACAAGAGATACTGCACCACACCAAAATGTAGCAAGGCAACTGCTGGTCACAAAAAAACCACATAAAAACTTTAGAAGACAAGATAATCTCTTTTATAAGAGCCACTGGCTACACAAACCTTGGAATGTGTATGTGGTGGTGGAATTTATTTCCTTACAATTTATTTTATTTAAGGCTTTTATTAAGTAGTAATAACCACAGTAATGTGGCCATAGGGCACTTTGGGATATGGATACATATGTGTAGAAAGATGTACTATGCTATATTTCTAAAACTGGTGGTGGTGAACCAGTTAATCGACCCTGCCCAGAGGCAACCCAACATTCAGTATGTCCCCTGGTAAGAGTACCAAGTATTCAAAGAGCAAGTTATGAGATCCTGAGAGAAGAAGCAAATCTGATCCTAGGAGTCTGACACAGAAACAAGTTCTACTTATTTGTTATTTGCTGAACGTTTTCTATAGCATTGGCCCCGACAAGGTGATATAAGAGCTCTTTGAGATAGCAAGGGGTGTATAAATTCTGCAAACAGTAAAAATATACATATTTAGGAACCAATTAGTAATGCTTAATATATTTGCATTCTTAGGATTCCATTGTCACTTGTTGTAGTCAGAAGGCTCACAAACAATGATAGAAAGCAAATAAAACCAAACACTTTACATTGGTTCTTAGAATTGTTTTAGATGTTGTCTTTTAGTGGATTCTTTTCAACATTTTGAATCCTTCTCCCAAAATCAAGCTGGATCCTCTCCTGATTATTCAAATTAACATTAGTCTGGACAACTGTCTAGGAAGTATAGTTGTCAATATCATTTGTATCTATTGTGTGGAAGGTTCGAAGTTGAATCCCCGAGTGTACATTGTCATTTAGGAGTTCCCTAAATGACAATTTAATCTTGAATACAATTTTGGACAATGGCGCAGACTATGCCCCTAAACAGCCCCACATTTGTTGCTATTCAGTTGTTTCATGATTTTGTCCTGAATTCTTGATGCCATGTTTGAGTTTGAGTTTGAGTTTGAGTTTGAGTCTGAGTTTAAAAGCACTTTTAAAGCGCACGTATACCGGCGGTTTCTTGGCGCTGTAGCTAGTGGGGACTGAGGGTTAAGAAACAGGGAGAAAGGAATGGGCATTTATTCGAAGGATTTTGTGAATAGATAGGTTTTAAGATTTTTGCGGAATTGGGAATATAGGGTGATGGCACGAAGATGAAGGGGGAGGGAATTCCAAAGGGTTGGTGCTAGAATGGAGAATTTGGAGCCGCCCCACTTCTTTCTCCGGAAGCGAGGAATGGTGAGGAGGGACTGAGAAGAAGAACGTAGGTCCCTAGAGGGGACATAGGGAACAATCTCAGAGGAGATGAAGGCAGGTGCTAGGTCCGATCGGGCCAGGAAAGTGATGGATGCGAGTTTGAATAGAATTCTAGCCCGCACTGGGAGCCAGTGAAGAGTTTTTAGAAGTGGGGTGGAGTGGTGGAATTTAGGAAGGTTGAAGACTAGGCGGGCCGCCTGGTTTTGGATCTGTTGTAGGCGGCGCAAACTGTATGCAGGGATGCCGGCATACAGAGAGTTCCCGTAGTCCAGGCGGGACACCACCATGGCCAGAATAATAAGTTTGAGAGCGGAAAAAGTAAAGAAACGGGACACCTTGCGAATAGTACGCAGTGAGAGAAAAGAAGCAGATACCACAGCGCTAACCTGGGAGTGAAGGGTGAGTTGAGAATTGAGCTTAATGCCTAGTGTTTTAACGGAGGAGGAGGGGACAGGAGGGGAACCAAGAGAGGGAGGCCAGCAGAGGGGGGACCAGGGGCTGGAAGAACCGCCCGTCAATACCAACTCGGTTTTGTCCGGGTTAAGTTTGAGGTGATTGTGGCTCATCCAGTCCCTGATGTGCAACATGACAGTGTGAAAGTTGAGAACAGAAGAAGGAGAGGAAAGATCAAAGACCAGCTGGAGGTCATCCGCATAATTAAATACGGCGACCTCCATCTGTTGGAGAGAAAAGATAAGTGGGGCGATATATAGATTGAACAAAAGAGGGGAGAGAGATGAACCTTGAGGAACCCCGCACTGGACTTTCCGGAAGTCCGCTGTGAAGTCACCCAGGCGAACAGCCTGGGTGCGGTCGTTCAGGAAGGAGGACAACCAGACCAGGGCAGTCCCCTCGATCCCCGCCGCCCTGACGCGGGAAAGTAAGATGTTGTGGTCCACCGTGTCAAAGGCGGCTGAGAGGTCGAGGAGCACAAGGGCCTGGTGATGATTAGTGTCCATGCCCTCCCTGAGGGTGTCGAGAACCGACATGACCACGGACTCCGTGGAGTGTGCGGGGCGGAAACCAGCTTGGCGGGGGGCAAGGGCTCCATGTTTCTCCACAAAGGAGCTCAGAGCGCAGGTGACGTGGCGCTCGAGCACCTTAGCTAGAAATGGCAGGAGGGAGATGGGGCGGAAATTGGCAGGGACAGAAGGATCTGCCCCAGGTTTTTTCAAGATGGGCACAATTACCGCAGACTTCATGGAACTAGGAACTATGCCTTGCGCGAGGGAGCTATTGAGGAGGTGAAGGGGGGGATCTGGACAGGAAACAAAGATGTGGCGGAGGATATGGGCAGGACAAGGATCAAGAGGGGAGCCAGATTTGACCAGAGGCACCAATGAACTCGAACTTCTCGTGAGGCAACAGTTGGTAGTGGGGCTCTAGGTAAAGGGCCAGGGAAGGACTGTGCCAGAAGAACTAACGAGTTACATTTCACATCAAGCAAGAGTTTGAAGACTTTCTGATCATAGGTGAATTCTGATGGCAGGACTCACCGGTAACAATAAATGAAGGCTCGGAGACCATGGAGCGGTTGGATAGTTTTCTCTATAGTACGGCATTGCTTCAGGGGGGGCCACCTTTAGTGTAGGTGTAAGAGAGAGGAGCGGAAGGAGAAGTTAGGTGGCCGGTGGGCGGTGAACACAGACCTCTGGACTTCAATGGGACTAGGTGTAAATATATTGAAGGTGGGAGGATGTACTCTTTCACAGATTTTGTTTGTGTTATGGTAGATGCAGGTGCTGTCGCCTAGTTAATCAACCCCTCTCTTCCAGGATATAGAAACTGTACATTTTGCACCACAGAGTGCAGGAACTGGGCAGCTGGATGTTCCTGAACTGAAAAATTTTTTTTTTCCTCAAAGCAGCACCTGTCTCTTTAGAAAACATGGATTGCTTTAAAAGAGAAACGTTTTCCACCTCATTGAATTTCCAAACAGTAATTGTTCTCAGAGGACTCGGAGTATTTATCCATAAACCGAAAGTCATTTTAGATCAAATTTAATTGCATGAAATGCTGATGTACATACCGCTAATCCACCCGGATGGAAGACTGTGATTTTGTGTGTGGGCTTGTTGAGCAACCGTCAAAGCATATCCAGTAAAACAACTTGCATAAACCACTGACTCATAAATGTCAGGTGACTAAACCAATAACACGTGACAAATAAAGTGGACAAGCTGGTGAAAGCATGAAGATCACCCATTTAGGGGATGTAGAGGTAGAGGTAGGGTCTACAGCATTGAGCAAATAAACACAGCAAAGTTAAAAAAAAGAAGAATTTGGAAAAGTCAGTCGTAGGGAATTTGCTGGCAGTATTTTTTTCTTTGTCAATGCTTGTTTTAGTTCATCATTGCTTTTGTAAAATGCATTGCTTTATTGAGGGAGCTGTTAGCCCCCACAAATGCATAAAAAAAATTGTTAAAAGAAGAAGGATTTGTTTTTAGTCTCAAAAAGTGCATGAAACTTTAATAGCATCTGGCGTACAAGGAACTATGTGTGTATGGATGTCCTTCTTGTGGAAGAGCAAATTGCCATCAATCACAGGAAGTTAGCCAATGGCAGAAGTGGGCTAGCCAATTGCCCCATGCCGTATGCTGTAGCTAGCAGAAGAAAAACATGGATGACGAAACAAAAGACCAGCGGGTGGAGTAGGCGGTCTGAAAGCCCTCTATGTAAATATACTATAAATAGAACTTTAGTCAAAACGTTTTGGCTAACACCAGACCTCAAAATGAGGAGAGTTGTATTTTGGACGACCAGTAAAGCTGGCTCACTTTGCTCACCGAGAGATACAAATTGGCCTTGATTTGTTATTTGTGACGCGCTGTATAGCTACTATTGTCTGGCACCAGTGATATGTGATTGCGTTGGGGGTAGAGACAGGCTTTCCTTCCATGTACAAATGAGCAGGCTATCGAAATCCTCCCTGCCTGGTGCACATCATAACATACAGCCTGGCAGCTGAAAGTGCACAGTGATTTAATAATCAGGTGCTCAGAAAATCGAATTAACTATGCCATCGATCATTCTCCAGTTCTAGGCAGCATGCATATCAGGATCTCATAAAAACAATCATGTCGCGCGCGGTAATGGGTGCGTTCATTCGCCATGCCGCTAACAAGGGACTCTGACACGGTTGACTCAATGGGTCAAGCCTTCATCACAGCATCTTTTAAATGTCATCAACTATGTCACATTTCAATTGTTAGAGTCAAAACAGATTATCTATTTGTAAAGGCAAATCATCTCTTCCTGGAACTTGATTGTTCTTTTTGCTGCTGCACCTTTCAGTGAATTAACTCAAAGAAATCCAGAGATTGCACTCTGCATTCGTTTACTACAACCATTGCTGAGGAATTGGGTGAGCCCTTCCACAGAAGAGAATTTGTGATCCAGAAAGCTATTGAAAAGTACCATCTCTATTTGCTTAGTGTTGTTCCCCAAAAAATCTTAAACCCGCTATTAAATATTTTTCCTGCTCTTCTAAAAACTATTTCCAGATTGCAAATTAAGATTTCTTGTGTCATGATGACAGGAAGCGTATAATTTGGGGGCTTCTATAATTAGTTTAGGAAAAGAAAACATGAAATAAAGCTGCCAAGAACCTGCCACGACCAGGACAAGTCCCAGGAGCCAAAGCCAGGCGGGCATTAATCAGCAGCTGATTTACCCTGGCACGAACGAGTTATGGTGAATTCGGGAAGATGCGCAAGTAGAGACCATGTTGTCCAGTTTCTTTCAGTCAAGAAGGATTCCCTGAATTAAAAAATTGTAGTTAACAAGGGTTTACCTTAACCTCAATTTCTAAGAATTGTATTTGACCACATTTTATTCTTCTTCTCTAGTAATGTCTGTAATTTCTTACATTACCCTTACTTCCAATAAAAACATTTAAAAAAAAAAAAAAGGTTTTTCTTAACCCCTTCGCTGCTGCGGACATTCCGCTGCAGCGCTGGGGGGGGGCAGGGGGGCAGCGCGGTGGGCCTGTGCTCATGACGGAGCCGCTCCGTCATGAGCCACAGTTGAGCTGTGCTCATGACGGAACGGTTCCGTCATGACTCCGCCCATTTGCGTTGTCGCCCCGCACAGGCGGGGAAACAGCGCCGCGCAGGCGGAGCGGCCGCCAACAGGATTGTCATGACGGAACCGTTCCGTCATGAGCACACGCCAACCGTGGCTCATGACGGAACGGTTCCGTCATGAGCGGGGAAGGGGTTAAACTACAGAGAGAGAATATGTGTTGGTATTAATTAATAGGTGTGTTAGAATGTAGAAAATGTGTCTCAAGAAGGAAGGATTAAAAGATGAAAATTTCTTAACTGGGTCAATATTCATTACAAACTGAAGGACCACCATAAGCACGTGTTCAGCGTGTATATGTAGAAATGTACATAAATTATCGAAACGGCTAGCAAATCAATATGCTGCAGCTATGCAATATGATGCAGTAACTGTAATCAGGTGTTGTGGCGATAAATTAACCAGAAGTAGGACTCAAAATGGCATTATAACATACATAATATAGGCTACCCATTTTATATTTTTAGATTATATGGGAAAATGTGTACAGGGTCGGATAAAAACATGGAACTCTGATTTGGTGTAATAACAGGGGCCAAATGTCCTACTACGGCTGTAGAGATCAGGGGAATGAGCAGCAGAAATGAAGACAGGAAGAGAGAGATGTGGTGAGAAAGAGATAGAAGGAGAGCGAGAGAAAGAGACGCAAAGACAGAGTGTCGCATGAGACCAGCGTTGCTAAAACCCATGGTAAGGACATGAAATCCTCGCTTGCATATTCATACTGAGGTACCTTTGCTTTCCTAGTGCATGGTTCCAGTTCCTCAATCAGGAACCATGTCTGGGAAATTTTATTACAAAATGTGAATCACGTGATTCTGGGGAGAGAGAATTCAATATCATTTAATATATAACCCATGAGCCTTTCTTCTAGATATAGAGCATTTAAAAAAAAAAACTGTTACTAATCCCAGGGTTGATTATTAGATCTGGCTTCCTGCCACCTCTGCAGAGCTGTGCTCACCACTTTCCATGTCCCCCTGTGCCCACCTAATACGCTTGACCCGCTGGAACCTTTCTCCTCATTAGCTTGGGCCCCAGCTTCTCTCTGGGCTCACAGAGTCCCCTGGAGGCTCCTTTCCACTCGGACAGTGCCTTATAACTCGGTTTATCACGATACACATGTTAATATCTCGAGTCCCCTAAATGCCTTTTATTCAGCAGCATCATCATATTGTCTGGGCACAAGGTCAATTTCTAGCCCAATTAAAATGATCAACTTCGAATGTGCCATAAAGAATTTGTGATGACCCAGACAAAATCAGTTGGGTCTCTCCATATCCTTTATGGTGCAGGGACTTTTGCTGATATAAGGATGTTCAAAAGAGATTTTTGCCAGCTTTCCAATCCGTAATATTCTTCTGTTTGTCCCACATGATCCCATTATATTGGCATTTGTGTGGTCCCTGATCTAAAGGAGTCCTAGGACTTAGACTCTGTGGCAATATCCCTGAAAGGGGTAATCCCTTTGAAACCTTTGTCAAGGACCCTCTGGTGGCTTTCCATCATCATGGTTAGGGTGTAAGACAGCATTGAAGCCCCCAAGGAGGGCCTAAGTAGAAAAACATTTAGCCCTTTAGAAACGCGGCTCTATCCGCAATGTACCCAGAGTGAGTGGAGTGAATGTGATTGGGGTTCTTGAGCTCCCTGTGGAAGGAGAGGTGTGTGGCAGAAAAAGTTGACAGTTGTGTGCCAGAAGAGTGCCATGTTGTATCTCATGCTCTATTCTTTCTGCTCCTCTTACTGAAGGAATCTACAAACCTTACTGCACAGGCAGACTCACTGAAGAGGGTTGAGAAAAGTCAGCACCAGTCAGGTGAGCAACTTTTCTTGTTTGATGTAGTCCTAGAATAAAATTAATTTTCATCACAAGCATGCAAAGACACTACAAGAGTACAATAAAAAGTGTAAAAATGTCCTAAGATCCTATTTTCTGACACCCAAAAATTGAACCATCCAACCTCTGCCTGTGGCATCGTGCCCAACTACCCCAAAAATCAACATTCAGCTGGAGCGCCACTTTAGTAATGCGGAAAGTTACTGCAGATGAAGCCCAAGTTTACCAGTAGTGCGTGCTGGAAGCCTGGAGCGGCATCTTGCACATTTCACCAAGTGTGTCCCTTTGATCTAGCTGCTGCCTGCCTATCTGAGGACTCTCTGCAAAAAGCATCCCATGTCAGCATAAGGAGAACACAAAACAGACAAACACTCGCAGCAGCTGACAGTGGTGCCTCACCAAAGATGGAAGACAGCTAAGCAGAGACAACTATAAGAGCATGCGAGCAACCAAGGAAGGTTAATTCAGTCTGGCAAATACACCTGCTATCACCAAGTGACCTTTATTATCTGCTGACACGCCCTTTTCACCACTTACAACTTCCATTAACTTCCATCCTGTGAGGACAGAGCATGGTCCCCAACCAGTCTACAGTAGAGTGCACACGGGTAATTTCAGAGATCGCCCAAGACCGCACTCGGCTACACAAGAGACATTATACTAACTGAACCCCCCAAGCGTCAAGCTCCCAATTCTTTGGGGGTCAGATATAGATCTCACCCCATAAATCCTTAGAGATACGCCTTGTCTCTTGAGGTTTTAGTCTGGTATGAACGCTAAATTGTTTTTATGTTCAGTGATCCCCTAACTCTACCAAAGACCACCCTACAGTGCGACTTTGTGAAATCTTTTTCAACAGGTCATGGCTAAAAAATTCCAACAATTTTATGCTTTGCAAACTAGGACACTGTCCCAGTCCTGCAAGTTACATAGCAAAACTCGATGTATGGAAATGTGAGATTTTATCTGAACCCCTCTGGTGTGTACCATACCATTGATTTTTAGTTCACCTGTGCCATTACACAAGGGAGTCAGCCATGTGCAAATCTCTCGGATTCCTGCTGCGATAGGAATAGTCCACACAGAATTACTAAACAACGTGCTCTCTGAATGACTACATAAGCAAGCATCTGGCATATGCTGTATTCTATTTTTCCCTTAGAAATTCTATTGTCATTTCAGGAAACAGGTTTCCGTTTTATGCTGGGGAGAGTGCTCATAGCTTTTTTCCCCTCCACATTCTATTAATTTAATAGCTGGTTGCTTGTTCATCAGGTACATTATACAAGAACGCATTCATTTTAAGTGATTTGCCCACAATCACAATATGTCGAGCTGAAGCAGAGACTAGAGCCTGGATCCCCAGTTCCACAGTGGGCAGCTCTGACCTTCACGCCACATCCTCTCCCCTTTGATGCCTCTCTTTATTTTCTTGGACTATGGTGTGGGAATGCGCCCTTATGTGAAGGGTGGTCATGAAACACCGATACTTCAGACAGGTTATATGATGGAATTCTGCATACATGTAGCCCGCATGCCTTTACAACGCCGGCATTTCGAATGACTTGCCTTAGGGGGCGCTGGGCTTTGGAATAGTATAATTTACTAGTCCAACTCCAGTCTGCGCAACAGTAGGGAAGGTGTTGGACTTAGAATCAAACACCACTCCACCAATGCACTCCCTAAAGCAAGTTGTTGTAACGACTTGCGTGCTAAAGGTGGTAAGGATGCGTTTGTTCCATCGCCGACATTGTAAAGGCACAGCGTGATTCCTGCTTCCTAATAAAGGATGTTTCCCTTTCAGACAACCACTCAACAGTAAAATATAAGCAGTACCAGAGACCGAGCAATGTTTCACCGGCCTCAACGTGTTGCGGAGGAACAGCGCACACAATATGTGCTTATTCATCGCTACGCCAGCAAGAGTAACACATTGCTTTTCAAGGTAGAATTGACTTTAATGTGTCATTCAATAAGCAGTCAAACTGATGTTTGTAAGTATCGTCTGCCCATTCACATCAAAGCCAGAAACATGTAAATTGTTTATAGGCGCCTCATGTCGCACAGATTGAAGGTGGATGCTCATGCATAATTTAACAATCAGTTAATAGCCCCTCTACTAAACACCGGTCCTTTATTGAATCAGGTAACGAGGCCCCGGTTCATTTCACACGGGCTCTTTTGGAAGCAGATGATAATGCCCTGTGAGCACATGAAATAAAATATGCAAATATTACTGCAGGAGGGTTCATCAAAGGCCTCCTTCAGGCCAGAAAATAATTTTACGAAATGGAACAGCGTTTGATGAGAACCACAAATTAAACTGACGACTAATACGAAGTAAAAACCAACAGCAAATCTATGAACCTAAAGAAGATACTCTTATCAATTAATTCTGGAAAGGCCTGGTGGACAAATGTATATTTGTTACTAAGATGGGGACAAATCACACTGAACTAGAGGGAAAAAATGTCGAGCAGCCCACAGTCAGCAGGCAGTCATTCCCCAGCCCATTCTGCCTTCCAGTGAGATCTAAACAGGAAAGACTCTCAGTCAATCAATCAGTAGATTTGTAAAGCGCTACTTGTCACCCGTGAGGGTGTCCAGACGCTCTTCAGAGAATTATGCCCTAGCATTGAATACTACTATCACTCCAAGATGAACACTATGCCAAAGAGAAGCCTGTCCACTAGGAGCTATAGCGGGACCCTGCCCAATCTGCAGCTATGCCAGTCACAAGGAACATGGCTCCTTCCCATTTACACAGTGAACGTCTGTGTCATTCCACTTACCATTGCTGCCCAAAAACGAGGGTCGTCCACCGTCAACATCTTAATACCTTCCCTGGCACTCAAGGACTGTGTATCTATCGTCACCCCTCAATCACAACTTGAATGCATCTCAAGGGCAAGGACTGAAATTGGGAGTCATTGCACCACTCCTCAATATCAAAATAAGAGCAAACACACCCTTGAATTGATCACCCTATAGGCAATCTTCACACGAGTCTGAAATATTTGCTACAGTAGTTCAATTGCCTGAACATCACCTTCATACAGAAAGCCTACTGCAGAAGTACAATCCGGATTTAACCTGTCACACTCAATGGAATAACATAACTATATTTTTGGTATAACACCAATATGTGGAGGAAGGTACGTTTATTGGTCATCCTCCTCTGACACATAAGCATCGCCTCACAAGGATATTGATCGTAGACCATCACAGATCAATCCGAGCAGTATCTGTTCATCGTCCGAGTTGGTCAACAAGGGTTTTCCTGCCCTTCTAATTAACTCAGGAGTCACCACTACCTGCAATTTTTAATGCCTATCGTCCCACACCTAAAAAAGAAGACAGAAATATTGTATTACTCTGAATTTCTCACAAGCAAAACTAAACAGCAAGAACACAAAATCAGGCTAGTTGATACAAAGAAAAATTCGGAATGACCATGCAACACTGCAAGCAACTGGAATGGAAATGGAAAACAAGCACGGAAGACACTGACAAGGATGTCTTCAAATCCTCCCTGAGGGGCTACCACTAGCAAATCTGTTAATAAAATGGAAAGCCCTAGCAGACAACATCGACACCAGCTCCTACAGCAGCAAATAATCTTCATGATTATTAAGGACTTCATCACACCACAGCCAATGCCAGCAACATCACCCCATCTCATGAGCTGTGACAACTTCAACCGTCAACATGACCCCAGCAACCTTGTAGCCAGCCTGCAGACCTAAGAAAAGAACACGCCCCAACTCCATGTAACGCAATTACCACCCACAAAACTACCACATTTAAGAAGATCATTTTTACCGGAGCCACCTCAGACCCTTGGCCTGACGACCCCTTCAACAAAGGTCTCTCCTCTATCAGCAAAGCCCTCACACTCAACAACTCCATTGACACAGCCACACTCCCAGAAACCTAGAAGCATGCATTTGGCAACACGTTCCTGTAGAAAACCTCAGCAGACCCGCCAAGCTTGCAAACTGTCAACCAATCTCCCTACTACCATACACAGCCTGAGTCTTAGACAAAGCCATCAACAGGTGCCTCAATCACCTCTTGAACACCTCACCAACCACCTACTCATCTACACCATGCAATCAGGATTCAGACCCAACCACAGCACAGAGACAGCCCTCATCACAGTAACAGATGACATCCAGATGATCTTAGACAAAGGCGAAACAGCGGCCCTCATCCTACTGGACCTCTCAACAGCATTTGGCACAGTTTCTCACCCTATCCTTATCGGAGGATTACAGAAGACTGATATATAAGGACTAGCCCTCCGATGGATATGCACACTCTTTAAAATAAGAACCCAAACAGTCAAAATGTTAACATTCCCCTTGGAAATCTGAGAACTCATCTGCGGAGTACTTCAATGATCCTCTTTCAGCCCCACCCTCTTCAACATCTTCAAGACGCCACTGATATCATTAGAGCAGATGACATCAACATCATTTTCCAAGCCAACAATACGCAACTCATACTATTCCTATTAGACAAATTACCAGCACAAGGAACAACTTCACCACCTGCATGACTGAAGTGACCCCCTGCATGAAGCCCAACTGTCTTAAAATAAACACTGACAAGAAAGAAGTGGTGATCTTTGGAAAGAACATCTCGCCGTACGACCCCACGTGGTGACCAAAAGACCTTGAACCCACCACCCAGCCCACGAGCAGAGAACCTCGGGATCATCATCGACAACAAACTGGACATGTCTGCCTAGGTCAACACCGTAACTGTGTCCTGATTCCATGCTCTAAGGATTCTGAGAAAGATGTACAAGTGTCTACCAGATGACACCAAAAAGACCATCACCCAAGCCCTCATCACCAGCAGACTGGACTATTGGAACTCTCTCTAAGCAGGAATCACCAAGCAGCACATGGAAATACTGAACACCATCCAGAATGCAGCTGCTAAACCGACCCTCAATGTCCCACACTAGATTCACACTCTGGCTCCCGGATCACTAGCATGCACAGTTTAAACTCCTCTCTCACACCACACCACACCACACAGCACAGCCCTACTAAACAATCACATACATGTCCACCAACCCTCCAGGCATCTCCAATATGCCAGACACTTACTAGCACACATACCACACATTCACAAAAGCAGGTTCGACGTCAGTTCTTCTCAGACATCACCCCTAAATCTTGGACTGACCTCCTACTTCACAGCAGAACCTCCTCCTCTCTTCTTGGATGCTGCAAGAAGCTGTAGACTTAGCTCTTTGAGTAAGTCTGCCTGCTCAACGGGACTAGCGTTCCACATCGGCAAAGTGCCAAGATACCCTCATGGGTGATGGCATTCTATACAAATACATACAACATAACAATTCCCCTGTAACAAACATATATAGAACTACATTTCAGGCATCCCCTTCAATATCCCCCATGAATGCCTCGTCATGTGATAAGGAGGCCTTCATGGTACTTGGATAAAAATCCCAAAATCCCAGAGCTGGGCCTCTGTGGTTCTCTGCACCGATTATTGGAAAACCTTCACCTAAATGAATCTGCTAGGAACCTTCTGATTAGGTTTGTTGACTACGTCTTCCTGTTCCTGGACACTCAGATTGCAAGTGTAATGAAATCACACAACTGCACATTCTGGACCCTTCAATATTACTAACCACAATGAAAGACAAAAATATCACAATGGACCTGGGGTGCTGCAATCTGGACTACCACACTCTTTGTTAGCCTCCTGCCAAATCAAATGCACCCTTCCAAAGATTGCAACATTCAGAACCAAGATTGACTGCAAAACTAAACTCTCCAAGTCCAGGTTGCTTCCTTTCAAACGCTACTCAATTCAACACTATATGTCTGGTCCAGCTCAACCTAGTTCAAGTATTTAATTCCAAAGTGAGAGCTGCACTCACCCTTCCAAATGCACTCTACAGGGGAGCTGAATCTACCTATGCTGAAAGAGAGGCCCCTACAAGAAGCAGACCCTGGATACAGGATCTATCTTCGGCCACCTACTTGATATTTTCAGACCTACATTGGAAGATGGTTACTTGTCCATTTTTTCCAGGCATTGTACACTGAAAGTACGGTAGGCGATTCATTTGAGTCTCTATAAAACACCAAATTAAATAAGTATATATAAAAATAAATACAAAAGATAACATTGATTTTAGCAGAAAGATCTTAAAACTTTGAATAAACTCTGAAGGCAGATTAACAAATTTGGCATAAATCCGTCTCTTGGACATATTGAGCAGAGTAACAGTCTCAAAGAATGCATCAATTTGTCTTGTTAGATGCAGAATCTTCCGAAAGGGCACAACTAAGAGAATGGAGTAGAATAAAAAATCTAAAACACACAAGTACATTAATCTCCATCCTCCTGACCCTGCCATAATAATGGTAGGCTACAGCGGACAGAGAGCGAGAAGAGATTTCACGCACAGATTGAAACAGTACCAGCCGCAATGAGCTGCACTGATAGGAAACGCGACAGGCTTACCGCTGCAGCTAATAACTCGAAGCCCAGGCTTATGGCTGTAGACCGAGGACAAGCTAAGGCCAGCCAACAAATCTCCTGCTTACTCACTGAGCAGTGAAGGTGAGGAAGATGGCTGCTCTCAAGATGGGAGGCGACATCTCAACGCAGAACCTGCAGCACTTAATGACTAGCAAGGAGCAGCCGGCCAGGCACACTAATGGAGTTCCTGAAGGAAGGCTTAGAGCGGTGGTTTCATTAAACACGGAGGACACTGTTCCCACAGGAGCGACACTTGGTACGACGGCCCCACGTTGACTTTGCTCTGATTTCATGGAAGGTCTTGCGTTCTGCAGTCTTGGCAATAACCACGGCTTCCTCCACCACTTGAATAATTCAGTGGTTGTTATGAGAGGAAAGAACACCAGACAGACGGGACAGCTGCGCATCAACGATATGCTTAGCAGTCGCATTGACGCGCTAGTATCTGGTGCCCTTCCAACGTTCCTACCAGCAGATTCGTGACCGTACATACTCGCACTGGTGATGTTTGCTTAATGTGGGTCTTAGCACAGCAATAATGTTCTACCATTACTCCCAAAATTGAAAACACTCTATAAATGGGATTTTACACACATTGCCAGCAATAGCATTACAAAATCTTAAATATGGGGAAAGGAAGAAGAGTGTCCTTGGTGTTGCTGGACAAACACATGCAATCAACCTTGGATGGTCGCCCTCAGCCACTTCCATAATGAATAATGGCTGCAGGAAAATGTCTACTTTGGGGTCACAGCTGTTCTTCAAGTACCCAGGGAAGTTTTCTGATTCCCAGGGTAAACCAAGGTTATTTTATGGTATACACCACAGAAAGTCAGTAATAAGAGCATGTTTTTGAGATTAAAAGACTTCTTTATCCCCAAAAAGGCATAAAGTAAATATTCTAAATCTCGAAATTTGGAATTTCTTCTCCTTCGCTTCCTTATCCCAACACCAATGCATGAGGCCGGAGTTTTCAAGAAGCGACAGCAGTACATGAATTCTATGTAATGCTTCCTGAGTTATCTATGTGGGTAAATTGGGAGCCAGAGACCTCTCAGCAAACTAGACTTGTATTTCTGAATAGATTTGTCCAATCAGCAGAGATTACGGAATCCACTGACTGCAGTAATGCACTGTAGGGATCCAGATCTGTGCTGACTGCAGCCACCCATGGTATTCTGACTGCAGGATAGAACTGCAGAGGGTGGATGGGACCGGACTGCAGGAACACACTGCAGGCACCAGTTAGATCTTGATTGCAGCACTGCACTGTGTTGCGGCAGATGAATCCGCAAGGCCAGAATGCTGCTACCCATGGTAGAGACAGGTATATAGCCTGACTGCAAGATGCACTGCAGAGGGTGGATAGAAGATAACTGCAGGAAACAACTGCAGGGATATGAATGTCTGACTGCAGGAACACACTGCAGGCACCAGTTAGATCTTGCCTGCGGCACTGCACTGTGTTGCAGCAGATGAATCCGCAAGGCCAGAATGCTGCTACCCATGGTAGAGGCAGGTGTATAGTCTGACTGCAAGATGCACTGCAGAGGGTGGATAGAAGCTAACTGCAGGAAACAACTGCAGGGATATGAATGTCTGACTGCAGGAACACACTTCAGGCACCAGTTAGATCTTGCCTGCGGCACTGCACTGTGTTGCAGCAGATGTAAACCTCAAGGCCTGAATGCTGTGCAAGCCCCCAGACGTATACCGAATCCTGGGCAACATTTCAGGGAGCAGGACCGACCCAGACTGCATAACAGCACTGCAGAGACAAAGATTCTCACTGCAGGAATGCACTTCAAGCACCTGCATTGTTCTTGTTGCAGAAATGCACTGCATGGGCTGGAGAGAGCTTTATTGTAGGCCTGCACTGCAAGGACCCGAATGTTTCCTCGCCGCATAACTGCACAGCTGGGGCCCTGAAAAAATAACAACAGGACTGCAATGCAGAGAGCCGGGCAGATAAAACCTGCATGACTGCAATGCACGCATCACACCGAGCCTGCGCACAACTGCAGCTCCGCATTGGAGGAGTTAGGGTCTGGTTGGCGGACTGCATTGAATGGATACACATCATGAACTGAAAACCTGCCGCATGGACATAATGAATGGATGCAACGGCTCCATCAGTCTTAGCCGCTCAAGCCTTATCTCTCCGCCGCAGCATTCACTGCGCTCAATCGATGCAGCCTTTTCCAATTTACAGCCATATGTTAGGGATGGATAATGGGCCCATTCTTCCCGCTGCATGTTCTTTGCTCTTTATGGTATTGCTGTATGGGAAAATCAATAGGCTACGAATCATAAAAAAAGAACTGCGGCAGGTCCTGGAATGCAAATGCAGGGGAACATTAATGCAGCACGTGCTAATCAGCATGCACTGGGCCATCAGGTGTTAACCCTCTGCCTGCCCAAGTGAGAAGGGCTACTGAAGTGGACACACCAGGGAAAATAGAATAGCTGGTAAAATATAATAAAGCCAGTCAACATGCTTCTACGCCCAGGTGGGTATAAACCTGTACGTGTTATGTTACGGTGTGTGCGGAATACATATCACCAGACAGGGAATCCTGTCAGCTATGGAAGGGGATGTGCAGCCCTGTCTGGGGACTATTGAATGCCCAGGTTTTCAATTTCTTGCGGAATTCTAAGATGGAGCTGGCGGCGCTGATGCGGAGGGGAGAACGTTCCAGACTCTGGGGGCCAGGTAGGAAATGGCATTGTCCCCAGCTCTGGTTCAGCAGTTGTGTGGGATCTAAGTATAAAGCTGGGTATTTAATTCATGCCTTTAATTGAGGTTGCTTTTAGAGCTGGCATAGTGCTCTATGCACTTTGCAGCTCTAGCGGACGGCAGCGGGATAAGTGGGACGAGGTGTAATAAAAAGTTGATGTGTTTGAGGTCTGAATCCTGGTCAGGGATTTCAGCCATCTTCCTAATGTCAAGCAACTTGGAACCGGTCTCTTCTGCAAAGACGGAGTCCTTGAACTAGAGCCTTGCGCGCAGAGTGGCTTCTCACCAAACACTCTGCTCTTGCCATGTCAAAGACAGAGAGGTTGATGGATTCTAGCCCTAGGCAGCCTACAAACCTGTGTTGGCAAGCTGTGCCTAGGAGTATCTCGGCTCACAGGATGCATCAAAATATAGACGGAAGCCACCGATTTCTGATGGAATGCTCATTTTTTATCACTCTTGATTATACCTGTAAAGTTGTATGTGTATATTTTATGGCAAGAGGCCATATTGTTATCAAATTTCCATTATTTCATTTTTATTCTTAGCAAAAACACAAAACTTTTTTCGTTAATAGTTTACACACAGTATTAATTGATCGAGAAAAGCAGGCATTGAATGTTATAGTAAATGGTCTATCGTTTTATGTGTAGATTAGGAGACTTACTAGCGGTCTACTTCAGGTCCCAGATACTGCTTTGTTTGACAAGTTTTGTCTCAATTAAGCACATGTTCCAGGTTGAAACTATGTATGCACACCCTTGGCGTCAAATACTGCGACAACGAATTCAAACTTTTGTAGTTTGAACATATAGGCTCCCAATTTTTATGTTACAATTATTTATATAGTGCAGTTTTTATTTACATCAATTACGGTTGCCTTAAATAAGCACCAATATTTACTACAAGATTTCAGTGATGCGGTCCTTATTGTGCGGTCTTGATTCAAAACAAGATCTTGTATCATGAGGGTGCCCTGAGAACTTTCATGCCTGAATTGACAAATGTCCTTAAATGCCACAGCTTTGTCCTCTAGCCCAGTTATAATGATGGCCAGAAAGCAAGATGCCTTTCTTGCACCATTTCTCTTCTCCCTTTCCACTGTATAGCCTTCATATATATATACTTCTGAGGCGAAACAGCTTCCTTTTAGATCATTTATTTACAATCCACCACAAATCCCTTTTTAGCTCTCACCTAGAGACAGTTGAAGCTGTCTGCCAGCTTCATGTAAAAAAATTTTTTAAAACATGAATAAAAAAGACATACTTTATGCAGTGGGGCTTTGGGTCAGCTCCCTTCATCGGTATAGCGGTTTATTATTTTTTTGTTTGTCCCCACCACAGCACACAGTATCGGGGAGATGGATCCACCCTCTTAAGCCACTGGCTTTCTTGCACTGTGAGTGGTGGGCTTTCACTTGATCACATGTGCACAACCCCTACTTCTGTGTCAAGGCTCTACGGCCAATACTATACCTTGCCAAAGTTCTCTCTATTCTCCGTTTTCTTTTTTTTTTGGTTATCCTGAGGCTGAACTGTTTCTTTAGGTCATAGTAAGCAAATCAGCTCTTTACTTCAGTAATAATTGCTATTTCCTGGGAAGTGCTTTAAAACTAAAGAGGGTTTCTAGACCTGTTCTAAACACATCTGCCTGAGAGGAAGCATCTGTATTTTTCTATTAAAATGGTAAGTGTTTTTTTTTTATTTCATATTTTTTATTGCAAGCATATGGCTGCCACGTTTGTCAGTAGCATGTTTTCTCTTTTTTCTCTTTTTCTTTTTCGTGCCATATGGTGGCACGAATTAAAAGATAAACATCCTTCCAGCTTGTGATGGCTAGGCCTAAAGGCCTTCACCATGCTCCTTTCTTCTTAGGAATCAATGAAGGAAGCACTGCAGCATGCAGTGGAGTGTCTGGCGTACATAAACTTTGCTAATTTCAGGTCTGCATGTCTTACATCTTTTGGGATATTTGAACATTACGGGTAAGCTTGCCATTAGCTGGAGAGCCAATCAATTTTATTTTCCCGGATCACCCTCTCCTAAGACAATAGTTGCAAGACTTAAGGCTGCATTATCAGAGCTCTGGGATTATCGTGTTAGAATTGCTTCCCTCTTACCTTACTAATACTAACGGGTGAGATAATCAACAGGTAGAGAATCAGTGGTGGCCGGCACAGATAAAAGCAGTGGGGCGGGGTGGGGGGCAGTAGGCGATGTGGCGAGGGCAGGGTGATAGTTCTATACATTTTATTTGACCTACCCTGTGATCTATCACTGCTTATTGACCATCAAAATGGTGAATTTTCTCCACAACAGATTGCTACCAACTCAACAGGGGAATCATTTTGGACTGTGAACACTCCATTAGTCAGAAAAATGCCCATTTCATGTGTAAAAGGTGCAAACTTGACGTGGGGAATTTAAAATTATTAAACAGCGGCATTAGATAACTTTTAAGTTACAAAAAAAGCCACAACGGGCAGATGTGTCTGCTTTAATTGCAGATGACTACCGAAGCACGGCTCGGACCTGTTTATAATTCTGGAATATAGGAAGCCGGAGGCACTGATACTACTGAGACGACTCCAGAAAGGACTCCATGACCAGTGCGGCAATGTCGCTTCCCCAGGGATATGAAATCGCAAGGTGTGCCCACAAAGAGAAAAGAGATGGGGTAGGCATAATCTTTAAGGATGAGTTGAAACGAAAATTCTCACCCATTTGTATTCTGGGGAGTGAAAGCCTGCTTTTTTCAATGGAGCTTTTGGCCACCTTCACCTTCTCAGGCATACTGATGTATCGGTCCCCTGGCCTAGGTACTCAATTTATTGAAGCGCTACATGATCTAGTGGTGGAACTCAGCCTTCAGAAGGCAAACTTTATGTTATTGGGAGACTTAAATCTCTATTTTGATAATGATAATTGTGAAAGCGAAAAAAATGTGCTTTATGATGCGGATGACTCAACTTGTCAACTCTCCACCCACAGGCTAGGCCACTTATTGGATCCTATTTTTACAAATATTACTGGCATGACCACAGACGCTCCTATACCAATATACTGGTCACATCAAGATATATTGCCCATCTACCTACACAGTACTGGGAAGAAAGCTAAACAACTTAATCCACCTAGACGGAATTGTTGCTGGTTGAAATGTGATACAACGATGAGGCAAAGCTATCTAGCAAATTCTACTCCTAGAATGGAAAGGGACATTGCAGAAAAGTACAACATTTTTAGAGTTGGCTTGGCAACTCCTTGGATGTCCTGGCCCTTTGAGACTTCAAGGGGCTGGTCGCCCTGGTGGACACACCCAGTGGTTCCCATCTGAGCTTCTTGAACTAACAAAAAGAAGCAAGAAAGTTGGAAAGGGCTTGGAGGAAATCATATAACAGGCCTAGTAAGGCATCCTGAAAGAAAGCCATGAAAAACTACCAGTATACAATAAGAGAAGCTGGAGACTCTTATTTTAGCGCAAGAATTGAAAATACGCCCAACTCATCCAAAGAGTTATTTAAGCTGATCAACAGCCTCATGAAGCCAACTAGGAGTCAATCCGGACCCCTCCTTCAGAGGAGCACTGCAATTTATTCTTGGCAAAGTATTTAATATCCTCATTTCCCTACCAAGGCACTCTGTTCCCAACAAGATACCTTGTGCAGTAAGTCCTGCTGAGGACAATTGCTGGCATTTCCTGCGATCAGCAAATAAGCCCTCGAGAAGATCTTAAAGTAAATTTTAAACAGAGGCACTGCTGGACCCAGCGCCCCCCACAGACATACTTAGGCAAGGGGAATATATAATTCTGTCTAGTTTAACAGGTAATTTTAATGACTCCTTGGAATGCGGGACCGTCCCCTCTGTATGGAAACATGCAGTTGTGAGACCCACCTGAAAAACCCTTCTGCTGATCCTTAACGCGCTGAGAATTACACACCAATTTCCCTTCCTTCCAGAGGTCAGCAAAGCCCTGGAGCATTTATTAAGCAAGCACCTTCCCTCAATTCTAGAGGCACACACTACATCCAACAAAAACAGGTTTTAGACCAGAAAGCAGGACCAAAATTGCCCTACTAGCAGCCACAGAAGAATTGAGAACACTTCTTGATCAAGGCAGCTCAGAGGCTAAGATTTTGCTGGATCTGAGGACAGTCTTTGATACAGTATCCGATCCCACTTTAATTCAAAGGCTGAAGGAGGCAGGATTCTTTGCAGATGCGCACAAATGGCTCACCACCTTTCTTGAAAACAAGAGTTTCCAGGTATGTGAAGAATCCCTGTTTTCTGCAACACACCCCTTAATATGTGGTGTTTCTCAGGGCTCTTCCTTATGCCCCATGCTTTTCAACCTGTATGTGCTCCAACTGGTAGAAACAGTGTGGGTTCCTGGCCTAGTACTGGTCTCCTACACAGACGACATACAGATCGTCATATCTCTCACCTTACATACCAATAACGTCTCTAATCAACTAAATGCCTGGTAACAGACTGGATGTCCGCCTGCAGCCTGAAATTAAAGAGTAAAAAAACAGGCGTTACTTGTCGGTAACAAATCTTCTCGCTGGCTGGAACCGCGCTAGCCTGACACCCTCGGTGCACGTCCCCACCTTTCTCCGGCAGCCAAAAAGTCTTGGGTTCTGGATTGATAATAAACTCTCCATGGAAGTACAAGCCAGTAAACTAGCATCAATCTGCTTTGGACTTCTTAGGACTCTCGGGAAACTGTTAAGTTGGTTTCCATGCCCTTTGCGGAGAGTGATTGTGCAGGGGCTGGTGAACTCATATCTGGAGTATGCAAACTCTTTACTTAGGAAGTCCTAAATTTGTGATAAAAAATCTTCAAGTTGTCGAAAACACATCTGCCCGGATTCACTTCAATATTCTTAAATAAAAGTCGGCTACACTTGCCCTAGCAGCTCTGCACTGGCTACCTGCTCATGTAATGTAATGTAATGTAAGTTGGTATTTGTAAAGCGCTGATTGCCACTCCCCAAGGAGCATCCTGGCGCTGGTTGGATGGAGGTGGGAGGGGGCCCTAAGGATACTAAATAAGAGAGAGGCATAATTTGTCTGGGGTGGTAAATACCCAAGTCTTCAGAGCCTTCTTGAATTGTGTTTATGTTTTTAGTAATCTTAGATAAGGTGGTAGCAGGTTCCAGGTTTTGGTCCCTAAGACGGCCACTGTTTTTCCTCCTTTCGTTTTACATCTGAAAAAGGGTAGTTTGAGGAGGTTGGCAGATGAGGACCTGAGAGTCCTGGTTGTGATGTAGGGAGTGAACTGTGCCGCGAGGTACTTAGGTCCCAATTTAAGCCGGGCTCTATAGGTGATTAGGAGGATTTTGAAGAGAATTCTCTTGTGCAGCGGGAGCCAGTGAAGAACTTTTAATGCTGCAGATGTCGAGGATCTTCGTGGGAGTTTTAGAACTAAGAGAATCCAGTCAGTTCAAGACACACTGTCTAGCCCATCACACAATGCACAGGAAGGGGCCACGGCTAATACAGCACTTGCTGAATCCCTATACTCCGGGGAGATCACTACGTTCTGGGGATCAAACACTGCTGCAGTTCCCCAAGATCAAAAGGGAAAGATGTGTGGGGTGCTCCTTTGCCTACTTACCTCCCAAACCCTGGAACACCCTCCCAGTGGATCTAAGAATGAACCAATCAGAACTCAGCTTTAGGAAGCACCTGAAGACTTTTCTTTTTTGGTCTCTCATTAGGACGTGCAATTTGATTCCTGTGGCTAATGTTGTTCTTATTGCTGGGAGACCCGTTGGGTAGCTATGCGCTCTAACAGAAACAGAACGGAACAGAACATCCTACTCGGGTTTTCAGGAGGAGTTCTAATCCCAGATATAACACCACCTCCAACACAATGAATACTGTTACAGATCATCACATGATGGGGATGAGATGTAATCATTGGACCATATTAGCGGTTTCTGTGCCACATAACCAGTTCAAAGGGTGTCCAGATCACATGAGATGGACTTGCGCTCACAGCCCTTTCCAATGTATCGATTAGAGTTACTGATCTCAGTCAGTCATTCACCTCTTGGGGATCCACTTGTAACCACTTTCTGCATATTTCCCTCATGGCCAACAGTACCCTGTAGAAAAGCAGCGTACACCCGATACAGCCTCTCTTGAGACACACCCGATACAACCTCTCTTGAGATGAAAGATAAACTCTCCAAGGCTGTGGTCTATTTTACCAATGTATCGAGTCATGATGTTGACATTCAACCATGGATCGAGGGAAAACAAACTAAATTGATTATTTCCACTGAGAGTACAGCCTTACTCAGAAGCTCATTGTGGTTTCCCTCCATAACCTTCAAGCATTGTGTACTTGATGCGTTGCTGTCTATTCCCGACCTAAAATGTATTCCTTAGGCCTTTTATAATTAGCTGCATCTTTTTAACTTAGCCACTAAAATACATGAACATTTATGTAAATAGGATTCAATTTTATGGCTACCAAAATGTAATTTCCCTTGAGGTACATGAGACATGATGGTCGGATGGGGACAGATATTGCCTTGGGTTGTCAGTCTTTGCAATGGGTAAATAGTATGCGTTCCAAGCGTGATATGATGGCTTGCTTCAGTGCACAAAAAGACATTTATCAACGTAAAAGGGTGATCTAGCTTCTGCACCACAGAATACAAAGAAACCAGTGGCCTGCGGTAAGAGAGATTTCATAACCGGCGCAAAACCACTAACTAAACTATCTTAAAGGTGTGAACCTAGTACTTCGTAAAGGTAGATTCTGCTCTAATGACAAGACACCATCCAGTGCAGGCAATAGGATGGCTATTGTTCACCAACAACGGAGGAGATCGGCAATGCATCCCGATGAAAATTTAACACAAACATTTTGTCAGGGATCAACATGTTAGGAATTATTAAAATGGGTAATATCCCCCAGTTTTCTATGGTATGCAAATGTAGACATGGGTACGTTATATGTGGTGTTCAGCTGCTTCGGTTACTACTTTTCATTAGTGAAATGATTAAGGGTAGGAACTTGTCAACAGTGACGATGATGAGGGTGGCGGTGGCGGCGCAATCAATGGAAGGCTCAATACAAGCTAAATGGAAGTTGATCAACAGTCAATAACATTTACAAGCTTCTTCACTAGCCATCCGTATCGCCATTGTTCAGATCATTAGGTGGGCAGGAGAGACACGCCAACCACTAGCACCATTGGGCAGGGGGCGTATATAGCCGCTGCTATCTCTGCCACGAGCTCCATTATACTTTCTGCATTTTATAGACACTAAAAAAAAAAGACTGGAATGCCTGAACCACAAAACATGACCATAACACCTGAAACCAGTCATCCTTGCCCCTTTGCACCACAAAGTTGTACATACAACATACAATGGTGCCGTGACTTTAGAAGTGGATAGTTAAATTTACCCTTAATGTTCTGATACTTCCTCCCCAACCATCGTCCCCTTTTCCTGGGCTGACATTTTAGTGCACACGGCTATCAGCAGTAAAGGAGATAGGTGAATGAACTAGTACTTCTTGGAGTACTTCTATGGCCCCACTGCTATACACCAAGGTTCAACCGGAGGCTTTGAAAGCAACCTGCTCTACGTTCAACCTAGACTGAGGAGTAGGAGAGGAATGCTTATTCGTGTCGAGATTTTTCATGGTTGTTCCTCTTTACCAAAGTTTTTTAGAGGACTAAAAATCCATCTTCAATTTAGGCGCAACATAAACTATAGGATGCAACCATCTTATCAGAAGGAGCAAGTTTAGGGAAAAAAGGTTCTCCCCATTCAGCACCATGAGAGCGTCGCCACCCACACTGAATGGGAATTAAAATGGATGGAGCTTTTTGAGCAACCGAAGAAATGAAGACGGGTGAGGCCATCAACACCAATGGGTGGCAATGCCAATCCACTGGCAGTCCACCGATATGACTCTTTCAAGAGAGTAGAAGAACTATAGCTCAGGAGTTTTAGTGCCTGCTGCTTTTAGTGTGCGGAATCTGCAGGACACCGGATTGAATCCCTGCAGGCTCGACTCAGTTCTCTTCATATCAATGTTGATAAAATATACTCTGTTGATGTGACGGTATCTGGTCAGTACTGCATAAACAATCCATATGGTTAGTTGATGTTACATTACTCATATTATATTTAGGTATGTGCTTATCTTTCCATACATAAAATATACATGTATTATTGTGTTCCTCCAATAAGACCTTCAAATGTATTAATTGGTGAAATTGTATGTACACTTGAGCATGCTGCAGAAGCAGGTTTGTGTCTACATCTCTGGATGTGGATAGCAGCTTTGATGGTTCCTCGGTTTTGACCCTCACTGAATAATTAAGAGCCGGCAGCAGGGCTGAGAGCTTTCCAAGGCCCCTTGGCTTCCTTCCTGACTACACAGACAGGCGCGGCTCCTGGGCACATGGCCGCCTCCTGCTGCCCGCCCTGCCCATGGACAGCTGGTCTGTCGGCTTGGACTCTGCCTCAAGGTCTCTGGTACAGATGCCCTGCTATCACAGGCTGGCTGCGAAAGAATTCCAATGCTGTTTACATTCAGCCCACAGAATATCCCCTGGAGGAAAATTCCTGCATTTCAGGAGGAAACTATGCTGTTGGAGGTGAAGACAGCTCACAATTAACAGACTAGAGGTTGATTTAGTTAAATTGTGTGACGTCTTGTTTGAGTATTGACATAAAACACAGGCACACACAGTGTCACTGTGCAACACAATGTATTGGGATGTAGCTTCCATTTGTGCACTGGCACCAGGGCCCAGAGGGCCCCACTGAACTATGATCATTGCCAGTGCTTTAAATGGGAAATATAAGTGCAGGTACTCATTAAAATGAGCTAGCGGTGTAGTGAGGGGGCGGGGCTAGGGTGGGGTTAAAGGCAAGACATGATGATACTTAACGGCTTCTATATTAGTTGCAGCACATACCAAAACACATGAGCAATGTGTTTATATAACAAAGCAGGTTAACCCCTTCGCCGTGGCAGGAATTCCGCCGCGGCGCTGGGGGGGTTTGGGGGCAGTTGCGGTGGCGCTGTGCTCGTGACGGAACCACTCCGTCACGAGCCACGGGTGAACTGTGCTCATGACGGAGTGGTTCCGTCACGTCTCCGCCCACTGCGCTAATCGCCCGCACAGGCGGGGAATTAGCGCCGAGTGGGCGGAGCGGCCGCCAATGGCCGCAGCATGACGGAACCACTCCGTCATGAGCGCACTGCACCCGTGGCTCATGACGGAGTGGTTCCGTCATGAGCACGGAAAGGGTTAACTCATTACACAAAATGAAAGAGAAATGTGATAATGTGTTAACATTTCCTTTTTTGCAATAATTGCACCTTCTTAATGCCATACTGTTAATTGCTGCTGTTTGGCACAATACTATATATTTTTGAGCATGTGAGTAGAAAGAAACTGGAAATACCCCCACTTCTAACCATCCTTCAGATCCAAACCTATCCTTACATCCGTCTACAAAAATATCCATTCTTCCTTTCACTCATTCATCTCTTTATCCACCCTTTCGCTCATCCATCAATCCTTTCGCTGATCTATCCATCAACCCTTTTACTCCTTTATTCCATCCACCCTTTCATTCCATCCAACCTTTCACTCAGTCCCTCCTTTCACTCATCCATCATCCACCCTTTCATCCATCTTCCCTCCCTTTCATTCATCCATCCAATCTTTCACTTATCCACCCATCATCTGCCCTTTTATCCAATCATCCAACCTCTTTCACCCATCCATCCATGCTTTCACTCATCCATCCATCTATTCATCCATCCATACATCCACCCTTGCTCACTCATCCATCCACTCACTCACTTATTCACCCACCCACAACACACACTTTTACGTTATTTATTAATCTTTGTCGCCGAGCAGACATGTACACACAAAGTGCCACCCATTTTCTTTAAAATACCTTCTGAGAGTGTCTTGATTCTCTCTCTCACTTTTTTCTTACAAAAAACAGGCATACAAATGCAGGGGATCACACAAACATAAGCAGACACACAAAAAACTCGGGTTTGATAAAAGCCATGTTATACTCTTCACCTACCATGGCTTTTTTTAATTGCCACCAGGGCCGGACTGGACGTAGCCTGACACGATTCCTGTGTTTGAACAAATGTACAGAATAGTGTGAATGTAATTGACAGCACAGGGCCTGGACGGACCCTGCTCCGTCAAACACAGTGTGATGGTGAGCACCCAGACATTATTCAACTGAGCCCTGCAGAGTAGCTCAGTGGGGGCTCAGATCTGGGCTACAGAAGCGGCGCCTTGGCTGCCAGAGACATGTTCCACTCCTGCTCACCAGCACTCACACCCAACGAGCCTACCTTTTCATGAGTACCTGTACTCTTCTCAGCATTAAATAAGTGCCGGTACTCAGAGTGATAACTCTATGAAGTGCCGGTACTCAGTACCGGTGAGTACCGGCCCTTTAAAACACTGTTCATTGCTGAATTTCATAGCTGAAACAGTGGAGGGGGGGGGGGCATTTCCTTCCTTGCGCTATGGCCCATGAAACACTGGCTACATCACTGATTACCCGGGTAGCCGAATCCCTCGGACAATTTTTTTTCTCTCCCCCATCTCGCTCTACGTTTTCGTTTCTCATCTCCCCACCCTCTATGAACTACTCTTTGCCATTTCGCCCCTCCCTATGTACAATATTCTGGTCCCTCACTCTTTCTCTTGGAATCTAAAATTCTCAGTCCCTCTGCCCGCCTTTCTCTTCTGTCTCAGACCTCATTTGTATACCAGTTTCTTTCCTCGTTTTCTCTCCATCGGTTCTTCTCTACTTCTTATTGCTCTGTCTCGCCTGCAGTACACATCTCTTCCCCTCTCTCTCGGTATTTCTATCCTTCTTAGTCTCTCTTTCACTCTCCCTTCCCTCACTACCTCTCGAGCACACAGTATCCTCGTTCTTCTCTTGGTCTCGGCTTCACCTTCACTCTCTCTCTCTCGTTCTGGCTTTGAATGCACTCCGCACGATCCCTATACTTGTATATTCCTTCCTTCTGCCCAGGGCTCGAGTCGGGGTACCACGAGGGTGGACGGCGTCCCCCCAATTATTTTACCGGGAGCTCGATAACTGGAGCAAATGGAGCCACACATTCACTCTTTGGCCTCTCTGGGGCGAGATCGGAGCTCATTCAGAACGCTGCACACGCGTGGGATTCTCTGATGCAATCGCATCTAACGGGGGAGCGAGGGGAGGCAATGTGTCTGATGGTGCAAGCCACCTTTCGTGACGTCACTTCATGTCGTGACGTCAGCGGCCCCCCACTTATTTTTTTAAGACTTGGGCCCTGCTTCTGCCCTCCTATCTTTTTCTTCCCTACCCAGCTACCCTTCTCCCTCTTCGCCCCTCTCAGTGCACTTTTCTCCCTCTGCTAATGTCTCTCTTTATGTTGAAAATAACTATTCTCAACTTTTCTATTTCTCTTCCTCTGAGCATCTAAATCCCTCTCCTCTCCTTCCCACACTAACGCTCTCTTAGTCGTTCCTACTGTCGCTACCTTGTTGTACACAATACCCTATTCGTTTTTTTCTCTCAGTAACTATCTATGAACCTCTTTCGTCCTCAAACTCGTCCTTTATTTCACACTCTCTCTTCGTGACCAATAATCCTGCATATCTTTATGTCGCGGGCCCCATCTCCTGTCCCCGCTCTCTGTCTCCCTCGCGCTCTCTCACACACAAATGCGCGCGCGCGCTCTCGCGCCCTTTCTCCCTCCCTCTCCTGTGTAAGCGCTGGTTCACCACGCGCTACTGAAGGGGCTGTTTCTCTTCGTGTTCCTCTTTTCTGTGGTCGACGTGACACCTAATCGAAACGCTGCACTTTGATTAATACCCGGACTGCAGCTTCACGCCTCGTGGCGCCTCAGGCGTGACGCGGAACTGCTCAGTACAACCTGCACTAGGTGCCGACTGCGGGCCGGCCCGTGGGCTTCATTCATCACGGAAGCCATGTTTCAAAGGGCAGGCGCGTGGGCAATGCGCAGAAGTTAACTCTTGAAAGAAGGATTTAGGATCAACCACGGTACAATTTAGTTGGGGGCGTTTTGGAAGAAGTAACATTTTTACCTCAACACCGCCCGTTTCCAATAGCAACAAGAACATGGAGGATGCCTTGAAGCTCCTTCACTCAAACCCTCAATGTCGTTTGGTTCATTTCCATGCGTCTCCCAATCCCCCATCCAATCACTGCATAGTTACCATGACGATTAATGCTTAGTAGTGGCCACTTAGGGAGCACTTCTTTGTGGGCGCCCACTCAACACTCCGAAGACCCTTTAATTTGGGCTGAAAGCCTCTGCTGGTAGGAATACCGCTATTCTTTATGTTGCAATTAGCAATATGTCGGGGCACCTGCAGCTGCAGAACGAATTCCACCTTTTACAATGCTCCAGAGATGCCATTTAAAATAAAAAAAATAGAGAACAATTTAGCGCAGCTTATTTTACATAGTGCAGAATGCCTGGAAGCAACAGAGCCATGAACACTGACATTTAGATTGGAAAGTTTCTAGTGTATGTGAATATATTTTTAAAGCCAGCTTGCTATAAATCCAAAAATGTGTGCATGACAAAGCCATCAAAGTGGAGGATAGGGAAGGTTTGGAAAAAAGGCAAAAGGCTGGTGTCACTTGACCTCAAACAAAATCCCTGAGAGGAGGAGTTTTTATTGATTTATAAATGCAAAATAAATATTTTATGCTGCAGAAATAGAACAAAAACTTTTGAATTTATGGCAGTTATCCCTTGCAATGTAGAAGGCTAAGGTAACTAAATCACAAGGGAACATCCGCAGTACTGCAAAATAAAAATAATGTTTTTCAAAAGATCTATAGATGGGATAGCGCAGTGGGTTCGGTATTCTCTTCAGGGGTCTTTGTGCAACAATGGCGGTGAAAGAATTATTTACTGGTAGGATGCTCGGCCTTTAATCATAGAGTTAATAAAAGGACTACCTTTGAGTGGAACAAAAATAACACATATTCGTTAAAATGACACTGATACCTTCCGTGAAGTGTAATGAAAAGCATGACATTTTCAACCAATCTTCGCTTTTTAGTTAGAGCACTCTGCATTCTGGGACTTGTAGTTTCACATTTTCCGTTATAGTTATGCCCCTACAGCATTATTACGTTTTGATAATGCCTTGTGGTGAATTTGACATGTATTATCCATACTCCTGTGCCCCATTTAGCACTGTGCTCTCATTCAGTTTTAGATTTTTTCAAATCCTAAATGCATGCATGTGTTCCTCCTAAAACTATGTATAAATAAAAATATTAATATAAACTGTCAAAAAATTAAGGCTGTCCTATTTAAGATTGCATGCCAACTACGACAAGGACATGACGTGCTTTTCTTTAGTGGAGTAAAGTTAAAAGGAGAATTGGATAACTTCCAGTTAAAATTAAAATAGACTTTGCAGACACGTAGACCACCGGCCACTTAATGCAACCAAAATGATTGGACCCAAGGGAAGGAGGCCATTACAAACAAACGAAATGTGTGTGATTTTCACACCTCATTAATATGTGCATAATTTAACAAACAAGCACACTAAAGGCTGCCAACACAAGAGATCTATTTTAAATGTGAACAGTAAATTAGTGATGCTGGACAAATATGGAGTATCAAAATCACTTCGAAAAGGCGAGAAGAACAAAAGAATCATATGACCATGTCAAGTCAAGAGAAATTCATGACCTTAAAGTACACGTTTCAGTATCGCTTAGCAGGCCATGCGTCTACAAAGTTTCTTTCTTTATTGTAAAATACTGGATTAAACTTACTGTGTATGATACGGGAAGGGGTTGGACAGTCCTATGTTAATGGACGCGGGAGAAAAGTGTGAATAGCCTTTCAACTTCCCCTCTGACCGACTAGATGCATCCTTTACATCTCATCCCATTCACAGACCAGATGCTATGTAACATCCAGTCCAGTGGTAGTCCTTGGCCAGGTCAACAGGCGGTGGGTCAAGGCTGTTAATGGACTTAGGCGGGTGGGCCAAATAGGATAGTTTAAGATGTCCCCTTTCGGTCTAGCCCATTAATGTTCTTATTGTCAGGGCCAGACTGGGAACAGAAACCGGCCCTGGCAAACTGTTCAGCCCTGCCCCCCCCCACCCCCCCCCCCCAGGGGTGAGGGGGAGTGCAGCCGAGCCGATATTGCCGACCCCCGGTAACAAAAACGGCCCCCCAGGAGCTCAAAACCGGCCCCCACCCTAGCGGCCTACCGGGGTAATGCCCGGTGCCCGCTATGGCCAGTCCGGCCCTGCTTATTGTACTATTTCCTGATTAACCCAGTTGATCGGCCTAGGGCTAGACAAGAAGGGGCTGGGGCAACACTGATGATGGGTTGGCTAGGAGTGGCTTTGCAGCCTGATATAGACCTGTAAGACCCTCTCGGTTCACTTGCAATTCTGCATAGCAATCTTCCCTTCGGCTCTGATTGGTTACCAGTGGACTCGATGGGAGAGGTTGCAACAGAACTGTTGATAATTTTGAACGAACAGGTAGACAGGTTAGTCTAACCACACCCTTTTCTTCCAGTCTGTTGACAATCATGATCCATGCCCTTTTACTGAGCCCACTGACACCTCCTGGAAATAGGAAGTACTGTGGTGGGTCAGGAGAGATGGTCAGACAGTTGGGGCTCTTGCAGAGTCTCTCACACTTGAGGCTACCCAGCTTACTTCTTTTTTTTTTAAAGAAATTTGGTGAGTTCTCGAGACAGTTTTGCTTTCATGAAGAAAATGTAATTTTTAGTTTTGCTGAAACTTCTGTCAATTTATGTGGATGGGGACAGGACAATGCTAGGTTGAAGGCCAATGAGAATCTAGAGGTCACTGCAGCTGTTTATTCTGTAGCAGATTTACAGATATCCAGGCGACTTTTGTTTCGATGTATGTTGGTTAGCAAATCTTGACTGAGGCAAAAACTGACAACAAACATGCAAAATAAATTGAAAATCGAATTGTTCTATGTGGCATATTGATTCTTCATAGATACGTACACATTAGCTGCAGATATGGACCAGCGTGCATTTGTTGGCTTACCATTCCTCAACCATCTGCAACGCTGCAGGTTCTACTTAAGTCTGTAGCTCCCTCACTAACTGCTTCCCTGTGTCCATCTCTGTAGTTTCCAAATTAGGTCAATGATGGAACTCACCAGAAATGTTAGATGACCCTCACTTGCATGCCTCGCATCATCTCAGTCATTCTGTGTTTCCACTGTGGACAGGAACAGAGTGCACAGGTGATACAATTTGAGCCTCAATTTAAGTGCCTTTGTGTTACCGTCTAGGTCAACCAAAGATGCTCCTATCCAGTGCAGGTCTCAAAATGGCCTCCGCTGTCTACAGTTCAGCATGTTTGGTGGATCTCCGCTGCGGCTAAGACCGAGCGATGTTGGTGACAACCTTCCATGTTTGTCTTGATCACTCAGCGTAGACTAAGCCTTTACTCTACGTCCGATTCTTGAAATTTGGTAGCATTGCAACACCCCTGCAGTGGTTGATTGATATTACAAGGAGGCGTGACAGCATATTTTACCCGCTATGTTTTGGGATAATTTAGAAAACTAATAGGTATAAACAACATCCAGGATGATTAAGTGTACAATTTTGCATATTTTAACCGATGTGATATTTAGGATGTAAATGAAGATGTTGTGACTAAAGCCGGGAGGGAGGGGCCCAGTGGCTCCCTGTATGAGTATCAGACCATAGGCCATTTGCTTTACAAGAGAGGTGTTCAATGATCCATGCCTTATGATTAATATGAGGCCATTTATCGCTGTGGCTAATGTCTCCCTGGCATCCCCTGCATTAGCGCGCTTCCAGAACCATGAGGCGACGGCGGATTATGAGAATTCCCCACTGTTAGGTGGAATAGTTCATTAGCCGATGCGAATGTGGACGCGGGGGGGATAAATGAGCTAACGACGCACTGTCCCGAAATTTGAGTTATTAAAGCAATTAGAAAATCGGGCGCAATAATTATTCCACTTAACATTCAATATGTATGCCGCTTCAACTTTTCCGAAAAACAGCAGGCGGTGGCGGCTGTCCCCTGGTACGTGAAGACATTTATATATGTAGACAGCATACTGCTCCAAGTTTAGTGGTGTGTGCCAAATCAATATGTTTCGTCATTAGTAAAATGGAAATAGCTATGTTAGGCTCGCGCTCTGCAGAAAGGATGACGCGCTCCACGAGCCAAGTTTGTTGCACTGGTTGGTGATGGTGGGAGAGGCTTCGCTTTCAAAATGGCTCCCCGATTCAACCGTAGGTGCAGTTTAGTGTTCTGGGGTTGGACATCTGCATTGCTCGCCACTCGCATGTTAAAATCAGCTCTGGCCCTCAGAGGACCTAACACTCCTTCGCCCCTCACAGTTTCATCCGAATAAATACATTTCATGGTAAAACAAGAACCAGAAATAAATTCTACAGGAGCAGAATTCCTGCTCTGATACTAAACAGGCGAGGAGCTTCCATTGGTGCAACAGGTGCAGTGGCACCAGGGCACAGAGGCCTGAGAGGGCCACTGAACCCTTGTTGTATTTTAGAATTCCTGCAGCAGACAGAGGGGGCATTTCTTTCTTTCCACTTCACACTGGGTAAGCTAGAACCTGAATTTCCCAATAAATAAGGATTGTCTGACCCAATTTTCTTATTTCCCTACATGCCTTGCAGGACTGGCCCTACATGACTTTCAACTCCTCTCAATTTCATTCAAGTTAGAACAATTAACTGAGAATCGAAATGTGCCCAACGACCGAGAACTGTTCAATCACGACGGAAAGAGCGGCATAAAGGTATTTTGAGATTGGACATTTAGTGGCCTGTATGTTGATGTATCTTTCTCCACAGATGCTTTGCAATCGATTGCTGTTTTGGAACAAGCTCTAAACAGGAATTTCCAGTCTATGTGTAGGTAGTGTTAATTTGATCCAGTGGTTGCCGGTGTGTCTCACCGACACTCGTGTTTGGGGGCCAGCACTTATTTTTCCCCATCAGATACAGACCGCAAGAGACAGAGAATGGTATTTTTTCACATGAATCATGCATATGTGCACCTGACACATATGCATTTGAAAGGCACACACAGGCATCAATATATTTGGTAAAAGTACTCTCCACCACTGCAAGATCTCTGCATCCACACCGCCAGCCCCGTGGTTAACTCGTAATACGCCGGTCTCTGGACCACTAGTGCTGTGGGCGGGTGCGGTTCTCGGGCGATCGGACCGCCAAACTCGTATTCAGGCCCCAAATCACAAAGGCACCCATTTTAAGTTAAGGTGAATTTCCAGGATTTTTGATTAGCAGTACTTCAATACATAAGCAAGTGCAAGGCCCCAAAGTTTTCACTAGGAGGTACCCCTGATGCTCCTGAATACCATCGTTCCGGAAAACCAAGGCTGCCTGTCTTGGTCAGACTCCAGGTCTCTTTCTTCCACCCCCAGGGCCCGACTGGCCGTAGCGGGCACCGGGCAATCCTCCGGTGCGCCGCACAGGTGGGGGCCGGTTTTGCGCCCCTGGGGGCCGTTTTTGTTACAGGGCCGTTTCTGCAGCATAGGGGGGGGGGGAGGGCTGGCCGAGCACTTTGCCAGGGCCGGTTTTGGTTCCCAGTCCGGCCCTGTCCACCCCCTGCACTTCCTCTCCCTTAGTCGCAGGATTACAGGTAGTTATTGATCCGTGCTTTCTTCCTTTGTCACTGATTCCCTATTCTTCGGTTCCTGCTCCCCCCCTCCCTTTTCTGTCTTTCTCTCCTGCTCTGTGTCAAAGTCTGATAATGAAATAGTCATGGTGTCCCCCCCCCCCATGCTGGATCCACAGCCTGGGGTTGCAGAGCACCATGGGGGATCTGCTCTCTCTGTCGGGTCTGCTCCCTGGCAGCACTGCAAGGTTACATGAGCCTCCTGCGGCAGCTCAGGCCAAGCCTTTCCCTCAGTGCACAGAACAACACCTCTTTTCAGCTCCAATGCGCCTGAAATAATCTGCTGAGTCAGCCGGGCGCAGGTTTATCTGCAGGCCCTTGCAGGAAGTCAGCCATTCATCTGCCTGCTGGCTCCCCGTCAGGATAGGCAGCGCCCTCTGGTAACAGGCATCATACCCAGGAGCCGTGCTCTGTGCAGGCACTGACCGCCACTGCAGTGACTCCAGCTGAGTGGAGAAGGGACAAGAAGCGGGAGTGACTGGGGGAGGGACAGAGCGAGGCTGGGGGTTGAGGAAGTAATGGACGCAAAAAGAAGAGCGCGAGACTGAGAAATCAGGGGAATCGAGGGAGGGAATAGGACAGGGTAGGATAGATGTGACACAGCAAGAGACGACTAGGGAAGGAGGAAGTGAGAAGTGGGGAAAGAAGAGGAAAAGAGGAACAAATATATCCTGAACCTTAGCGAGAGAGGAGAGAGCGCCACAGAATTAAAGAAAAAAAACCAAGAATAGATAAAAGGTGATGGGGAATAGAGTTAAGAGACAAAAAATGATAACTATTAGAGGCACCGCTCCAACGAAAGGGAACAACTATTGTTAAACACTTAGGGTCTCACTAAGATGCGGGGGTGTTTATGCTACATCCCTGTGGTTAACAGTATTAGGGATCCTTTTAACTACAGGGTGGTGGTATTAATGGAAATTCCGTGTTGACTCACTGGAAGGAAGCAATGATGATTAACTGGGCGAATCAGTAATTCTGGGTCTGATTCGTCTGGCAATTACTTTTTCCAGAGTTTTTTTTTTTTTTTTACCAGCTGGAGTTCCTGCTGGAATTTTTACAGGCTCAGGGTAAAACTGCTAATCTCTGAACCCGGGTGAGGTCACTAACTTCTGTAACAAGCACCACAGGAAATCCCACGAGGCTCAGAATGGAAACCACACTGTTCATTTGATGTATTTGAAAGTCTCTTTCATGTGTCTGACCCTTTCATTCAAACCACGATCATGTGACGGCATTAAGATGGACCCAACTTTCCTGCTGCCCTCGAACCTCTAACCGGTCTTCCTCAGTTTGATCTGCTCCTGGATGAGGTAATGCCACATACGCAAACTTTGCATAAGGACTGCAAAGCGGCAGTAGGTCACCCAAACCTGTGGTAAAGGGCCCGGTAGATTCCAAAACTGAGCCGCTGCCAGCCCCCCTCTTCAGACCTTGGTGGCTTCCGCGGCAGGACAGAAGCAGACAGGATGTGGACATGGTCTTCAGAGCCAGGGATGGAGCTCGCCTCTCCTACCCAGCCCTCAGTCAAAATCCCCAACCAGTCAAGCTTCTCCACCTTTTGAGACAAGAACCCTAGCCACATCCGGGAAAAAGCACCCACAGATGGATGCTCACTTTCTCCATAGAAAGCCGGACAGGTAGATTCAGAGGAAGCAGGTAGGGCAAGGAGCCCCTTCCTGCCCCAGGATGAGAGTGGCAGCAGCACTTTGTAAGTCAGGCTGCCCTCCGATCCAAAGCCCTCGTCTACTGCAGGAAGGAACCTGAAGCATCCATATAGCAAAGACAATCTTTAGGCCTCACTTCATCCCTCTTAAGATGCAAATTTCATTGGTACTTCCTTCTATTGTGTTACATGTCGGTGATGGGTGGTGGGGGCAAGGTGCACTAGGTGAATCCCTGGAGAGGCCGTAGACAGCTCCTCACATGTCACTGCTAAGGGGGGGGTGGTCACTGGTCAGATGCAAACGTGGCTCAGAACCTGCAGCCCAGAGAGATGAAGTCACATCTCCTAAACCATGAGCTGGTAGCCCCAGGCCATTAAAGCCCCTTCCAGCGGCAACGTGCACAGGAAACAGTGCCTTAGTCCTGCTTACTAGTAACCATTGTATTGCAATGGCTAGTTGAGGCAGAGGCCCTTCCTCGTCAGAGTGTGTACACAGTAACTAGAGGGAACATATTTTTAATTGTCATCCCAGCAAGATTGCAAGTTCTTAAACTGAATCATCTAATGATCAAGTCAGCCTTTCTCTCTTGTAGCCAGAATTCCGATCAATAAACACACATAAAATGATTTAGATTTTATCTTTATATGTATAAGATTTACCTAGTGTTATTCATATCCCTACTATATTTAAATAATCTAGAATACCATTCATGATAATTGTGGGATCTAAGAATGCGGTCACAGTTAATCATTGCTGCGTTTAGTCGTTTGAAGAAGGTGGTGAGATTTGGCTCCCTCGGATGGGGAGGGCTGCTCTAACTATAATAGAAGTCCTACTACAAATTCTACGGCGACCAAGTTTGGGCTTAACGCAGATTTAAGGTTGCACGGGTGAATATCTGCTTGGAGTTACTCTTTAGAGAAACATTGTAAGTAGCAGGTTTTCTCCTCGGAACTCAGCTCAAAATGGAAGTCTTTTAAACGCTGGATTTATTCACATGAATATAACTTTCCCTCTGTTAGCTCTGTCTATCCTTCCGATTATTCCCCAATCTCCCCCTATATGGCCAAGGTTCTCTTTCCTACATACAAGGCCCTTTCTGTCAGACCTATTCATTCTTCTGTTCAAGTGTCAATCACGTGTTACTCTCTTGCCACCACAGTGTACACCATGGGCCAATGGGTCAGCCCACTTCCTCCATTGGCTCTTGCATGGGGAGTGATGGCATTATGCCCAATCACATTCACAGCCGCCTAAGAAGGGGTGCATTTCAGCGCCTCAGATGGGCCATTCCTTTATTTTAATTATAGTTTTTATATTGTTGTCCGGGTTTTTTTTTTTGGCATATTGCATATGTTTGAAAAATATACAAACAAGGGCCAAGGCTAGACTTTTTGGATATGCCAATGTGCGTTTAACATTTGTTTATTTGAGACGTTCCGCATATACTTTGAAATTAGCTGTCAGCACTGAATGCTAGTGGTGGCTTTTGGGACTTCTACAAAACACACTCGATAGTAATTGTAATTGCATTTATATAGCGCCTACTACCCCTGACGAGGCATCGAAGCGCGTTTTCAGCGAGTAGCATGCTACTCCGGAACCCATTTTTGAGCGAACTGGTTTGGGTTGGCATCATTTAGGCTAACTTCCTGTCACAAAGATCCAAGTTCAGTGCGTTTCCTCATCTTGTAGCTGGGTGATGTTTCAAGCACAGCGCACACCTGGCAGGTGGTCGTATTGATGCTCCTGCCTTTCCATGGGCATCTGGCCCGGCAGTGGCACCTTGGGTGATCTTGGCGGCACACTGCTCCGCCAGGTGTGATACGTCCTTCTGTCACCTCTTCTGGAGGCCCCAGGATCCCAGACCTTCAAGTGGCGGTCTGTGCCTTTCGAACACAGGAAGCTCCATTGATTGCCTAGGGCTAAATTTATCACCTGAAACATAAAAATAAAATAAGCCATCCATGCAGGCTTCCCATTGGCCAGAAGCAGAAATAGTCAAGGGCCTGATTAGAAACAGGATTGAGGACTCTATGGCTGGGTGAGTAGCCAGAGAGTCTGAGCAGTCTTGGGTCGTGGTTCATTTGCAGCCGAGGTCAGTGCCGAGAAACCATTACCATCTGGCGTCTGTGCACTGGCTTGTGTCTTATTGCGCGAGCCACAGAGCGCTGTATCCCAGGTCACCTCCATAAACGGAGAGAACGGATGCATAATGATACTGGGAGGAAGGCAGCTAATAAATCTAGGTGCAGGTGATGCGTTTGCAGCGCCTTTTCCAGGCACAGATACTTGCTTGAAGAGTGAAATCTCTATAATAATAATCTGGGATTTGTAAAGCGCAAACAATTCCCCATCAAAGGTGTCAAGGCGCTGGGGGCCGTCGGGAAGATTAAGCGAGCTACTGCCTAGAGTCACATGGTGCTGGGCTAACCTGCCGCCGGCGAGCAAACCGTGAGCCCCCGTGTTCCAGAGTCAGTCGCTCTGGCCACTGCGCCACACCTCTTCCACAAATCTCTGATAAGCGATTTAAGGGTTGTCCTAGGAGGGACTTCTGAAAGCTGCATTAATCCCTCTGCTTGCCAGGCTAGCTCGACTCACTTGAGATGCAAGATGAAGAATTGCTTAAACATGGGGGTTTCTACAAATGCTCAGTTTCTCTTCTTTGGGAGTGAGTGTGAATGGTAGGAGTAAGCGTGATTGTTGAGTGTAGTTTCTGTCTCTATCTGTCTTCCCTTGCAGAAGGCTCCCTGCTAACTTAAGCTCACAAAAGCAACTATAACACACAATCTATGCTGACGGAGGCAAAAAAGTAGGTATATGGGGAAGCGGTCTTCAAAACAATGTTTGTTAGAGTGACTGCCTCTCATTGGCACTGAATATCAAACAAGAAGGTTTCAGATGCATATCTGAACGCAACACAACAATCTTTCAACATTATGCCAAGACACAACGCAGAAACAGAAGGACCAGAAAATGTCTGTCTCAGGACTGTCCCTGATGTATTGGAATTGTAACAGCACACCCGTCTCCAACACCGTTGTGAAATAACTGACTGAAGTCTAAGAACTCGCTGTGCAGATGGTCCAAGCTGACAGGGCCTTCTTAAGAGCATTATAGGCCCCCGGGCAAAGCAGGGCACAGGGCCCTACCTACAGGAATAAAAATGTTAAATGGAAAACTAGTGTTATATTCTCGTTGGCATGGGGCCCCTATGCTCGTCGGGTGTCCGCCAACTGCCCAGCGTGCCCATGCATTAAGATGGCACGATAAGTTGATGAGGCCCAACAAGTCCGAAACAGGTCTGGGTCTGTAGTTCCTTTTGTTGCTGTTCGGAGGCGCTGTGGCCTGGCAGTTGTTCTGAACTGTTCTTCTTGGAGCAGGACCAAGACTGATTTCCATATGATTGCTTTTCCATCTGCACAGTGAGTGAAAAAATATGCACTGGAAAGCGGCTTCAATGGTTGCCAGGGGCTGAGACCTTAAAGGATTTATGGGGACGCAGTCATGCCCATCTGATGATATCCACAAAGGCATCGGAGGTTACTTGAAACCTTTGTGCGTCAAAGTGATTATTTTGTATTGTAGCATGAATATAGTGCTTCATACTACTATGTGGTAAGCTAAAGCGCATTATCGGACTGGTAATACGCAGGAGCAGAAGCGAGCATGTGATTGGCATAGTGTTGCATTTGCGGTGATCCTGTTGGATACGTTTAGGCGTTATACCTAGACGAGTGAACGGGGAGGAGCTCTTATTTTGTGGTGGAAGGCAGCACCTAGCAGTGTGATGTAGGAGGATGTGTAAGAGTTAGATACACGAAGGGAGGACAAAAAGGGAAATGGACCGGGAAAAGATACAGGAAATTATCCTGATATTTTGCTTTAGTTTGGGAGCAAAGGGGACTAAAATATATAGGGAGTTACACAGCACTCACCTAGAGAGAGGTGCTGTGCGTATGTACCCCAAAAAAGGGGGTAATCTGAGAAGGCCCAAAAAATACAGAATGCAGCATGCAAAGTAGAGATGCTATCAAATGAATAAAATGATGCCAAATTGGCAGAATTGGGGTGCTGGTGCCATAAGCAGCAGTGATGCACTAAAGGCGGGAATGCGGCATACTGCTGTACAAATACACCTCGTGAGCAGGGAAGGAAGTTGAAGGCAGCCAAGGTTGGCAACCTTAGCAGAAACTACAGAATCTTTCATTGCCCAAACTTCCTCTATTCCAGCTAGCCTGAAGGATGCCAAAATATGGAGCATAGGCTCACACTACCTCCCCCCCACATGCGGACAAGTACAAGTCAGGCAAGGCCTAGTCGGATAATGTCTCAAAACCAAGCCAGTATGGCACCCTACACATTCTTGGTAGGCCGTTGCCCTTACTGCACAAGAGTAATTCTGCCCACCCTGTGCTATATTTCTGTCCCCAACTCGCCGTGCAAGTCCAATACCCCTTCTTACATCACAGAGACCCCTGCTCTTTCTAGTTTTCATGAAGAGACATCCTCCTGCCCTTTTACAATTCCTCCCAGGGAACTTACATTTTTGTTCCCTAACACTCGTTAACTCTCCTGTCTATTCTCGGCAGCACTCTGCACTCTGTTAATCTTAGCGCCATGATATCCTTTGGGATGAATGACAGCGCTTTAGAAATATCCTTACCATTACCATTACCAGTAGTGAATAATATTTCAGGGTAAAAAACAGGCAATTTGGTGAAAGGAAACTCACCCTGCCACTATTTATGTAAGTGGGGGCAGCAGGATGGCATAGAATTGTATCCCTCATTTTGTTCAATATTAGCAGAGCTCTTCTTGCAAATTACATTCCTTGAGAAAACACAACAATGAACTTTAAAACTTCTAAAAGAAGTTGTCTACAGTGACCTGATGCCCCGAGAAGTTTTACCAGGTAGTATATGGCTTAAGACGGGGTATTCCTCAGTGACCCGAGATCTGGAGAAAATTGCCAGTGACCGGAGGTACTGAGTGATGTTTAGCACCTGGAGTGACTCCACACCCAGAGGGTCTTATTCTTCGCAGCTCAAACTCGAAAGGGGTTTGCACAGTGCTTGAAATGGACAAATAAAAGTGCAGGTACTCTCCAAAGTACCTGCTAGTTTCTGAGAAGTGCTGGCACTCTCCATTTAAATGTAATACGTTTCTATTGAGAACTCTCAAAATAAAGTGCCGGTACTATGTGCTGGACAGTAGCGGCCCATTTAAAGCACTGGGTTTGTACAATTAGGATTAACGCTCGAATGGAGTTGACCCACATCATTTGGTGTTTGGAAGGAGTTGTCCCAGGTCCCTAAGATTCTAATGGAAACATTGTTCCCGGTTAGCCTGTACAGTTCTTTTTTTTGCATGTGTTGTGTACATCTAAAAAGAAACCTTCCCCATGCGAACAATGCTGAACCCCCTCAACCTCTTTACCACAACCAAAGATGCAGAATCCCCTTTGCGGATACCTCCGGCCTTGAATGAAGACCGGCAGGCGGAAGGATACGCGTGTTCTTTCTGACATTCACCTGCTCTTACCACGTTTTAGAAGAATGTCCGACACTAATGGCCAAGGCACGAGTCCTCTTGTCTCTACATACCTTTCCTCCCCTTCATCCGTAGTATTTGTTTCTATGTTATGGTGATGCTATTTGTATGGCCGCCATTTGCCATGACTAGGGCCTTCTGGCACTTGTGGCTATCCAGGGGTGACTTTCCACACGATTAGGAAGTTTTCAAAAGGCCTTTGGCCAACCTCTGGCCAGGTCTTTGCTATAAACATGTTACAAATAGAGTAAAACACGTGTATGATGTACATTGGTTCCAATGGGTTATGAATCAACTCCGTGTATATACTACATAAAGTAATAAACATTCCTTAAAAAAATATTTGCGCCAAAAACCTCTGAGCTGATAATGTCGGAGAAAGTGGGTGAGACATATACCTAATAGCAGTGAAAGCCCCCTTACTATATTGGGGTGTAGGTCTCAGATGATATGATCAAGTGGTAACTCGGGGTGGGGGAGGGGCAGAGTCGTACGTTTGAGCTTGGAAATCTGGGAGCCAATCACCGGGAGGGACGCCCGGAGCCCCGTCAAATTGACTCTCCTCTTACCAAGTAATTGCCTATCTCGTCCTCCTGTGGAAATGGGGCCGTTCATCAGCCAGCGATGAAAAGCACCTGTGTTGCGCGAGGCAAGATGGCAGCTATATGTTCTGCTTCGTGGTTTTACATTTGCATGCAAGCAATAAAAGCTGTGCATTATTAGAGAGCTGCAGATGCTCTGTTTAGTGCAGACAAATGGCCAAGCGGGTACAAAACACGGGTGCCTCCTTCCTCCCTCGCTTCCTCCAAAAAGCGCCAGTAGGTTTTAAATCTAAACGGAGAGTCCGGGGGACAGGTTTCCCCACTCAATTCGCTTTCTATTCAGCGGTGCTGGGATTATTTTCTGAGTGGGGGTGCCGCCGCCAGTGTTAAATCACTGAACTACAAATGAGTGTGTAAAATCCAAGCATTACACAAAGAACAAGTGTAGCAAATGAGCCCCACCTATTCTGCAGTAGAGTGCTAAGGGTGTGGTATGTCACTTTGGAGCACACGGTCACAAATATACTAGATAAGCATGGTGTGGTAACACTGTCATTTACAGACAACACATTTTCAATTGAACTGGCTGCTACATTTGCACAGACACGCTACACATAAGACTACACAGCTCACAAATGGTAACCAGGGCAGGGCTGGCCCTAGCAGACACTGGGCGTTTCCCCAGTGGGCTGCCAGGGTGCGGGCCGGTTTTAGATCCCTGGGGACAGGTTTTGTTACCGGGGGCCGGTTTTGAAGTATTAGCCCCCAGCAACAAAAGCCAGCAGCAGCCCTCACCCACTTCAAGGCCGGCCGAGCTGTTTGCCAGGGCCGCTTTCGGATCCCAGTCCGGCCCTGATGGTAACATGTGGAAATCGGATTTTAGAGAATATTTATCACAGTCACAAAGTCCTTTATTCTGATAAAATCCATAAAAAAGAAACGCAATATAAAAACAGCAAAAACAAGAAAACTCACATTTATAATGATCTCCATTAAATACCATCTCAAAGATCAATGAATGAAGCAATAGCACACAAACAAAGTTGAAAGAGACAAAGATATTCTAAAATATGGAGATCGTATCGCCCTATAATTCGCAGTTAAAGTGCAAAAAGGATAGAGGGTAAAACATGTTTGAATATCAGGAGCCACTCCTCTTAGAGGCTAAAAGCAGGGGCAGCTTTATTTTATTTAACCTGTTTCATATGCTAAGGCCTCTAGATGTAAATAAGCATTTCTCCTTTTAATAGTAAATTGAAAATAAATGGACACAGCATGGCACAATTCCTCATTTTCAAGTCTACTGATAAAATTAAATGAGTCTTTATAGAAAAATATTTTCCCATGAAGAAAAAAAAGGTGGTCAAATTTGTTTCCGAATATCCTTATAAAGATTGCATAAAAAGGATAAAATGCAAAGTTGACTGGTGGGATTTGTCCTCGCGTGGACACTTGGGTTGCTTTTGATCCCATGTCATATTGGGGAAAGCTACTAGGAAGTGCGAGGTGCCTGTTTGTAATCTAGTCAGATAAAATATCGGTTGCAAATTGTGTACCAAATGCAAATACTTTTGGATTCCTAGCTCTATTGGCCCTTCACAATATCTTTTCACAGCAATCTTCGCACATTCACTATCTTCTCGTGCAAGACTCTCTAGACCCTATGAGGAATATCTTTCTTGCTTTCTTGCTATAGTGCAAAATGCTAGCAGGGTGTTTGATACCAATATTCTCATCCAGCTCCTTTAAACGACTTTTAACATATGCCAACCAGGGGATTTTTGCACTATAAATCGATAGTTAAGCAATCAGCTATTTATTTATAAAGTTTTATATAGCGCAAACAAGATCCCGGGGGATATCAGAACGCTTTACAATAGGATGGGAGGAAGGACATGAATGCAAAATCGACGACAAGTAGGAGTAAAAAAAACAGGAATGATCGCATGATTTTTGGTAAACCTAGTGCTAACTGTGCTCCAGATACTATGCCAGACAACAATTGGGCTAAAGCTGATCTTCTGCATAGGGACAGCCTGCTCTTTATGTACAATATAAGATGGAGTTGATCTTGAAACTGGCAATAGTCTACATAAGAAAAGATTCTCTTGTGCCGGTAATGATGAACAGCTAGACATTCCCCACAATGGAGCCCCATAACAGGCACCAGTTCAACACTGCTCTTATATAGCGACAGCATTCCTCGGATTGGTTTATTTCCCATCTTAGCAGCGAATCTAAAAATAGCTTCTAATGATCGTAAAAACTTTAATTCACCAATTTCGAGCGGAGGACCGCAATGTTCGGTATTTGTAAATTGTATGCCCAGACACACAAAAGTGTTGGTTTCAGCTAAGGCCTCGCCCTTAATATGATGGACTCTCTTTTTAGGTTTCCCTTTCAAACATACCATTGTGTATTTATTCTTTAGGTTTGCTTTAAATCCTCTTCCTCCATATACGCAAAGTTGCCATTTCAGCCAAGAAGGCGTGGCTTGGCTTTAGCGAACGCTCAGTGGGGACTCACTTAACGAGACTCTTAAGAAATAATATGTAGAAGCCAAATATATTATATGGCAACAATAACCACCTAAATAATGACTAGTTGTACCATACACCACATTGGAGGATGCAGAGGGGTCAGATGTAGTCCTAAAAACAGGGCAGGTGTGATGGGCAGCACTGGGGAGCTCCCACAATGCTTCATGCTGTTGTGTCTCTTTCGCCTGCATCCTGTAGTTGTCAGCAGTATTCCTGCAATGACTTCCACGGTTGAGCCAACGAGACAGCTGACTGTGACGGTCACAAGGAGGACGAGTTGTGCTTCTGTGGCTAAATATTAGCTGTTGAACAAGGATCAGATATTCTAACTATTAAAAGTACGTGATCCTGGGCACGTCACTTTATCTCCATTGCACCTCAAATGCCCTTTCTTCACAAATCCAGAGGGTGTAGAAGTATGTTATGCCTTAGTTGTGGGAAAAACGTGATGCTGTGGCCAGCAAGAACCAAGTGGTTTTGACCCGGTCAAAGCACGTTGGCCACATGTGATTCCCCATTAAAGGCCGAATTACTCCTAATAGCCAGATGCAAGTATGGGGTGTTTGCTGAAAAAAAGTTGATTCCAGCCTCCCACTATTCCAGAATGTACGTCTGTCTGACTTGTAATAGGGCAGCCAGTGTGTTTTACCACCAAAGTCGCTCATCGCTCAATCCTTTGGCCTCTGAGGTTGTAAAAGGTTCTTGTTTTTGAGGCTGTGATATGTGGTTACTATAAGCTGACCAATAAATATACCATTTAGCCATGAAACTAGAGACACCTGTTTGTGAAAGGGTTTGCGGCACACACATAACTGAAGGAGAGTGTAATAATTTTCCCTTCGGGTTCCTGCCAACTCAAGTTGGGCCCCAGAGAATACTTAATGGCCCAAACCTCAATCCTCTTGCCACCAGAGCTAACATATAACATGCAGGCAGGCATGCTGACATTTAATTTTACTTTAAAGGAATCCGCACCGAAGACAGGAAATCAATGTTTTTCTACCAGCTAAGCCTTCATTAAGTCTCTTCCGTGGATGGCGACGGGTTGTGAGGTGCGCGGCGGCATAACCTTTCCCGGTTTGCTAATTAGCGTGAAAGCTGCGTGTTCCCCAACGCGAGGACTTACAGCATGGGTTCCACATGAATAAAACATGCTCTACTCCATCACTAGATGACAGTGGTATATGTGTCAGTATCCATCTTGCAAACTAATCCCATTAATAGTCTTTTGTATTGAGAATTCAAATGTCAATGTCCAGGATTTATATATATGGTGCTTAATTCTGGCACTTACCCAGTTTTTTAAATCACTCTCAGGTTTGGTAGATATCAGATAAAGGGATTTAGTAAACATCATAAAGCTGGTCATGGTGGGAATCTAAGGTTAGAAACTGGGTCCCCTGGTTTCAGAGTCACCGCCTCTAAACTCAGGAGTGTCCGATGCGAAGCTGGATCCATAACTGATCTTTAGAACAACCACCATGTAAATTCACTTTAATAAGATTCACTGTAAGAAAAATTCTCCCATTGGAATACCTTCAACATTTAGCATGAATTGTTTTTTGATGTACACATTTAGGGCACCATGGCGACCAGACGATTTCTCCTTCCCATTCTCGGATGAGCAGGAACCTATGTCACTGCATGCAGTGGTGCTCTGGCATCATCTGTTGTGGCCAGGCAATGTGACCATGGTAGGCGCGAGGAGGTTATGGTCTCCTTCAAGGATCTTCCTGTCTCCTTTTAGGAGTTTTGCATTCTTGCGTGAGAGAAACATAGTCTTTGTAGTAAGACTGCTAATTTTATGGAGCATTAATTCAAGCCCTATACTTTGAAGCGGAGACTTCTATGGGATTTCACCATAACTGAGAGCTCAGGGCCTGCCGCACCTTTTCATCAGTTGTTAAGATAGTGAATCCTTTGCTCTTTTGCCTTGGAGAGGTCAAACAGGATGTTTGTCGTTCAAAATGGCTAACCTCATGCACAGATATAGATGATGTTTAAGGCTAAAAGGGGCTTAAGAAAAATATAGAGAGGGCTATTGGGTATTTTTGGTGCTTTCCTAAAGCATACATGTAGGGTCCAAAAAGAACTTCATAATACAGAGAAGCTCGCAAACTAAACACCGTACAAGGAAGTTCACAGCCCAAGCCAGGAAAACTCAATTCATACATTCTTTCCAGAAGGCTGTGTGTACGATGGATGAAGTTTCAGATGGTGGGGACCACATCGAAGAGAGGTCTTCAGTTCTTCTTGACCCTTGAAAACAAAGGAACCACAATTGATCCACTATGAACAAATCAAACAGCACGGAAGGGAATTAAATAAAGTCCTGCCATGAGGAAAGAGGGGTTCTCCCACACTCAGCTCGATTGAGTATCTATAATGAGTTGGACCAGAGGAAGAGGCCAGTAATGAAACAATAAATCGTGGCCACGATGGGGCAAGATACTTATTTACTGGGTGGCAGAACTCTGAGACACACGAGGGTTGGGTGGCAATTACCACTACTATTTCCAGTTGAAATTGTCAGGGTAGATATCTCATTTAAAAACATACAGAATTTTTCCCGTAACCACCAAAATTAGAAGCGTATGGGCTTATTTGCCCCAAGTATCTTCTCTGCAGGACTTCTTGTTTCCACACCAAACCCCACATTTTCCCACAAAACATTCCTGTCCCCAGAGTTTATACCTGCGGCCTGTACAAATCCACTGCGCTTTCTTACTAGCAATAAAACTCCTGCAACAAGATACTTGAATTGTTTAGCCTAGGTCTTGCTTCCTATATATGTTTTGGAGTACAAATGGCATTTCTGCATCTGTGAAACACCTGCAAAGACTTAACAAGCATTGGCAAAGCCAATAGGTCTTGGCAATGGCCGAGTTCCGAGATTTTGGAGCGTTCAATGTGAATGTTTTTTAGCCGTATGTTTGTGAGGTTGCGGATGTGTTATGTGTGCCTGTGTTGAAATGTGCGTTAACGTGTGCATGTTTGCATAGTAATATTTGCTGTTCTTTCTGTGGATGTGAAAAGTAATGAATGCCCTGATGGCAGCTACTATGATGAGCTATGGATGCCAGAGAAGGAAGCTACTCACTACCCCACTATGTTGTGGGGCAGGAACATTATCCTCAGTAGCAAACCAAAGGTAAAGCAGCCTTTGTCCAGATGCAAAAAGAAAAAAAAAAAAAAAGACATTGTAGGAGACGAAATGCCAAACGACAGGTCTGTTCCCGAGACAGCGCATGCACGCTGTTTGGAGCGGAGACCTAAAAAGAAAGAAAGAAAGCAGTGCGGCCTATTTTCTTTAACAAGACCAGTGAGCTGGTGCAGTGTGTGGGTGACATGGGAGCAGCAAGTGGAAGAGACATTCCAGTTACTTCTTCCATCTTATACTCCTTCTATTTTTCTGTCATCTCAAGGGCGGCCGTTAGCCCAGACTGCCAGCTTCCTCGATTATGAACACCAGCCACATTGCTTGACCTTTAGGAGGCAACGGTTGCTGGGGTGCACACATCAGCAGGCGTAACAGCATGTGGATCCGCGATGATGCGTGCTGATGAATGCTCTTATATTCAGTGGTTGTCCATGCCATGTGGCACAGAGCTGCTGACTTTAGAGCTGAGGAGCCAGGTTGGAGTATCGGCATCGGCTCAACAGCCTGTGATTCTGGGCAAATCACTTCATCTCCCCGTGTCTACCAAAAAAGATTGTGTCCTTGTGTAATGCAACTGGTGCTCATGTAAAGCACTCCTATACCTGAATGATTAGTTTGTGCTAAATAAAACTGCAAATATATATATATATATATATATATATATATATATATATATATATATATATATATATATATATCAATCCAAAAGTCCTATTACACTAGTTTCTGGTAATACTGCTACAGAGTGAATCTGCAGAGGACCAATTCTTCACTTACAACTAAGAGGACTGGCACCAGTGTTACATCTGAGTTTGAATGAAGAACAATAACCTGTAATAGGGATAATAAGCAATTGTCAGAAGCTGAAATCCAACTAAAAGAAAAGGTCCATATGGAGCATCAGTTGAACCACAGCAAAATGTGGGTATTAAGCATGTATCCTTTAGTTCCTGTGAAGCAGCAATATTTGCTACAATGTGCTCTTAACTGAGGTCGAGGCTGCCACCATGGACAACGAAGGAGCCTGAAGGCTCCGGACAGGGGCGAGCGAGGCTGGAGACTTAAAAGCCTTTCCAATTTCTTTGTTGCAACAACAATGCACTCAGATCAAACTCAGCTGTTGTGGAAAAGATGCAGCGAGGAACGGGATGGGTGTCAAGGAGAGTGGGAAGTGAGAAAGGGAAGGGGAACTGCCTCTCAGAAAAGAAGGGAGAACAGAGGAAGATTAGAAGAAAGAAAGAGAAAGGTAGAATAAGACATGGGAAAATAAGCTGACAAGGCCAAGGTTATGATGAGAATGAGAAAACAATACAGAAGAGTAGAGAGAAGAGAAGTGAGGAAAAAGGGAGGGCAACTGAGTGAGTGTGATGGAGGAATGGTGGATGAAGAGAGACAAGAATAAGGACAGGATAAATAAAGAAGAAAAGGAGACAGTGGAGCGAGAGTGGAGAGCAGACAGGGTGAAAAAGAGGAATGAAGGGAGAAAATTAGCAGTAGACAAGAGGTACAAAGGGTAAAAGAAGAAAATAGGTAAGAGTGGAGAAAAAGTATGAGTGGAGAATGAATGGAGAAGAAAGATGGGAGTGAACAACATTTGCGAAAGAAGGAAAATCGTCAAAAGGACGATTACACAGGTCAGGAAAATGTGACAGAGGGGGGTGTACTGGGAGTACTGAGAAGGGGACAAAGGTGGAGCGAGCAAGGGGAAAGTCGGGGAAATAGACGAGAGGTGCGTGAAGCTTACATTTGCCAGTGCAATGGAAAGGAAGTTCAGAGAGTGAAGATAAGTGGGAGAAAGGGTGAGTGAGGTGCGGACCCTCTTAGTGAGTGATTTATGTTAAAGTAGGAATGGGGCCCTCTTAGTGAATTTGGGGAGGGGGGGGAGTATCAGCAACTGCTGCATACAACTCTACTGCTATATGCCGAGTTTCTCTTTTACACTGGCCAGTTAGTGGTCAACATGGCTAGCACAGCAGCAGAAGGCCACTGAAGTCCACTGCTGGCCTCTGCCTCTCCTCATCATTCTCTAGCCCGGGCAGCTTCCTTGACAACAAGGTAGTGTGATGCCTTGGAGTCACGCTGGGGTAGTTTAAGCTATAACGATTTGTTCAAGATAGAAACATCTCTGCTCTCCCAGTGAACATGTATCTCTGAGCACTGCACCAAAAATGAGCCCTGGAATATCCATGTATTGCAAAGTCTCTTTTTCTAAGCAGCATAAGCAATTAATACACGAGTTCGAGAGGGAGATGAATACTGTTGCAATGTTTGCATCTTCACTGCGAGACTTTGCTATCTAATGAAGTTTTAGAATGTGTAGTACAACACAACAGCCTCCAACACAAGTGGCTTCCTTTTGAGTGGATCTGTTAGATCGCGGCACCAGGCACTATGGACCAAAAGGATCGTAAAGCGTGACCAGCTTTATAGTCATATTCTAAGATAAAAATAGACATGATTTATAATAAGGTCTAAAGGGTAACTTAATTCTTGAGTCGACTTCTTGCAGAGAAAATCTTATAATTTAACACCAGATAGCCTCACTTCTCCGGTACCACGCCAGACATAGGGAAGGGAAGGGGCTTAGCCGGTCAGAAGGATCCCCGCTGTCTGTGAGATGAAAAGAGAGCCTGAAGCAAAGGACAGCCAAAGCGCACTTGAAAGAGACAAAGGAAAAGCTAGACTACACGGAAGAGAAGTGTAAGTTCTATCGACTCGAAAGAGAATTTGCAAAAATTCGGTCTCCATTTTAGACGCAGAGCTTTGACACAAGACAAATGTTGACCCTTTGAGTAATGCTGTCTGATGAGCTATACGACGTTTGTTAAATCAGTTTTAAACAAGTTCCCAGCTTTGATATGACATTTACGTGGAAACATACTCGGAGGCACATGTGCTGTGTTAGCTTGTCTGCAGTACACGGCACACCAATTACATATTACACTGCATGGAGTAAACATTACACTAACAGCTCTGAAAATAGTAAGTGCCCGGGGAAATATTATCCAAAACATATTCATTTTCACATGACTCCGGAAAGAATATGTGTATTTAAGAGCAGGGTATATATTACCTCTAAGCGCTGTGTATCCACGTGGCCAGTGTTGTTAATACAGGTGAAAAGCGAATCCCAAATGCCACAGAAATAGAACAAGATCCCTGACTTCAGGATACGACGAGGCGGCATATGGCAGCACAAGGAGGAAACAAAGAACGGTGCAGTAGAACACAGACCTCAATCCTGTCATTACTAGCAGCACTACCATGTGGAACTTTTACAACACCATTGAGTTTCTGTTTATGGCAACTCTGACGAGTGTTTCCTAGTGGAGTATTGTACCTCAAACACAAAAAAGGGATTTACAATCCCAGCGCTTGTCTGTAGTTAAAACACCAGCACTCCTAACGTGTGGTGGGACCGTTCACCCACTTAAAAAAATGAAAAAGTAGTCCCAAAAACAATGGATGAAACTGGCAGCTGCGTAGGTTTAGAAGTAGTTGAGTGGTGCTCTCGGGGAGAGCTAAACACCAGAAGAGGCATTATGTATGCAAGCCCTTGACAAATGGGGAGAGAGCAAAATGGAGCGACAATGGTGCCAGCAAATGGGAAGCCTATGGGTGGGCTATAAGCCCACAAAGCAGATACAGCATGTCTCGGGCTGTCTAGAGCAGAGACCTAAAAATGGCCAGATGCCCTGTGTTGAAATGTAACCAGATGCGGTCTTTATTACCATGGCTTTATAGGTAACCTTGGGCCTCGAGACTATCTCTTATGGCTCCGTATTGGTATTAAGTGGCTAATTAAATCTGGTTAAAAACAAAAACACTTCAGCGTGCCCTTCGCAGGCCATTAATATTTAATGATATACTGAAATATTAACAACCTTCACTGGAAAACAAAAATGGCACTTCTGGGTTTAATTTTTAGTCAATAATACTTGGGGGGGGGACACATTTTGCATATTTTTCTTTGATTGTACCAGCCTTTCAAAACTCATGAAAATGTTGCGATCTGAGACACATTTAGCATGCAATACTACCCTTCACCCTGTTGACTATGTATGGTGCTGCTCTGCTAAATTATATTTAGTGAGAAGAGTTTTCCTGGCGTCTCGGTCCCTAATTGGTGCAAGTTTGGCCTAATATTGAAGTCAGAAGAAGAAATGTCTAGGGGGAACTGAAGAAGTTACAGTGCATAATTTATTAAAAGAATAATAAGTACCAGGGCCCTTGTCAGGAGGCCACTGCAGCTTGCAGACCCGTCATTTCTGCCAATGACAATACCATCAAAACTACTAACCATCACACTCGCAAAAGTGTGACACTTCAAAGTGTTTCTAACACCAAAGCCGTAAGACTGGTTTGGCGGCAGGTATTAGTCATTTTTAAAGTATTGAATTAATTAACAAGTTTTGGTATGCTCATCTCTACATAAAACAAACAGCGCCACCCCATGGCACACTGTCAAAAGTAGGAGTGTTGGCAATTGAGTGCTGGTGCTGAGCACCAGAAACCACAGGCTCAAATTAAGCACTGACTAGAGTTTCAGAGAGGAGAGTGCATCTGAAGGGCTGATAAGGTTGTAGAAGGGTTAGTCAAATGCTAGTCAGATTAGGCCCCGCTGACTCTTCACAGGCACAGACTTGTTTATTTTTACCTCATTTCATTTTAGATATAGCAGATCAAAATCCAGCACACAAAAGCATCACAAAGCTTTACAAAAAGGTTTCCATGCACAAAGTTTCAAAGAGTGGAGTGCCACGGGCTTGAAACATTACAATCATGTTGGATCATAATAGTCACAAAAGTGATGGCATAGTGTAGCTTCCTGCTTCTGTAATTGGGCCACCACGCAGTGGAACCCTCTAATGAGAGAGTTCTAATTGAAAGACTGATGTGTGAGGATTCTCCTCCGATTAATTGGTTGGCAGTACCTCCCCCGCCCCCCTTGACAGCGGTGTTGAGTGAAAGCGGAGGGTCCACGCAGGTAGCGGAGGGTCCACGCAGGTAGCGGAGGGTCCACGCAGGTAGCGGAGGGTCCACGCAGGTAGCGGAGGGTCCACGCAGGTAGCGGAGGGTCCACGCAGGTAGCGGAGGGTCCACGCAGTTAGCGGAGGGTCCACGCAGTTAGCGGAGGGTCCACGCAGTTAGCGGAGGGTCCACGCATTTAGCGGAGGGTCCACACAGTTAGCGGAGGGTCCACACAGTTAGCGGAGGGTCCACACAGTTAGCGGAGGGTCCACACAGTTAGCGGAGGGTCCACACAGTTAGCGGAGGGTCCACACAGTTAGCGGAGGGTCCACACAGTTAGCGGAGGGTCCACGCATTTACACAGATTTCATATGCCCAACAGACTTCTGAGATCAGAGGTGCGGCACATGAGGTTAAGTCGGAGCAAACACTTTGCTCTAATGTCAGGTCTTGGGGAGACAGCGAGTAAGGATGGCATAAGCTTGCACTGTAGCTCGATGGTAGGTATCACGAGGGACGTTGAAGCTCACTTAGGAGGTGTAGTTGATGACTAACTCGATACGAGCAACTGGGGAAATCTCCTGATTTAAGCCAATAATAGGACCTCAGTAGGACCTCAGTCACCACTGAGTAATGACTATTAGTGCCTACAAATAACCCTGGCTTTTTAAATCAAGCTATGGCTACTTTCATTTATCATTTATTTATTTATTTAGACCTTTCTGTCTATAATTACAAAACCTTGCTCCTGTTCCAAGTTAAGTATAAAAATTCCGTTCAAATACTACAAAGTGACCTAACCAAATAAAACATCAACATGTAAATGTAGCAACACATATTAAAATGGTAATAAAAACATTCAAAACTTCTTACATGCATTAAAAAAAGGCACAAGTAATAACCACCTTGTTTAACTCTAAATCCAAAGTCGACGTGTTTTAATCGTATTGCCTTGCAGGCAGAGCATAAAAGCATAATATGCGCTAACTCATCCAGTCACCCCATTTGGCAATCACATTTTACCAAAATATTAGCAGCTAACCAATATTTGCACCCCATCCGAAAGAAGAGAAGGTCATAATATGTTAGGACTTAACACCTTAAGCAAATCATTATCTAATAATGGGGTCCCTTTATTCTTAAAGGAAACGACCACTAGAGATGTTTTATTTAAAAAAAATAAAATAAACAATATGTCAGCTCCAGATGATTTCTCAGGTGCTTTCTTTTTCACCTTCTTCTTTGAGACGATCAGGCTCTGGCCACTTAAAATCCCTCAAAGCCAAAGTGCAGGATATACAATGACCCTCATTTATTAAGCTTCTCCCTTGTAATAAAGCAAACCTTGATGCATAGACCCAGTAAACAAAGAGCTGACGCAGAGAAACTACCTTGAAATAGTCACTGAGAATAATATTTATAATATATACATATATACACTCATCACCGTAATTGGTAGGGGCTGAGAACATGAGCCCATCTCAAGGCCTGATGCCTCTACACCAACTACTATGGGTGTGTGTAATGCCCTACGTAGTGCATGCTCTTCAAACGTTTTAAGATCTAGGGGTGCACTAGAACAAGACCAGTTACACTACAACTGATGATTTTGCTCACACTTGCCAAGCAGGCCTTCGTAGAGGGCTTACCGTGTATCCACCAAGCTAATGGTTAAAGCGATAAAGTCACAACAGTGCAAAGAGTGCCCTTGCAAAAGCTTCTTGGACGTGATTGGTTATTTTCAGAGTGTGCTTAAAAACTACTCACAAGTACCTGTGCATAATGACAATGTCCAATGGTAAGCCATTCAGTTTCCATTTGAATGACAGTTTATGTTGACCAAGCTGCATCTTCACCAATTTAGTAATATTATCACTGGGATGCCTACTTATCTTACAATATTTTTCTAGTGACTCCAGTCGCCTTTGCAACCCAATGGGTGTGTAATTAAGGATGCAAGATCATCTCCATATAGCAAAGTAGTTAACTGTGCATGGCTTACTTTAGAAGGGCTATCTTTGGCCACTGATAGGGCAGTGAGGAAGTCAAGCCTGAATGTGGAGAACAGCAGAGGCCCCAGCTCACATCCACGCTTAAGGCCATTGGACAATGCTGCTCTTGCAGTTCTCGCCCTATCATAACCCACTATCACCTGAAACCAAGTGCCCGAGTGCAGAGCCACTGGAAGCTTCAATAGCCCATTTGGCACACCCTTCTCTGCCTGCCTGGACCAAAGTAATCGAAGGTCCGCCACATCAAATGTAGGATTAAAGACAATAACATAAATATTTAACCCCCTTGTGAAGGTAGATTTGCGAACAATTAATTCTGCGAAAAAAGGAGTTCACTGTCCTGGTATAAATCCAGCTTGTTCTTCAGGGAGAAGGACATTGTCGCAAGCTCGCTTTTCGACTTCCCTTGCTAACAAACGAGCAAAGATCTTTGAAAAGAAATCAATGAGGAAAATAAGATGACAGAGCCTCAGTTTTGCCTTATTTTTAAAATTTGTATCATGACATGTCCCAGCCTGCTGGAATATCCCCAGCACTCCTCCTTTTAGTATATTAAGGGCAGAGACGGTCGGTCTAAATCATACGAGTATTTTTATATATTATATTTGGAATACCTGGCAAAGCCCCATTTATCTTTAGTTTATGACAGTCATGATCTCACCAGCCTTTGTCAAAGGCAACTCACAGTCTTGATATTATATCCCTAATTCCACTGTCAACAGCAGGTGGTGGTGGATATAGTTGCCCCAAATGTTTTCTCCGGTTGAAATGTTATTTGGGATTCCTTATGTTCCACACAGTGTGCAAACCTGTGAGATACTAGTTTCCAGAACCTGTGGCAATCTTTCTTGAACATGGCATTTGCCATGCGGATCCAGGTCGCCCCCTACAAGTTTTTTGTATATTCTATAATGATCTTGATCCCTTGACCATTTCTTGTCTTGGACATGCTTGAACGCGCTTCTAAGATCCTTATGCTTAAGTATGCACTCAGAGTTGAACCAACTATCAAGAGTGCCACCCGTCTGTAACATACTTTTGCTCAAGATGGCTTCGACCACTCCTTTTACGGAGAAGGTGCCCGTTCACCCACGATACGAGGCTGGTGTGGCTGAACCGCCGTGCAACGAGCACCATTCAGAAATTTAAACCATATACAAATCTGCTTGAAGCATCGCATTCTACAACGCATACCACTCTGAGTCTGGAACCATCACTTTACTATCTTGCTGAACCCCTTGAATCAATGCAGACGACCAACCCCTGCCAAGGGTCAGGAATCGTCTCTGCACTGATGGCCGACTTTGCCATGGAATATGGAGTCGAACCCTTCGCAATGCAGCAAATTACGCTCCGCTACTGTCTTCATTATTTAGTTAGGGTTTGATTAGTAGCGATGAGCTTTCCAATGCCTCCTGAGGCCTTGTCGTAGTTATTAGCTCTGATTACTACAATGCTTTCTCAATATCCAAATCAATGTGTATCACCGTAACTAGGCAACTTAATATTTATTGTTAATTATTTCATTATGTATTGGTTTTTATTTGGAAGAGATGTACTGTAAAACATGGCTGCTTCTAAGCACTTCTTGTGCATGGTTAACTCCTGACAATTCCTATTCAATAAACTGAACAGGTTTACTTTTTCACACGAATGTCAAGGAGCTAGATTATTTTTGCAGATCTGGAGACACAGAATTCTAGGACTTGGAGGCCATAACTGATACTGCAGTCCATCTCAAACACTGACAATATTCATGCAGAAGGTGCAAAATAAATGTATCAAACTATCATAGAGTTCAACTTTGCTTATAACCTTCAAGGGTGTCCCTGGAAAATGGTGGGGCCTGCTCGTAAAGTGACTTGAGTAACACATCGCTTTAACTTGAACCCTTGGGGCCGGGAGTCCATGTAGTGCTCACAATAATGAGACATGTTCCAATGTCCTTGTGCAGTACCCTGGACTGTAGGCAGTCTATGCAGAAGATAGTCAGATTAGGTTGGGTACAAGGCATTTCTATTGTTTGGCCTCGATATCACCATGGACAACATTAAAACAAAAAGCATTGGAAAGAGCATGTTCTAAAATTGCTTGTTGGGCTATCAGAACATGCATCTGGTCTGAAGGCCACGTTATCTTATTTTTCTCACTGACGGAGGTACAGGTTACAATTTTCTTGGCCCCAACAACCAAAACCAAATTTCCTTGATGCCTCCAACAACCATTTTCTCCATATTGTCTGAACTCAGTTCAATTTTAACCCATTACTTCACATACAGTGTGGACATCTCAGCAGATTCATATTTCAGTAAGACTGCAGAACTGAAACCCCAGAAATTGAATAATGCAATTCTGGTATTTTATTGCCCTCTGCTGCACCGCGTCTTCTAGACAATTTATTCAGTTTAGGGTAGAATTCTCAAAAGTACAGCGATTAGGTAAAAAAAAAGTCCTAGCTGTGTGCAGGAGTCACCAGAGAAAAATAGAAAAACAGTGACAGGCGCGTGATACCCACTCTCAAAACTACTTGTGCCAAAACTGAGCTTGAACTAGACCGCGCATTCCAGGGACTTCACTGTATCATGATTGCTTGAGAAATGACCCTGGAGAAAAGAACGAAAACATTCCCCCATACACTTTGGTTTGACAAACAATGTCCATGACAAGGCTCCACGCCCTGTTTAATTTGTGCTGGTGATTGCAGGAGGTGGGCACGTGCAGTCATTTTTGATCACCGGGACTTATTTTCCAGCATCAGACTTTGACTCAGAGTAAGAGAGAGAAAAGCAGAAAAGGGAGAAAGTAGGAAGAAGATAAAGTTAGTGACAAAGGGAGAGTAGAGATGAAAAGCACCTACAGGGTAAGATAAATCTACAGATAGTGTGGGCTGGTGCAAGACAGAGGCACGAGGTGGAATCAAAGATAGGCAACTTTGGAACTTGGCAACCCAGACATCTGGCAGCAAGGGGGTTGGGGGATCCGAAGAAAAAGCTTTGGTCCCCGGCACTTATTATATTTTGTTTTACAAATCAGGCACTGGCTTCGGAATGCTGCAAAATATGTATCTCATTTTTAAACGGTTAGGCACATGCTACCCACATGCAATATCTTTGACTGGGCCCTCTAATTTGTGCTGTCAGCCATTTTTGAAGCGTAACACTACAGGAAAATGCTGTGTTCTAGTTAGGCAACTGGAGTCAAACTATCCTGGCTGATGAGGGTTGAAACCCCAAAACCGGTCCCAGGATGCTTGTTTCCAGTCCAGGGAGGACCTGGCTTGGCAGTTCGGGCTGGACTGTTCCCATTGGGCGCAGGGTCAAGACTGATTTGCATATGGCTGGGTCTAAACTGGAATGGCACAGGTAGCAAAAAAGCGATGGATTTAGGCCCAGATCTCTGTACTGGGGTGAATGTATGACATTGTTCTGCATTCTGTCCATCAACTGTTCTTTTTGGATTTATGTTCTAGTTATGGCACACTCTAATAGTATAATCTATTTTTGTAAGTTCATAATAGTTTTCCACATGTGTGATGTCCCAGGGAATGCCAGCTGCTGACAGGGTTCTTGTGGATCCGGACAGCTCAGCACTGGCTCTCTTCTCCGATGAAGAGCGGACAGAACAACTTCAGGCGGGGCAGTTACAAGGGGAGTGCAGCCTGGGCTCTTTGCCCCAGACCCGCACTTACTGGGGCCCTGCGCTCATGTTATACAACATGTATTTACATAATTCAAAGCAGGCCTGACTTGCACCTTCATGGTGCCACTAACGCTGGAACACTACCAGTTGGCGGTGAGGTTTCTCTTACCCCAGCATACTTGGTTTCTAAAAGTATGCAGCACAACTTGGATAGGCCCCAAGCCGCACCAAAGCTTCTGACATGCCTGCAGGGATTGGGGACAAAGTTTCAGAGTGTGGTGGGAAAGCCAGGTTTCTTTTATTTCAATATTTGCTCAACGGGAAGGGGAGAATTTCAGGACAGGGTGGCAGGAGACAGAAAAGCAGGACACCAGGTATTGAAAAAATGGGTGGGGAGGGAAGAGATTGGTGGGAGTGGGTGGCAGGATATCAGGTGTAACAAGGAGCAGGGGTGGAGGCAGAGGAGGCTGCGCTGTGCAAGATCCCCATGGCTCCTCTACCCTTTGATAGGACAGGAGCGCAAGGGGATGTGATCTGGAGCATACCATTGTATATTTGTAAGCCTGAATGAAGCGGGTGGATTTTACCTTTGGGTTCAGTGTGACATCATAGACAGCTTGAGCTTCACTCTAGTTGTCTATATGACGTCACTCAGAAACCCTTGCAGAAAAAAGATACCATTATTCACAGGTAGCCATTTAAAATTCGAATGACTACGTGTACATTTTGAAGATTATTAACAAGAAACCATTTTATTTTTTTATTGAACGGCAAAACAGAAAATGTGATGGTAAATGAAATAAGATACACATGTTATAAATTATTGCCTTTCAATTATTAATTACTTTCTATTTTGTGATGACTTTGTAGATGTTTCCTTTTCTTTGCAGTTGAAAATCACATTGATTATTTGAACTATATTGGTGTACATTTTTGCTCTTTATTATCTTTAGTGGAGTTTAAGGGGCTGTGTCCTTTTGTTGTACGCATGATGAGGCCTACTTTGCTTTTAGGAGTCCAAACCCATTAGAGGATTTCCTTGGAACTGATGTGATGGCACAAATATATCCTTTTTCATTGCTGTGACACAAGAGGAGTGTAAAACTTGGTTTAAAATGTGGGTGTTTGATAATGACTGTGCACAACAGCGATTTTTTTTTAACCGTGCTCTCTTAGCAACTCCCAAAGAAAGGTGATTTCATAATAAAAATATTTTTTGCATCAGTTATTACACTGTCAATACTCAATTGAGCAGCAGACTACAGGAAGGATTGAAAGAGTCTAACTGTGTGCGAGTTTAAGGCAAATAAAAACATGAAGTAACAAAATACAACAAGCATTGCATTGCCAATATCCTTTTTGCCAACGCTTGTTTTTTTCGTATTTTTTGCTGAGGCAGCTGCCAAGCAAAAATATTTGCTTGCTCTCAAAATGCATTTATTGCCTTAGTAGACTGTCACTGAAGGCAACTACTGTGTGTGCACAAGTGCTCCCTGTGAAGAGCAGAATGCCGTCACTCACACTGAAGTCACCCAATGGCTGACGCAGACTGCCCCACTGCCCCATGATGTGCGCTGTCGTGGGTGTGAGAAAAATGTGAATGACACAACGGACCAATGGATGAAAAGGGTTGGCCGGAAGCCCCTGTAAATAAGTATATAATAATTTTAATACACTTAAAAAAGGTCATGGCAAATGCTAGACCCAAAAATATTAGCACGCAGACGTTGGTCTGCTGTAAATTCTCACTTGTCCCTGTTGCCATCAAGCACTCAATAGTCTCCTGACCTCAAATGGCATTAATTAAGATGCCCCCTAGAGATATACCAGGGCAGGCCGCCCGCCATCTTTGATGACACTGTCATCGCTCCCCTGTGTCTGCCTCAGAATATTCCGCGCGCGCACTGTGCTTGGAAGCCAGGGCGCCAGTCACGTTCTAAGGCCAAGGGGAGCTCAGTCCACGTCCAGGAAAGAGCGCTCGCAGCAGGCAGCCATCTCTGCCACGGAGATGGCAGGCTATCGATTCGGCGCCTCGGTAACCTTAGCAGCGTGGCCCTCGTCCTGCGCGGGTTCATCTGTTGCTAAGTGCTGGCTCCTCACATAGGCACTAAAAATACCCCACGCAGGAGCTCCGTGGCCTGGCCCTCACGGGTTTGATGGGAGGAAGGTAATTAACACCCTTCACATTCGCCTCGGGAGGCGTTTCTGTCGAGTACAAAAGATAAAGCTGATTTTCTGCGCTTTTAAGAAAAAAAAAAAAAATCAGACCACTACCCACCGTTACACCTCACACTGAACTAAATGGAGATAGCTCAGTGGCTTGTGCAGCTGTTGCACAAGTGCGAGTAACTTGCAAGTGTCTACTCAGCCGTTCATTATTCCAAGGTTAATAAACTGCTTGTGAATGAGTTGGATGATAATTATGCCTACGATTGTGAGAAAAAGCACGATTACATTTGTGGGAGGCAGTAAATTGATGTTTAGATATGCTTTCAATGGTATGTTAAAATGGCACAGGCATGTAAAGTCATTAACAACTTGAAGTTTCCTCCAGGAAGTGAATTGTTTTGTAATGCGCGATGCAATCCACATGAAAACTATGCAGCGGACATAAAAATGCCAAAGTTCAGCATCTCAACGAAAAACGTGAAAAGGAAGTAAGTGAAGGGCAAGTTAGGAAGAATAGGGGTCAAAACGAGAAAAAATATATTTAAAAACACTCATTTTTATTGTATATTACAGAGGAAGCCCCGCCTTTAATCGGCTTCACCGGCATTATAAGTCACGCCATACCGGTACAACTAACTGGGCCTATCCAGAGGCCATTATCAGAGAATAGCGGACTAAAATTGCCCTATCTGTGTTAGGACCACTCAGTATACATTTATTTGTATTGTTGTTAGTGAATTAATAAGCATCGCATTCATCTGATGAGTTTAGGTTTTACATGTCGACTGTTAGTTAATGTCACCGGTTTCATATATAATTAATAATCAGCGTGTTTATTAAAGGAAAATGCAAATCTCTTAAAATGGGCTGCTAGTCTGTAACAAGGCATTTGCGTGTTTTTCTTGTCACTTGTTTGACCCCAGTAGAACAATTGCTTCCTATGTATTGATAATCAGGTGACACTATGCAGAGTTCTTTTCTGAGTATTTCCGAACCTACAAGAGATCGCAGATGGGTAAAGCTCATGTATGTATTAGTGAATTATTTCTGCTTCAATTACTCAACTCGATATGTTTTAGGTTTAGGTCCTGGACATACAGGTACTTGTCAGGGCTGGACTGGCCGTAGCGGGCACCGGGCATTGCCCCAGTGGGTCGCCAGGGTGGGGGCCAGTTATGGGCCCCTGGGGGGCTGTTTTTATTACAGTACCATTTTTGCAGCTTAGCTTCAATATCGGGCCCTGTAACAAAATTGGCCGAAACCGGCCCTGTCAAACAGCTCGGCCGCACCCCCAACCCCTTGGGGAGCCGGCCGAGCACTTTTCTAGGTCCGGTTTTGGTTCCCAGTCCCGCCCTGGTATCTGTACCAGAATGCAAGTCTACATGGATTCCATGAATGTACTTTTTGAAGATTCATTGATGTTCATGTATTCTGAATGTCTTATGGTTATCAGAGGTGCATACATGCTAATGTAATGTAGGGTGGATTTGTAGAGCGCTGCTTGTCACCAGTGAGGGCATCCAGGAGCTGTAAGTTGGAGCTGCTACGTGAGAAGAGCCACCATAACATTAAGGAGGGAGCCATGGAATTGATATAGAGAAAAAACACATGCACACACCCCCACCACCCGCTTATCTCCCTATTGGAAATCATGTTCAGGGCTCCTGAGAATCCTGAAATAAGCTTCAGGGCTGGCGATGGTCAGCATCAGTGATGACGGCAAATGCTCCTCTAGTCCAGGGGCGAGATTCAGTTCAGACAAACTCATGGATAAGTGGTACACTTAATATTCCACAGACTGCTACAATGTCACACATCCATCTTCTCACCCGTCCAGTCTGCACCCACAAGATTTAGCAGCAAAAGTCACAAAGCAGTGCATCAAAAGGACTCGGCAGTGACAGGGGAAGTTGGAAACCAGCGGCAGCGCCGAGTCGGGCTGCTACAAGGGCATTTGCCAAGGCTTGTGTGCTGGGTTGCGCATTATTTGGGAGGAACGGCCCACAAGGGGTTGAGTGACAGCGGGCTCAGAAACCACAAGCCCACACTTGGCTCAAAGATGCAATAACTTATCTAAGCAGAAAAGCTTATTAAAATTGCTCTGTCTAATCAAAGATGTATTCTGGGATATTGTTTTAATATTTTTACTCTGCTAATAACCGAGAAGTCACATGTGCTCAGGTGTATCCAATGTTGAATTCAATAAGATATCTGCTTGTTTTAATTTGATTGACTCACGTCATGTAACTGTGTTAATTAACTATTCATGGTAAATCATTAAATAAAAATAAAAAGAAGTAAAATAAATAAATACTGAGAAGTCACCCATAAAAACATAAGGAAAAAGTTTCTATTGTTCGGGGCTATGTCAAGTCAGATGTAAATGCGGATTTATTTTTGTAGCTCCCATTACCAGAATTAAGTCTGTCTCCAAACGCTTCAGATTTCAATTAAGATATAGAAAATACAGGCAAAATCAGTGCACTCCTCAGAACTGCACAGTTTAGTTAAGTCAGAAGCAGGAGTCAGATTTCCTGATTATGAAGAAGGTAAGTGAGCCGAGATAGTGGCCCATAATCCAGAACAAACCCCAACTGGGAGGGTAGGTTTTGCTTGTTGCCCATACTGCACTCGTAGGAGCAGAATACCGGCCCTTTTCCTGTGTCACAGTCAGGCATTGTGAATCCGGCCATCACTCGGGTAGTGCGGGGGTGGAAAACACTGCACCTAATGTGACAGAGGTAGTCCTTGCCACTCTGTCCCTCACTGTTGTCCCTCAGCACGCTACCAAAGGGGTCTCAGGGCGACCGGAGGATATTTCATGCAGACGCAAAGGAAAACAAGATTTGAAAAAAACTAATATTGTCTACAGGTGCTCATGGAACACAATTTCTATAGACTGGAATCTAGAGAATGCTAAAGTGATTCTGGTATTTTACTGACCTCTGCTGGTCATTTTCTATCAAGACAGTTAAATAGAGGCAGTTGAACAGAAATAAAGTCCCTAAGCGGAAGCAGGCAAGTCCTAGGGCTGATCTCCAGAGCCCACAAAGTACATACACATATAAGTATATAATAAGTATATACTAAAGTATATACAAGAGGTCTTGAATGCTCAACCTAAAAAGGCAGGTCAATGCCGACAGCTTTGTAATCCCACAAGGGGTTGTACGCCAGCAGAGGTTGGGGGACAGACCTCATCTGCATCAGGCAAGCCCCCATGCAAATGGTATTCACCGGAGGAGACAAAGGTGCAGTTGCATGATCATCCAGTATTGATATACTTCGAGTGAGCCACACATCCTCATCTGTTCTTGCACTAAAATGAATTGTTTATGGTTGGCAGACTCTGCCCCATCTTCCACTGTGTGTAAACTAAGACAAGTTCCCTAATGAGGGTCTGTATCTCTCGCCTCTATATAAATGAACAATGTCCTTTCATTTGTGTTTTAGTGAGAAACGGGAAAGAAATCCTGGCCAGATTGTCTCAAATTGCCTGCTGAACTACAGGTAACAGTGATTATTTGAATCCTATGTTCTATGAGCATTGACAGATCTTTCATCTTCCCTTCTCCTCCCACCCTCCTTTCTAGTCTGGTAAGCATGGTTCATTTTCATTTTACACATCCAGATATTTCCTACTCACTCACAAGCTGCTTTGCTTTAAACTATATACATTATATGTGGAATAAATTACCCTCTACTGTACATTATAAAGATATTCCTAGTCAACAATTAACTATGTGACCATGTATAGGAATGAGGTTGAAGGCTGAGTTCCTTACTAAGGTTGTGGAGCTCGTATGTGACCCGCAAAAGACCTACGCAGTAGTCAGTATTTCATTCCTTGTAAGAAATTATCAGATCAATATTCTTACCCTAAAAAGTTTAAAATGTTGTCTTTCAGTTGAAAGAGACACTGCCATTGCAGATATGTAGTAGGATACATGTAGAAGCTGCAATTCAAAAGTACATGCAATAGAGTGCAAAGAGTAACCTGTTGCCAAAACATGAGCAGTTTAATATAGCCTTATAGCCCGCCGAAGTGGGCCATACCAGTCATAAAAGGCCTGCTCCAGCGTTAAAGGCCTGAGCCGAAGTAGAGGGCCCTTAATGGCCGGTTTGCTCCAGCTATGGAGGGCTATAATGCTATTAGAACATTTTGGTGGAATGTTCTTACAAAAAAAAAAAAGCCCTCAGCGAGCTCAAGGGGATTTAAATCCCCTCGGGCTCTATGAGGCCTTTGCTCACAGCAACACCTGTGTACGACAAACATTGGAATGTTGGAGCTCCGGGCTTTTACCAGCCATTAGAAGCCCAGAGCAGTCCATTGTCTTTAATTAAGCAATGTTTTAATATTGTGATGAAAACAGCTGTGCTTCAGAATATATGCTAACCTGCAAAGAACTATCTATGCAAACAAAACACTCAGACCAAAACAACTCCTTTATGCTAATTAGAGTAAAACTATTTTCTATTTGAGTGCTTATGCAACTGTTACAATTCTGCCCAATCACCTGCCTTTCATACCGTATGCTGGCTCTGACATCAGGGATTATCAAATCACTGTTTAATTCCTATGAGATATTACAGCATGGTAATCTTATTACAGGTGATTAGTGATGCCACAATTAGAAAAGAATAAATTAGCTACATATTTTTATGTATTCATTGCAGACTTTTATGTATTATATTACATAACTCCACTTAATGCTGTACAAGATTTGTTCCACATGTAATAAAACCACGCACCTGTACAACCACACACACAAGCCAGCATGTAACCACTCCAGAAAATCTGACTATTTGATGCCACGCCCATGGCAGTTGTGCACTGTACGAATGCTAGGTAATACACAAGAATATATATGACAATAAATATAATCTTTCAATTTTACTTCTTGAAAAAATGAAGACCAAACTTAAACTCCCACACTACTGTGACTTTCCTCAAGTCTTTCTGGATTCTGTTACCTACACTCTTTCCCTTGCTGTGATGCTGAAGGGCTCCAGATATCTGTTTCCCACCTTGTAAGGCTCTTCCTGCAGGGGCTGTAGTCGTCACTGTGACTGGTTGTATGGAGTAGCTTAGAGCCCCTTCTCAGCTCCAAGACAACACTACTGCATTCTAGACCTGAGCTTGTTCAGTGCTTAGGTTCCCTCTCTTCTCTCCCATCTCTCTTTTCGGTGTTTTTTCCATGCCACTTCTGGTGCGGTCATTGCTCAGTATCGATATTCTCTGGCCTGTTGCTTGTCTACCTTTTTTCACTCGAAGATACAGCTTCCTCCACTAGCGAGACACCCAAAGAAACCCTACACTCTTATTTTTGTACCATGACATGTCGGTTTTGTGTAGCGCCACCCCCCAGATCTCACATGGACCGGTTCTAGTGCTTGCTCACAACACAGCAATCACCCACACCAGTGTGGACCGGTTACTAATGCAGCAAGCAATTACACACATTTCCAAACGAAGCACATCTTGAGTGCTGCGACTTGCAGGAAAATTAAACTTTCAAGAAATGCCACATTTTCTTTTGAAAAAAATGAATACTTTATAAAGAAGGGCGTTTTAAGAAATGGAAGCACGGCCACGCCGCTCTGTTCTTTAAACAACCTTGAAAATGTTCTGGAATACTAATGTATCATTTAAAGACATCTTTTCAATGCCTGGGGGGGGATGTGACAGCAAAATAGGCAGAGCAGTAGAAATGTTGTTCCTGAAACTGTAAATAGGATTCATCAAAAAATAAAGGAGCTAGGTGGCACGCTTAGCATAAGGAAAATATAAGCAAGTCATCCGATAATCGTAAATAATTCTACATTATATTCGAGTAGGAGGTAGAGCAATTCTGGCACAAAAGGAAAAATAAAAATGCGTTCTTGTGGATGATCGTTAGTGATGGAGAAGGCAGAGACTTCTGAACCTCAACGCACCGGTACCACCTCGAAGCATGCATACTGCAAAATAATAATAAATATGCATTCTTTACAAAAGTCTATGATCCTTAGCGTGTCCCTGAAACTGCTCTATTTTGAGGGGTTGCACCCCAATACTAAGCACCAGGAAGTGGTCCTGGACCTCTCCGCCGCCTTCGACACAGTCTGCCACCGCACACTACGCACGTGCCTCCACGACGCAGGGATCCGAAACAAGGCCCAGGACTGGACCATCTCCTTCCTCTCCGGCAGAACTCAGAAAGTCCGCCTCCCCCCGTTCCGATCCGAGGCCTCCAAAATCATCTGTGGCTTCCCTCAAGGATCCTCCCTCAGCCCGACACTGTTCAATGTCTACATGAAAGTCCGCCTCCCCCCGTTCCGATCTGAGGCCTCCAAAATCATCTGTGGCTTCCCTCAAGGATCCTCCCTCAGCCCGACACTGTTCAATGTCTACATGAAAGTCCGCCTCCCCCCGTTCCGATCTGAGGCCTCCAAAATCATCTGTGGCTTCCCTCAAGGATCCTCCCTCAGCCCGACACTGTTCAATGTCTACATGGCACCACTAGCATGCATCGCCCGACAGCACGACCTCAACATAATCTCCTACGCCGACGACACTCAGCTGATCCTCTCCCTCACAAAGGACCCCCTCACAGCCAAATCCAACCTCCACCAGGGAATGAAGGCCGTCGCCGACTGGATGGAGGACAGCCGCCTCAAACTGAACACAGACAAGACGGAAATCCTCATCCTCGGATCCAACCCCTCCGCATGGGACGACTCTTGGTGGCCCACATCACTGGGGTCCTCCCCCGGGCCCCACCGACCACGCACGCAACCTGGGAGTCATCCTCGACTCGAAACTCTCCATGACCAAACAAGTCAACGCAGTCTCCTCCACCTGTTTCAACACCCTCCGCAAGATCTACAGATGGGTCCCGACTAACACAAGGAAAACAGTCACCCAGGCCCTAGTCAGCAGCAGACTTGACTACGGAAACGCCCTCTACGCTGGAGCCCCGTCCAAGCTCATCAGCAGACTACAGAGAATCCAGAATGCCTCCGCACGCCTGATCCTCGACATCCCGCGCCACGACCACATCACCCCCCACCTGAGGAACCTGCACTGGCTCCCCGTCGACAAAAGAATCTCCTTCAAGCTCCTGATCCACGTACAAAAGGCACTCCACAAAACCGGCCCAGCCTATCTCAACAGTCGACTCTCCTTCTACGTACCCAACAGGAAACTCCGCTCCACTGACCACGCCCTGGCCACGTTCCCAGGCATCCGGAGGCAGATCCTTCTCCCATCGCGCCGCCAAGACCTGGAACACCCTCCCCCTCGACCTGCGACAAACCGAAGACCTGCTGACTTTCAGGAGACAACTCAAGACCTGGCTCTTCGACCAGTAACAGCACCACCACTCCCTCCCCCCCCCCCCCCCCTCCAGCGCCTTGAGACCCTACCGGGTGTGTAGGGCGTTTTACAAATTATGTGATTGATTGATTGAAGTAACAGGTTTCTTCAAATGGAAAATGCAACTTCCCTACGCTATGGATAAAAAATGCTTACTAATTGATTCAAAACAATAAGCAATATTCTACACAAAGTAAAAACATGGAAGAGCACCCATTAATATTTAAGAATTCCTGATGGTCATCAAGATGTCATACTGCCCATTTAACATCAAAGCAGAACCTGTGAATATTCTTATTCTTAAAAAGTTAAAACGCATTTTAGATATAGAACTTTTTTAAGTAGGAAGAGACATTCCTTATGAAAAGCCAACTTTCACTCATGCTTATATGGGTCCTTCATCGATCATATTGTACACAACAAAATAAAATGACAGCCGGACAAAATACAACCCCTCGCATCACACCTGGAATCTCACTCAGTCTCACAACCATCAAAGACTTGATGGCCCTCAACACCCTCACGCTTAACTCCTCCCTAATAACAAGCATTGGTAAAGCCAATAGGTCTCGCAATGGTTTTGCTTTCGGAAGTACTGCGGGAATCACCCCTCCCTCCCTCCTTACCCCCACCCCCATGGCTGTGGGAGCGAATAGAAACAAACTTCCCTTAGCTGTCCAGCACAGATGCCGCACCTCTTCCCCTGCCAGATACGGCTGTGCGGGTCACCGGTGACCAGGGGGGGGGGGGGCGGGAAGAAAGACAACACGGACAATGAGGGAGGGGTGGGAGCAAAGGGAATGGGTTGGGAAAAAAAGAGAACACAGACAACAGTGGAGGGGGGTGGGGAAAAAGACAATAGGGGATGAGGGTGGGAGCACAGGGAGTACTGACAATGGGAGGGGGGCCAGGAGCAAAGTGAACAAGGACAACGGAAGGGGGCAGAAGGAGGGTAAAAGACGACAGGAAATTACTAAAGAAGCTGAGGCAAAAGAAAAAGTAGTGCTGGTAACAAAACATATGACCCTATCAAAATGATCCATGCAGCAGGGGCAAACGTCAGGGTGGAAACAAAACAGCCACAAGGCATAACAACTGTACTCGATCCACAAACCAAAACTATGGCATTTAGAAAGTCAGACCAAGTAACCAATCACAAGCAGTGGGCATGTGGTGGGCGTCTTCTAACTTCCCAGAGACATTACAGCATGCCTCGCAGAGCATCGCATGCATGCGGCCTCTAGGCTCGATCTAAAAATTATCTACTTCCCAGCATCATCTGCCCCTGCCGCTCTGATCACCTCTGTGTCTTCTCTGACCCTGCGCTCTACATGGTCTCTCTCTCCCAGGAATCTCACCCTGGCTTCAATCTAACTCCAGTACAAGGCAGACATTCTCCACCACCATTACCAGCACTGCCACAAGGCCACATCTACTGAGTATGGGGAGAGTTTGTCCACCACTGATCAACACCCCAGTCAGGAGGGAGCTCGGTAAGTGCCACCGCCTCCTGGTTGGTGGTTGGTCTTTCACAATATTCCTTCTCACCTCTGAGCAAAGCTTTCCCTTTCCCTGAGCATGCATTTCTGAATTTCCCAAGACATACAGACACATACACACACCCCTTCGGCTCACCACCACTGCAGCCCACAAACACTCTCAAAAGGCACTCCCTACACAGCTTTTCCATGTCTTTAAGGTGAAAAATTGCCCTCCCCTATCTCTTTCAAAACCTAACACAATATCTCCCAAAACAGGAACGTCAACCACCTTTCCACCCACAAGCCGTTCTGCACCCTATTAAAAATTAGGTACTTTAAACAACTGACCGCCTGCCACTGTAACGCCACCTCGCAAACTTGGAGCTAAGCCCCCTCTTCTGAAAGCTCTCTTCTGAGACTACTCTACTGAGGCCTCTCTACTGAGACCTAGGCAACCCTTCTGAGATCTCTCTTCTGAGGCCTCTCTTCTAAGGTCGAGGCATCTCTTCTACATTCCTGGTCTCTCTGTGACTGACCCTCTCCGACAATCACCCACACTCCCAATTTGTTTCCATGGACTGCAGTCAGCTTTTTGGCATTTCTAATGCAGATCGTGTATTTGCAATAGGTTACATGACATTTTGTGCACGGTAATTGAATTATCTCAGTACTAACCATCACCAATTATATACGTTGCCCCCCCCCCCTCCCGTGCAATGTACCTAATTACTAAATGCCACATGTCGGAAGGAAATGCTTAATTCATAAATGCCGGCAAATGTACACCATAAAACGAGCATCTGTCTGTATGCAAGTAATCTGCATAGAGAGGAGTCGCATGCTATCAGCATACCATTCGTCTCAAAGCCCCCATATGTGTGCATTTAACAGTGAAAATACACACAATCAAATGGCTGGCACTAGCCGTGCAGATTAATTTATTGGCCGGATAACCCGCCACTAATGTCCCGCTTATTGGGAAAATCCGAATAAGCATTAAAACCCAGTGTTGTGTGCACTATTTGTAATTTATTTGCATCTCTGCGCGAATGGCGGCGGCTGAGTCAATTCCTGCGGGGCCCCGTGTGCTGCTGCACCGAATCCGCCCAGTGCTGCAGCAGAGATGTACGTCTGAGAGGCGGCGACAGAGCCGGCGAGGCGCTGTCCGCGGTGCTGAAAAGGCGGTCAGGCCCTCGCGACATGGCCTCTGCTCACTTGCGTTAGAAACGCAGGGGCCAATCCACAAAGGCATTTAGGAGTGCGTCGCGCAGTAGTACGCCATGTGTTCTTGAATGTGCTTGTGACAAGGAATCACCGTTTTCACGGACTGCGTCTTGCTGTCCGGTTGGTGTATGCCTTATGTAGATACAAAAGGGCACTGAAGAAGTCGGGGAAAAGAGCCACAGCAATGCAATACAATGTTTTTAAGCCTACCCTCCTTTTCCTAGTGCTGTTTACAATCCCTACCACTTACATTTTCTAGACCGCTTGGTGCACAGCCCTTTATGACTGCCGTGAGTTTGCCTTATTTCCATGCATTTTATTTTCATATTTGATATATGTGTGGAATAGGGCACGACAGGTGAGATGACCGAAAGTGTTAAACAGCAAGTAGTTAAGTAAAGTGAGGCACACAGTGATACGTATTCGATTCGCAAAGACATTGTTACATCCAAGCTACAGTTTTTGCACATATCGGTTGCTTTACGAGTGTAAACCACTTTGTGGTCCTCTGAGTGTGTGGATTTACACTCTAAAAAAGATTCCCGTACCCATACTTTTTGTGCGAGTACATATACCCGAGGTAGTTAAAGGGAGTTCAAGGGTGGCTCTGTCCTGAGTAGATTTCGCACGTGTATAACGCACCATTCACTATAAGTTGCCGGGCCCATTTCCACCCTGGGTACAGTTGGGTATTTCATCATTTCAGGGGCAGTAAACTCTTGTCAACGGTGGGAACGAGAAGCGAACATAGCCAAGGCCGGTGTGGTGACGAAGGGGAAGAAGGTGTGTCTCGGAACTAGAGCATCCCCATGAAGAAAAAAAAGAAATTAAACAAAAGTTTTTAAGCGCAGTTGCACAACATCGGTTCATTTATGCACGTACATCCACCTAGGAGAGGTTATTTATGTCTGTTGGTAAAAAGTAATTATTCTAGCAGCACCTCTGGATAACTCGGACTATTATAGATTTACAGGCACAATGCTGGGCTCCTTGTAGGATCCCCAAAATTGTGGAATGTTACTAGAAACATTGGTGTAGATTATCCCTGTTTCTGTTTACTGGACCCAAAGGGCTCTTGTCAAGGTCACAGGATGAGTAGAGCTGGGATCAGAACTGAAGTTCTCTTGTTCCTGAAATAAATTTCCGTTCACTAGATAGGCATAACCAGTCCCTCTCTTCTTCCTGTCTTCATTCTCAACTTCATTTTTTTCTCTTCTGCTCTTCTGCTTTCTCCCCACCCTCATCTTTCTCTCTACAACCATCCTCCCTTGTTTTATTTCTTCCTCCCTTCAACAATTCCCACCTTCCATTCTTCTCGATTCTCTCTGTTGCACCTTTCTTTCCTTCCCGGATTACTTCACCCCTCCATTTTGCTCCATTTTTATGCAACATTTGCCTCTTTTTTCCCCCCAATTTCCATAACCCCTTCTTTCAATCTGCTCATTATCCCACATTCCTCTATTCTTTCTTCCATTTCCCTCACCCTTATGCCTTCCCTCCATTCTTTTTTCTCCTTCTTAACCGGTCTTCCCTGCACCCCTCCTTCTGTTGATTGCCGGAAGGCAGTTTCGCAGCTTGGATGGATTGCATCTTTCAGAGAATGCTGCAGTTGGAAGCTCTTATGAAACAACAACATGCGACGAAAGTTCAATGCACATAAGGCGAGACCTCCTAAACACAGCGATGCAAAAGATGTGCGATGGATCCAATTACAGAGGCATACTATCACATTGTAATTAGCAGACGAGGTAAAGACAGGCATCCGCCGTTTTATGGGTGCTGGAGCAGAAAGGAAATGAAGATGGATTGGGCACTTAAACACAAATCTTCACCATGCTACCAGAAGGTAACACGAAGAAATAGTAAATGGGCCATTTCCACCAACCAACTGTCCCAGTTCATCTGCTCCCTATTTCTCCTCTTCTCTCACTACATTTCACAAATTCTCTTACATGCCCCATTCCTTTCTGTTTCTTTCGACCCCACACTTTCATAAAAAAAAACTATATTAATCTATTGCTATTTTAGGTATTGTGCTGTGTCATCTGGCATGCTGATTCGAGACCGAACTTCTCAAGCCTTCAGGAAGCACTAGTCTTGGAGCAAATCTTTAGGCCTGGCTGTATGTTCGTTCACGCAGTTTTTCTTTTCACTACAACCTAACGAATGAAGTGCGCCTCTTACTAGACAGATCAAGGTCACCCCTTAATCGGACATAAAACTGAAGGTGGCCTACACACGGCAGAGTGTTCTGTTGGTGCAGTAGTGGTTGTAGGTGCTTGGTGCTGTTCTCGCGGATCAAGAGCCAGAATAAATCAAGCTTGGGGTAGTCCCATGGTAGCAGCAGTGACGGCATAGGCCCTGCGGACAATACTCCAATGATTATTAGTTGAGTATGCTTGTGCTTATTTTTGTTAAGGTCTCAACTATTGCAGTAGTTGTCTTGGTAACTTGCAGTGAGACATGGAGTGGTTTTTTTTGGTTATCCAAAGAAACACCGATTTCAGAAGCACCGATGAACTGCTGCATTTGATTTTCAATGAGGGATTGTTAGATTTTGGCATAAATGTTTAAGAAAATGGCTTAAGCCCGTCCTTTTTTCCTTTCAGGGATGAAGTAAAAAAAGGTAGAATTTCTCGTCCATCCTGATCAGTGTGACTTTATGCCGCAACGGTCTACCAGATAGCATCAGGCACCTACATAAAACGTTTGCATTGGCCGAATAACGGGAGAGCCCCTTGGCCCTTCTTATGTTTGATTTTGACAAGACATTGGTTAGGGGGACTACCTATTCACAGTGCAGGAGAAAAGGAATATCTTCATGCTGTTGTGTATAGTTCCAAAAATCCTTCATTTCAGCTCCTCCAGGGACTTTGCAAGCCAACAAAAGTGATCCCACGTTAGCGGAAACAGAACTAACGTTTTACTGCAAATGCCACTCACTCAAAATGGAGTATTAGAAAGCTGCTGAGCAAGGACAGCCTGTGGATGGAATAAATACCCTCTCTAAACCCTCTCAGAACTGCTAGCTTTGAACAAAAAATAATACTTTAGATCTTCTCATCTCCTGTTACTTGCACACTTCTCACAACATGAACTAATAGTGCGGTTCTCACATTGTACTGCTGGTCTTGCGGGTAAAACCTATGCCCATGGGTGTTCTTTTATAATAAGAAAACAGGGGCAGGGTAACTGGCTGGTCTCAGACCTGGGATCCACACTCATACCAGCAGAACGTACCAGAAACCTCAGAATCATCATTGGTAACAAGCTCATAATGAAATCACAGATCAATGACGTCTCCTCCACCTGCTTCCTCATTCTAAGTATGCTATGCAAGATCTTCAGGTGGCTTCCCCTGCACACAAGACGCACCATCACACAGGCCCTCATCACCAGCAAAATGGACTGTGGCACTTCTCTCTACGCAGGAGCTGCTGCACACTTCCTACTCAGACTTCAAACTATACTGAACGCCGCAGTCAGACTCGTTCTCAAACTCCCCTGACAAACCCACATCACCCCACCTCAGGCAACTCCACTGGCTTCCCGTACGGAAGAGATGCCAATTCAAGCTGCCGACCCACGCACACAAAGCTCTACACAACCAAGGACCGCCTACATCAACCTTTGCCTGAACTTCCACCAACCAGCATAAAGACTATGCTCCGCCTCCCTAATACTGGCCCACATTTCCCACTTCCTACAAAGCAGAAGTGGAGGACGCTTCTCCTCCTACATTGCTACAAAGAACTGGAAAAGCCTCCCCAGGCGGCTCCGGCCCATCATCTTACTTCCAGAATTACGAAGAGCCCTTAAGACCTGGCTGTTCGAATGAGCCATCCGGGACTGGCAAGCACCTGGATACCCTATCAGGTAATTAGCAGTGCTTTATAAATCCTGATTGATTGATTGCCTGGATGCTGCAGTAGTGGCAACACAATATGCCTGGATCTGCTCCCCTGCTCTCCATTCTGGTCTGGCACTTGGGCCACCAGCCATAGGGTATGTTTCCTTAAGGTCTTCGGAATAGCATCCTCCTGAAGTGCAAGGCCTGTTGAGCAGCAGCCTCAGATTGTCCTATTGGCCTCATGCTCAACACTGCACCTTCCCCTTTTCGCTACTGACAGAGGTACTGGAAGGCTCGATCTGCTTGAGAAGTAATTTAAAGAGACTTGACCAGTGGACACTCATGAAATATCTGTGCGTAGTGAAATAGCACTAATCATCACAGGGCAGATGACAGATAGTGGAAAAAGGATTCCAGGTCCATCCTCCATGTTCATTTCAATATATACTCTTCTTACACAGAGTTACATAGGGCCTTACCTTCACCAATGCTTAGTATGTGCTGCTATTCAGACTCCATACCATTAGCCACTCATTGACTTTCCATGCATCCGCAAGAGAAATTAACAGGGAAATGTAAGGTAGATCAGATAGGATCACGTGATAGTGATTAAAGTCTGCTCAGGCATGTTGCCATAGCAATCACTAGGAGATGATGGATGGAGCACTGAAACACTCACCCCCAGACACAGATCTGGGTTGAATCCATCATTGGACTTTAGCTCACTTTGCCACCCCGTGCTCTTCATCACTGGAGTCGAGCTAGTCTGGCTGATGAGGGGTGAAACCCCGAACCCGGTCCTAGGATGCTTGTTTTTGGTCTAGAGAGTACCTGGCCTGGCAGTTCGGGCTGGACTGTTCCCAGGGGGAACAGGCTAAAGGCTCATTTGCATATGGCTGGGTTTAAACTGGAATGGCACTTAGAGCAAAAAACAATGGATTTAAGCCCAAATCTCTGTACTCAGGTGAATGTTTAATATTGCTCAACATTCTGTCCATCAATTGTTCTTTTTGCTGTTGCCATCACAGATATTTCATCAGCTCCACAGAAAGCACCATTCAAGTCATGGCTTTGTGAACATTGTTCAGTACAACCCCAGGAAGCGTTCTGACAGGGGGCGAATATACATCATTTTTTTTGTCACTTTGCATGATCGATCAGGTGCCGGAATGCAACACCCTCAGCATGCCTGCGCCCTATGCCCCCCCCACTGAGTGGAAAATACCGACAAGTGCTTATTGATTGGGCGAACCAAAGCAAACATTCGATCCTTTCAACAGGAAAGGGGGGGACCAGTTTGCTGTTCTATTCATCTCCCTTTTTTCTCTAGTAAATCATCACCTTTACCCTTGAGACTGTCAGACTGTTGGTGCAGATTCGGAGTAAAATGGGGCAATCAGTATTGATTTCTGTTATAGTTGATGAGTCTGAAAAAATATGTTCCCAGTGAGGGTAAACGACACACTGACAGTGACATCGACTGGCGACTAAGGAAGTAGTATAAAACGTGCACAGTAGAAACACCACAACATGCACTCTCTGGGTGCAAGGAGGCCCAGTCTGCACAGTTGAAGGGGACGGATGTACCCAGCAAAAAGGCTTCCAACACTAGAGGCATTTGCAGTTTTCACACTGAGCACAACACACCAACATTAGAAATCGGGATTTCCCCAAAAGTGCTGCAATAATAATGAACAGGCTGCAGTTCTACTAACTCTCTGCTGCAGTGATTGTCAGCAGAGCAGGTGCACTTGTAACGGGACAGCCCCAGGAGGAGTCAGCTGGACGACTGTTCTGGTAAAGAGGAGTGTGAGCGTTCAATAAAGAGGCTGCTGTGAGTACCATGGACAGTGCCCGCAGAGCTACTGCACTCTTAGAGGGACAGCACCAGTCCACCTCTGCAAGGCTGATCATGGGAACAGCACTACTCGACGACCGGGCTGCAATCCTTTGAGGGGGTCAATAACAGAGTGCGCCTCTGAAGCAGGCCACTGTTTCGCGAATACGTAACCGCCTCCTTACCTACATTTAGCAATTGTAGGCGTCACTCTTCTAAAGATGAATCGGAATTTTATCCTACTTCATATTCCTTCATGAAGCACCAGAACACAAACCTAGAACAACACCCTCCACCCCATTTTACGCCCACTTGAATGAAATCCGCTTAAAAAAAGAACAAGGTCACTGAAGACATCAATCACTGCTGTAATAAGAGTGCTCTCCGCCGTGTTGTCTGACGCAATGTTACGGCCAATCAGAGCCATCCACACAGGAGCAGAGCGAGCCGTCCACACAGGAGCAGAGCACCTGCAGCCTGTGACAGAACAGGCGCTGGTCGTGCTGATGGGAAATCTCGCTCCTTTCGGTGCTTAGTTTGAGCCGGTGGTTTTCGGTGCTCAGCACCGGCACTTAATTGTCAACACCGGCACTTATGACAGTCTGGCACTTATGACAGTCTGCCACGTGGTGACTCGGTTTGTCTAATTTAGAGGCAAGGACAACAATAGTTGTTTTTTTAAGTTATTATTCATTAATAATAACTAACACCTGCAACCAAAGCCATTCTTACAGCTTTGGGGGACTGGAATAGTCACACTTGTAGGAGTGAGATGGTTAGTAGTTGTGTTCAGGGCTGGACTGGCCATAGCAGGCACCGGGCATTTCCCCGGTGGGCCACCAAGGTGAGGGACTGTTTTGGACCCCCAGGGGGCCGTTTTTGTTACCGGGAGCCTGCAATATCGGCCCCCTGTAACAAAATCGGCCGAAACTGGCCCTGGCAAACAGCTCGGCCGCATCCCCCCACCCATCCTCCATGGAGGGCCGGCCGATCACTTTGCCTGGGACGGTTTTGGTTCCCAGTCCGGCCCTGGTTGTGTTAATGTGATTGGTAGAGCTGACAGCGGCACTGTGCGGTGCAAGCAGAGGTGGCATCCTGACAAGGGCCCTGGCACTTATTTTTTTTACAAGTTAAGCACTGCCCTTTGTAAGCAGTGTCCAGCTTGCTTTCTGGGAGTAGCTCCAGCCACAAGCGTTTGTTTTGGCCCATTTCAATGCTGCGGTCAGTCAGTGCCAGTGGGTACTGCAGCAGACAGGTGCACTGGAAACAGGGAAATGCAGTGCACTGCCAGGGTCACCGGCCGGATCCTTTGTCACAGTGTTTGCATCCTCCTCTTCGCCCAATGTTTAGTGCCACTCAGCAGCGGTGTAGCGTGGGTGGCCAGCGGCTGGAGAAAATTTTAAAAAGAAAACATTGCACCCTCCCCTAACCCGTGGACCATTCGCTGAGAAAGTGTTAACAGTCCACAGGTTAGGGGCGCTATACTTTCTCTTAAAAAATGTGCACCCCTAAGACTTTTGCACCCGGGGCAACTGCGCCTGTGGACCTCCCACCCCCGCAACTGCCGCTCAACACAGAAAGTGCATGGATAGACTCCGGTATGGGCGCTAGTTTCCTCTTTGTGCAGGGGAAACTGGGACACTTTGTTGTTTCTGGGCCTGTCCTGGGGTTCTGAGGTAGGAGTTGGTGGTGACAATAGACATCCTGTCTGTTTCCACTCTATCTAAGCACTGCATGATAAATTCCCTTCAGTCCTCAGAGCTACAAAACAATGTGCGTGTTTTGAGCTCCAAACAATATTGATTCTTTTACACTTTTTTTTATACATTTGCAAGGGTCACAGCAATAATGGTTTACAAAAAACATGCCGATACAAAACAAGCATCGATAAACGGCAAACACTGACCACCAACGTCAAACCTTTTGGCTTTGCCAATGCTCGCTTAGTTTTAGTGTGAGAGGCTTTAGTTACACTATGAGGAACTAATACAGGATAGAACACAGGAATCTGGTGGTTTAGATCCTTCCGCTATTTTCAAAGCGTGCATCACGCCACAAGGTCTACGGTGAAAGCATGGCAGACTGGTCTGCTTGCATGCTAACGAATGGCTGGTTTCCTTTTGTGAATTATGTAGCCATCTTGAAAAGGTACCTTTCATCATCTGAAAGGAATTTCCTTCTGTAATCAATTTCAGGAGAAAATAATGAAAAAAATCCACTTAGGTAATTGAATACAGGAAATATTTTTCAGCAACCTTCTGTAATCCACTACAGGATTAATGCAATCTAACACAGGGTGAAGTATTCGAAAGATTATCCATCTTTAATTTAATACAGAGTAAAGTAAATAGGGAAATTACTTTTTGTTATGTTTCCAAGGACTATGTAATGATCCATTTGGGAAATGCAATGCAGTGAAAGAAACAGAGGATTCTCCTTCCGTAATCTCATGCGGAGCCAAAGAGTTGTTTATTCATCTGTAAACCAGTAAAAGGTCTGCTCAGTGTGGTATCCTCTTTCTATAATCAGATATAGAGAAACGTAATCAGGAGGCATAGAATGAGTATGTCTGCTCATGCAGGGTATATATGTTGGCACGGCCTAAAGCGCGTCCATTTCACTAGGAATCCCTCTCGGCTAGCGCACAAGTGATGGACAACACAGCACAGTGGTTTGTCTGTCTCCAAACATCCAGGGGAAAAGTTTATGGTTCCTACTAGCTAAATCCTACTTTACCCAGAAGAGAACACCGCACTGAAGTCTAGTATCTGAAAAAATCTTTTTTGTTTAAGAAAACGTCAATTGGTGGAACAGCATTTCCTGGAGAGGCAACACAACTTTGGAACTCTTGCAAGCCGAGACACAAAAAATATACGCAAGACTATCTGAAGATTAGGAATGAAGCAAACACCTGGTTCTTCTGCATATAAAGATGCAGAACCGACTTGCACCCTGGCATTAAAAAAAAGGAAAATCCTTCAGGGTCATAAACAGAACACGGTCCTACAGTGCCACAAAAATCCATAATTGACAGTACCATGTGGGAATGTAAGTGGTGCAGGTTGGTCAACATTTATACCATCTCAGCTGCACTCATAAATGCTAGCCGGGCTGGTGGTTAGCAGAACAGACCAGATCTTTGGTGCCAAACAGGCATAGATCTGTAGAAATATTTCAGGATACACATGTGACAACAGGAATCCACCATCAATCCACCCACCCAATGCCAGTTAATGCCCAAAGGACACTCAGTGCATGAAGAGTCTGCCACACTGGCCAGCAACCCTCGAGGACTTTAATATAGTCAGTCCCTGCAGGTCCTACTCTTACCCCGCGCCAGATCCCAAATTGGACACCTGAAAGTATTGCATATTCCTTGAGAACTACAACAGCTCATGGATGGAATGACTGATGCAGACCATCTAGATAGATCCCTCGATCACCATCCTAGCTCTGTCCCCCCAGACCCAAAAGATTTACATAATGGATGTCTTCACTTCTGCACCCAACAAAGGAGGTGGATGATAAACCTCGAACAATATGAGACCCGCAGAGTAAAATAGGTCAGCCAGCTACCACAAATGAGCATGACCTATTACTCACTCATTCTTCCTCCATCACACTATTACTTGCTGAAATCCAAGACACAAGAGCACCACACTGGTCCCCCATGCACAACACCAAAAGAAGCCCCACAGCAAATGCAACACCGTTCCAATCACATCCGCCCCACAGTGTAGCATGCTACCCCTTTAGCGCCTTGGAACAAGGTTTGACGTGCTACAGAATGCCATTACAATTCCAATGTTATTATACATTGCGTTTCCTGAATACTTTGTAGGATACTCTCCCACATATTTCAGTCAATGCACTTTATACTTTGTGTATGTACAACTCATGGATGCAGAATTGTAAATTCTAATCAAGCTATGACCAAAGTGGCAAAAATATACATTTGTGGATGTATATCTAAATTTGTGCCTATGCAAATGCGGATGCCCACAAAATGCACACTTTTTTGCACCACAGGATGGATGTTAACCTGGTCTGGCCATGAAATGCCTATCCCAGATTAACGAAAGGATGCACACTGTTGGACCCGGACTCCTATATCTGTACTTCACTTGCACCTGTCCCAGATGGGTGCAAGAATGCAGTTATCAATCTAGAGCTGATGGGGATTTTCATTGTGGAGTTACCCTCATGTCCATCAACGAAGAGCTTCACAACGTTATGGCTTATTAGTTCATAGACACAAATAACAACAAGCACCGACACAAGGTCAGTGAAATTCCCTTAGGAACCGGGCTTAGTTTGAAAAAAGAGATGCAGGCGCCCAAAGCTAATATTGGGAAACCTCTGGCAACGCTGCCAAATACCAAGGCTGCCTGATCTTGATTCCATCTCATGCCTCTTTCTTCCACCATCCTACCCTCCCTGCCTCCTTTTCTCACTCTTGCTGGTTCGTTGTCATCCCAATATCTCTGTGACTGCTTTCCTGCTGTTCTGCCCCTCTCTCTTGCTCTGGGTCAAAGTCTAATGAAAAATAAGTCATGACCTCTTAAAATAAAAAAGCAGGCCTCACACCTCCAGCCATTGGCATCACTTTGCACTGTTTTGGAACAATCTTACCACCAGAATGAGAGACGGGCATAGAGAAGGGCATGCCAGTTGTGACTGACTGCAGTTTTGCAGTTTTTAGATGCAGTGATGTGCAAAGACTTCTCCCAGTGGTCCTGTCCATCTAGGTATGCAAGATGAATGTCTAGGACATGGTGATAGATTCCAAAACATATTACGAGAAATAGTGTTAGACATTTATATAGTAGACATCAATTGTTTGTTGCCACACTGATGACAGAGGAAAAAAAAATCAAAAATAATATCGATCAAAAGGCGCTAGTGTGAAGGTAAACTACGACGAGATGGAGAATTCTTCCTAGTAAAGCCAGAACTAGTCCAAATAGCATATTTAGAAATGTTTGCCAATAAAGTCACATGAACACCAATCACACCACCAAAATATCTCTTTTCTGTCCAAATATCTTATTAATGTGTCAGTACTTCAGAAAATATCTGTGGATTTTGCAAACCCCTTTATAAAATCTGCAAAAAGGAAGAAAAAAGGCGAGCCTTTTCCATCCATTATCTGGAGAAAAATCCAGTCCACATCATTCCTGTCCCAGCACTCCTGCGGTTCAGAAAGACTGCTTTCTTTATAGCCCATTACATCTGGACATGACACGCTTCATCAGCCACAAATATCCTGTCCCGTTGGAAGTGATCCTGTTGGTCTCCCACTGCATTTGTGCAACACAAACATAATCTATACAAATATGAGCCTGCAAGACCCTTAATGCAAAATGCAAAGCTAGGAAGCCGCACATGTGATGCATGGCTACTCGGTAGTTCTAATTAAATATCCATAGCATGCATTATTAGTGTCGTTTACAAAACAGTCAACCTAAATGGTCGGCTTTACACTCCGTGTCAAACACGCTGTAAATCTACATTTGCAAACTGCTTTCTGCACATAGCATGGCACCGAGGCGCACTGTGGGACATTTCCTTGAACAATGCTTGTTTATTGTCAGCACCTTCACGTAGCTAATAGATTAACTGGGTGTATTGCTAATTGCAGAATGCATATACAAAGCAGAAATTGTCAAAAAATGTAAAATAGTTTATGAAATACATGCGTCTTCAGCCTTCTGAGTATTGCTAAACGTGCATAGATGACAGACCATAGGGGCTGTCCAGCTCTGCAGCGTGACAGGCCTGACTGACGTATGATAATTCCTGCAGGGATGGAAAGCCGGAGAGGACATAACCTTGGCTCATTTGCCTTTCATTACGGGAAGCCTATAGAGCACGTGCTGGAACGACGCCATCACTAATGCGATTCCAATGCCTGCACATTGCAATATATGCATTGCGATCCGGCAGGCCTTCCTTTATGTACTCTCAAAACCCCTCTCAGCATCTGGTGCTGTGAAGCAAGCCACGCGAGGCTGGTGACGCACTTCCCCCCGTGCCTGCCCTGCCTGCTCTTTGTTCTGGAGGCGGGAGCCATTTTGGAATACAACCCTCCTCCAATGGAGACGCGCTTTCATGCTCTTCCAGGTCCCTCCAAGGCTCCTCGGAGGCTGGCAGCAGTGCTTGGCTTTCTCTTCTGCACCTCATTCACCTTCCAAGCTTGCAGTACTTCGCGTGTTGGACGGATGCCAGTCTAGGCCGTTACCCAAACCTGCGGTGATGTGCGAGTGCGCCAAGAAGCCTATGCATGGGCACATTTCCAGTGGCCAGTTTTGCTGCATAAAGGGAATCCTAAAAAAAGGAAATCTTCATGTGCAAAACGAAGCAGACATCATCAAGCACTATATTGTGAGCAAATCCAGGAGGCAAAATGCTGAGGCAAGCAAATTTGCACGCGCCTTATAACTGAAACGAGCAGCCGGGAGCCATTTTCTTAGTTCCGCTGCCTGATCTGTTACACGCCTGCTGGATAACCAAGTTACTCCCTTGGTACACTTCGCTCTCCGCAGACTGCCAAGTCCAGAAGGTTGTGGAAGGTCTGGTAGTGCGATACACTAGGACTTAATACACGCAAGCATGAAAGTCCAGCTTCATGACTTAGATAAAAGAACATGTTCTTCCATATAAAATAAGGAGGGTCGATTACAATGATGAACAACCGAATACACCAGAAGGTTCTAGTAACATTTGGGCCAGGATATGATATTAATTTTACAGTGACAGCTCAGTAAAATACCACAACTGAACTAGCAAGGGTGTATTTGGACTCAATTATCCTAAAGGGAAAGCAACAGAGAAATGTCTGCTGTCTGTGCAAACAGTAAGATGCCGGCTCTCTCAATTTATCTTTTTCTAAACCGGCTCTCTTACAATATCTTTTTCTGCAGACCTCAGTCTATGAAACTACCGATGCCAGAAATAACGTGGCAGTGTTTCAAGTATGACACGTTCCCTGGTTTCTCACAGGCCCAGGCGCTAGGGGGACATCTCAGTGAGTTTGAGCTCCTGGGTGCTCAGATTTTGCAGCAAAATGTCACAAAGCTGCTTTAAACACCCAAAGGCCCATCACCCAAAATTTAACAGGGATTGCCGCTCACAGGAAAATTGTATTTAGGTTGCCAAAGAACGGGCACAAAGATACATTTTTAGTGTCCAGTTATCCAGTGGTCTGTGACTAGGGGCACTGGACAAACTCTAACCAGAAGCCCAGTTACTGCTTCAGCTAGCCTCCGAAATCAAACTCATGAGAAAAGGACAGTGAAGGCAGCGCTTAATTTGAGCCAGTGGTTTCCGGTTCTCAGCATCGGCACTTAATTGGCAGCACCGGCATTTATGACAGTCTGCCACATGGCGGGCTGTTTGTCTGATTTAGACTGCGTACCACAACAGTTCTTTACTAATTCAATATATGTTAAAAAAGACTATTACCTGCAGCCCTTGCTCATCTTATAGCTTTGGGGGCCTGGAATGCTCTGAACTGTCACACTTGTAGGAGTGTGATGGTTAGCAGTTGTGCTGCTACGGTCATTGGCAGCACTGGCATGGGCAATGGGTGGTGCAGGTTGCAGTGGCCTCCTGAGGGCCCGGGCACCTATTTTCTTTTACACATTAAGAACGGAGTCCAGGGTTATCTCTCATGCACAATGCTTCCTTTCTTCCTGCACTCCATTAATGAAGAAAGTAAAAGGATCAGACATTTCTCATGGGAAACACAGATCACTGCATGTCGAGCAGACATTCATGCACACGAGTCTCTACTGCATTCGACTGTTCCGAGACTTACAGATTCACGCTCCCTAATTAAAGGACTGGCGGAGAATAAATGCGTCGATGAGCTCTGAATAATAGATACAATTGAGAAAACGTCCCTTTACACATTTCTCACTCTTGGCTGCAAAAAAAGCATTGACTTGAAAGCAGATGGGTCCTTAGGGGGCTGCGGAGTTTTAGAGACAGTCAAATGGGGCAGAGACAGACGTGATTGGCTGCCATGGCCTTTATTCTGAGAGGGCCTTGGAGGAGTCTCTTGCCGTCCAGATGGGATGTGGCCTTCCAGTCCAAGATCAGCTGTCTCTTTTGAGGCAGAGGAAGCTCTGATTTGCATATGGCTGCTCCCTGTCTGTAAGGGCACACACAAGATTGTGGTCCAGCCTTTCAGAGATACCGCACGCCAGTAGAACCTCACAGTAACATGTAGAGACGTCCACGGCGGACACGGAAACTGCGCTGCATCAAGTTATCGCCGCAACACGGTGCTTCTTCATTTACTTTGGAGCAAAAAGACGAAAAAATGATAGTATTTGTTGACCTCTGTATGTTGAAGTTACCCGGCTTTTTATTGTTGCCCTACTGACTCTATTGAGCATGCAGACGTGTTGCACATGTGTGCACTATCATGCCCACGCTTGTTGCCACTGTATTATATATACACCTTGCTTATAGATTTTGAAACTGAGCTTAGAAGAGTAAATTATCTAGTCTTCAAATATTTGGGCATATTTCTACGCCTTCCTTTGCTTGTGAGAGGAAGCGTCGATATATGTTACTTCCGGTAGGAGGAACGTGTCTTGTGGGAGCTGCAGCACTTAGAAGACGCCACGCTGTGTGTGTGCGGGAGGCGGGTGTGGGGGGCGGCGGTTGCTGTCGTGGCGGGGGTTCTGCGCACGACCCCTTCTCCCCAATAGAACAGCCTACTGCGTTGTGACTGGGGTCACGTGCAAGCCAACAAACTCGGTCTATTGTAAGAACTGCAACCTCTCCGTTTATTCACACTACCAGCTGTTTTAAGCTTACATTAAATGTTTCCCGTCAAACATGTACTAAATGCATACAAACATCACCATCGTAATCAATCGGCAGCATCGCAAATCGCCCATTTGTGTGCTCTGCTGCAAATGACGCAGCTAACTGAGTGGGTAACATATGAATGCCTTCCTGTCCCGCCGAAGAGTTTCGTGCGTTTTTCGAGGGACGCAATTGGTTTCCGAATGGTTTTCTTTGACAGTAATTTGCAGACATTAAACGGGATAATGGATGCTTTAATCAGCAAAACCGTGCTCGGCGATGTATGCCGTTCCGCAGAGTTCCCCGAATTGCTGCAAAGCAGCTTGGGCGCAGACAAGCGAAAGGCCCGGCGAGGCCCTCGGGGCAGCGAATGTGGAGCGACGCTCAATGTATATATGCATAATGGCCGTCTCACACGCGCCAGACGCAAATGTTATGCTAAGGACTGTGAAAAAAATCTGGCATTCAAGGAACAAAGCTTGAACAGGCCTCTCCTGTGAGCAACATGGAGGCGGGCAAGATATGCACAGCATTGCTTTTCCCCCAACTGGGTTCAATTTAGTAATTTTGCATTCATATTTCATGTTGTAATTGCAGATGCATTCCAACAGCTTAAATATCAGATGTTATTATCGGCCAAGGAAAACACAAAGGTGGTGGGTGGAGTGAAAGTCTCTGCCACTGGTAATCGCGTGGGCCCGTGGTTCCAGCCAATCATTTTTGTCCTTTGTGCCAGGGGCAAGCTTTATGCAAATCAGGCTTTGTCATGCTCCAATAAGTACAGTCCTGCCCAAACTGCCAAGGCAGGTCACTCACCTCTGAATAGGCACACAAACGCTGACACTTTCAGCAAACATTCTACCCAGAACTCTTGTGTTTTCCACGGCGCAGTGCCCTAAGGTGACAGGCATGCCCAGAGGTGGGCACCATGCTCTTAGTTCCACGGAACTCAAGCTATACCACCTGGACAAGGACAAAGTAGGCCAACACTGGGCAGGGGTGGCTGGTGTTCTCGGTCAGAGGGAATCTGGATCGGCATTTCCACCAGGCACTGGAGGCCCCAGGTCCAAAGGCGGGCCTCCGAGACTACACTCCTACATGCGCGTCTGTTGTGGCACACTCTGCCTACAGATTATATGACAAAAGATTTTTCATCACTTTTTGAATACATTTATCTACCCATGTCACATATCCAAGTCAATATCTGGTTTATATGGCAGTCTGCCAAACTTCATGGACAGATGCATTAACAAATAGCAATATTTACACTGCTGGTTACTAAAATTATAAATATAAACTATACAATTACATTTGCTAAACTTATTTCCAAATAGAGTAGGAAACTCCCCTTATTCAAAAACCTGTCGCTAGACATCAATATTCCAATCATAAACCCAAATAGCCAGCAAGTGAGCTTTGTCTGCGTCTACTCCAAGACTAGGGACCAACTGCATACCATCACCACTGCAAGGGTCCGTGCACAATAATGGTTAGGGCCTACTTATCCAACTCATCGTCTAGGCAAACTACATCTTCAAAATCACCAATCCACCATAGGCATCTATACGTACCCTGCCCTCATCTCTTTCACATTCCATGACTTATTATATTTAAGGGAATGCTTCTCGCAATCTCCAGTCCACTCTATGGAATGCCTTTTTAAGCAATGAAGATGCTCGGCCCTCAGCAGAAGTGACCTTTCCAATCCAATGGAGTCGGTAACCGTAGTTACAAGACTGATTGGAGTTATAAGATCAGAGGGACCAGAACGGATCGGTTTACTTTTGCCTGGAGATTTGGGCTGCTGCATGCAGCCAAAATCCCTTGGCGAAAGTCTGGGACAAAATGGGGAACTACAAGAAGAACTACGACTTAGACTTAAAAATTCAAACTGGTAATTCCTCCTTTCCTAATGGACCCTCAGGGTTCAACTTACAATGGTCAGGAGTTTCACTGCTCCCAGAATTACCGCTGTTGTTGGTAACTTAAGGGGTGAAGAAATAACCACCCATTTCCCAACCCACTCTGATGGGGGTCTTAGTAAATTACTAAGTGGTGGCAAAAAGCATAGGATTACAAGACACGACCAAAAACCTTTATCACCATAGATGAGGTTGCAATGGACAATATTAACAAACACAAAAATAACCCATTTATTTCTCTAAGCCCACTAAGTGTCAACCAGAGAATCAGTGGATTTAATCCTATTGACACTAGGAAAGCTAGTAAGGCAAACATTTAACCATGCTAGAAGGCCACAGGACATAAAAATAACAACTATTTTGTCTCCAGGCAAAAACCTAACTCTGGGTTTAGAAGTCTTAATGAACCAAAGATCAATAGTTACCTAATTTACCAAGGTCCAAGAAAGGACCGTCATTAAAAGTCTCCAAACCCTTTTGGCAGAGCCGGTCTTCTCCACGTTTCAACTGCAGTTTTGCTGATATGGTTCTGGTTCCATGGTTGGATGACAGGCAGTTCCATTAATCTACGTCTCATCCTTGAACGAAACCACAACTGCTTCAAATGCCTGGATATTTGCCAGACTAGAGGCTACACAGTGACATAATAACATCGCCCTTAGGTATGGTCTGAAGTTGCGTTGACCCTTGGGGCTTACATAACTATTACCCAATAGAATGGTACTGTTCTGAAAAGCATCAGAAGGATAAATTGCTCAGCATCCCTACTTTGTTACAAGCAAAGGGGCTTTCAAGTTAAACACAAATGTCTCCTGCAAATATTCATCCATATGAACTGACATACCAACTTTCTAACCTCAGTTTTCATACCATCATTGGATCCAATGTAATGGACAACTTAGATGGGCTTCGGCCTTCAGTAGCTAAAGCTTTGCCATGGGAACGCATGCAGCTTGCCCTTTCTCTGTTGTTGCTTATCTTGGAACGCAACATTTAATCATGATGTCGCAGTTAAGTACCAGAGTGTTCAAGGAATCTAATTGGCTAGTAACTAGCAATATCTGGCCTTTCTGTGAGATAGCACAGGTTAATTCCACTCTATTGGAAAATGGTCTGGTCTACTCTATCTTCCAATCTAATATAAAATGTCTGACCCGACAAAAACCTCAGAAATGCAATAACTAGCACATTTATTATCTGGGTATCGCAGGCAGAAAAATAATTACTTGTGCAGCCATTAAATATTTTTACTATACGCTCGACAGTAACCAACAGAAGATTTTACAGGCACCTGAGTATCGGTGTATATATAACGACCCCCTGCTACCTTTACCTATTCCTAGGGCAGGGAAAATACAATTGTAAATAACAAATCCCAAGGCAATTAATGTTCTAATTTGCATTATATAACCTAATTGCAACAGGATACTGAAAAAGGCTAAGTAATCACTTATAAACAATGTAAAAAAATACTTTTCTTAGTACAAATCATCTAAATATTTAAGATACAGCATGCATGTAATATTAAATGTTAAAAGTTAAAAACACAAAGGAGGACAAAATATATGCTCCTATTTGAATACGTCTCTCAATGAACAACTTCAATCAAACAATCATTTTGTGTATATTGCTTATATATACAAATAAAACTGCAAAATGATATATGTTTCTTAGGTAATGTAAAAACCCATCTGGGACTGGAAACTCTACTCTCTTCGATGGTGAGCTGAAGAGACTAATCTATACGTCGACCAGTCTGTAGATCGCATCCGTCAGGAAGAAATGGCGAGACCTTTCTTCGTGACAAGCGCGATTAACATATAAGAAACATATATGCTTGAATTAGTCGACCTTGTTTGCAATCCTTGATCCCTTGTGTAAATTTTCAACTAGAACCATCAGCGTTTTATAGTTGACATGTTATCGGGGGCTTTCCTGATGAAGGTGCTGTAGTCGCTGAAACACGTGTAGAAACGACACCCATGATCAGCGCCACTTGATTGTCTCTCAATTTGGACATATGTGTTACTTCATTACCTCTTTGTTTTTTTCACATATTATTGATTTTTGATATTCAGACATTCATGGTTTTCATTGTTGTGACTATATGTGAAAATATTTCTCTAATTTAACTAATTTTGCAATATTATTACTATATTAAAGCAATATACACAAAATGATTGCTTGATTGAAGTTGTTCATTGAGAGACATATATTCAAATAGGAATACATATTTTGTCCTGCTTCGTGTTTTTAACTTTTGCCATATAATATTACAGGCATGCTGTATTATACATTTTTAGATGATTTGTACTATTATGAGTCTTTTTTACATTGCTTGTAAGTGATCACTTGGCCTTTTTCAGTATCATGTTGCGATTATATTATATAATGCAAATTAGAACATTAATTGCCTTGGGATTTGTTACTTACAATTGCAGGCGCCTGATTATCACAGGCAAAACATTAACTACTTTTCACATTACCAGACTGTGTCCGATACACAGTGGGCGTTATGGAGTGCTCCTCCCAGAGCATACACTTTTGTCAATGTCCGAGGGGTGCACGCAACAATGTTTTGAAACATCTACTTTTAAATAAGGCTGTGTATTGGTGATTCTGTTGCAACCTATAGACTCCTTTGAGGGGCCTAAAGTGCTGTGAGTAGAAATGCATCTTTAGAAACACCAGATATGCCCACCATTCACAATTTGGCACCTTCAAAAACAATCAATCCACATCTGAAATGTTCGTCTGCCTCTAACCCGTTTCACACAAAATTCCAGTTTAACAATTATTGGATGAGATCTCACTTAGTGCTGTAAAGGATATCATTGGCGTCTTCTCAAAAAAACTGGTCCCCAGTATACCCAAAGGTTTCATCAACTGAACTTTTAATAGTACACGTGTCTGTGGAAACAGGGGACAAGTTGGTCCCTAGACAATCATAAGGCTTTTGAAGACTTGTGAAAAAAGTTTTAATTTAAAGCCTTTGTATATTTAGAATGATATAGATGATGCAAATAGACAGTCTTCAGATGCTTTCTGCAGTAAAAAACAAAATCATATCTGTTGGTGGGATCTTTGTACCCTTTTAAGTTAAAGTGTCAAGAGACTCGTTTTTTGCAAATTCAATAATTATTGCACTCCAACAAAGTATTTATAGGCACAGTGATGCCCGTTCCTTTTCAAACCTTGGTCCAAATACAGGTCACTGTTAATAACAATTTGATCCTGTAGCCACTGAGTAATTAATATAACTGATCATGACTTTTAATATGGAACCAAGGAGATTAGTTTGTGTTATAGCGGTACTTACCTGGGGTGGTTTGCCTTTTACCTGGCTGATTTGTTTCAGAATGTGACAGTGGATGAGACCAGCTTGGCCAAATCTTATTTCCTCCTGGTATCCACTACATCACTTTACAGCCGTCCTTTTCAATCTGTAAATTTAGCAACACCCAGACTTTTTCATCACCACGAAGCTCCAGTATGAAAATATGGAGATGAAACCCAATAATATCTGAATGTGTAATGGGTGGAGGACAGTAGGTGGGGTGGGGTCTCATGGCCGACATTGGCTCGGTGGCTGTTTGCTACCTAAAAGGGATTCCCCAAAACAGAAAGTTCATACTCTTTTCATCCCAAGGTCTGCTCAGTTGGACTTGACATGGGTTTGATGAAGTGGCGTTTTATGGCATTACACCAGCATTGGAACTTCACGCCACTACAAGTGGTTTTTACATGGATCCACCTTTAACGTAAGCCTTCTTATTTGTTCGGGATTAATCATTAACTGGATTCAAAATAGCTCTTTGCCATTCAATTTGATTGTGTTTCTTTCAATTTACAAGTGAGCCAGGCTGGATAAGGCCTAGAGAAGTTAGGGTAGCATGGCAGGTTCTTTAGTGATGGATCATATTGGTTTGTAGCTCGCTCGATCACCTTCTGGTTCTGTGTCGAGCATTACATGCATGTATGTATGAGCGAAGGCCACAGCCTATTGTTAATGTGGCATGGCAACTACATGCACAAAAGCTTTTTGTGAACAAGGGCTTCAGGGTGGAATTTCTTCAGTGCACAATGGTTTTATTACACATTGGATTATTGCAGAATGCTTTCATAGGAGAAGGATGCACAACAGATTTCGTCCAACACGGATTTAGTGTACTTAGGCTTCAATGCACTAGATGTAGTACACAATATCTACACTGCACAGTGACTTATGGACATGTGGTTTTCAGTGCACAAAATCATCAGTGTACAACGGATTCAGTGCACAGCTCCTGCAGAAGTCATTTGGATCAGTGGACACAATTTTCAGTGCAGAAGAGCCCCTCTGGGAAAGACCTTAAGTGCATACTGGCATCAGTGCTCAACAGTTCCACTGCACAATAGCTTTAGTGAGTCTACAATCCCTTTAATGCATCATGCTTTTAGTGGAGAATGAGTGTTGTAGACAACATCTTCTGTGCATGACGAGTTCAGTGCTCAAGGGCCTCAAGGAGCACACACCGTCCAAGGCTCAAGCTATTGCGCTGTCAGATTATAAATACAGGCGTAATCTAGCTGAGCGAAATCATGTGACTATGCTTGTGTGGTACACCAATACCTTCTTAAGAACCTCTCACCAAGACAAACACATCTACCCTGCTTGTACTGCTGTCATTGTCTAAATTCAAGGTCTCAAGAGTTGTCCATGAAATCATTCTTGTCCGTGAACACCACGTATTCAGAACCGACTGACGCACTACTCCGTAGTTCTTCAGTCCAAGGCCCCTATGTGAAATATGGATGCTAAAGAAGCAGACATGGTTGTCCCTATAGTACTGAACTCCTGGTCACCCTGGTATTGTTTCTGGGACATAGTGCCCTCATACTATTGTGATGGGGTGTGTGTTCTTCATATTACACAGCTTGTATAACACAGGCTCACCAACTGCTTTGCCTCTTATCTCATTGGAGTACAGATTGTATGTGGTTGTGGGTCTACCAATCGAGGTGGGGCTTAGTGAGGGGCTGTCAGTGGCTATGCCCTGTCCAAAAGAGTGGGGTGTTTAAGACTGTATCCTGTCCATGGGATTCGTAGTGCGGGTGGTTTAGCGGCCCGCCTTACAAACTTGTCTGCAGCTTGTATTTGTTTGGGTTGTATTTGAGGTATGTATCGCAGTGAGGGAGCAGGTTTTCTGACCTTTCCTAAACCAAAAATGGCTATAGAGGTGTAGTCAGCTGCTTTGGTATTTACCTGGACGTCATGTTGCATGGGCTAAATACTACCTTTCCTATATGTTTGCTGGTCATTTTGCTACTAGAGGAGAGCTGACACAAGTTGATACTACAAAATATAATAACAGAACAAGTAGCATACCCAAGTGAACAGAACCAGGATATGAAAACTCCTGGTGGACCGTACTGGCAGCATGTGTCGACTATTCAATTCTGGTGGCAGAAACATCCTATCCTGTAGAGAATCTAGGAGATTTGCCAAAAGGATGCTTCCGATAAGAAACCGATAGAGCAGGGGATGTTTCAATCAGACGCCATGTGCCGCATGGCCCGTTGGCCACTCCGCTCCAGCCGTGCTGGCCCTTCAGAGACTGCGTTCGATCAACTGCCATGTAGTCATTCGCCCCGCTCTGTAGTCTTGCATACTTGGATGACCCCCACGCTATCATCAGTCCTGCTGAGCAGACATTACCGTCTCTCAATTTTACATTGGGTCCAGTATCAATTAACTTATTGAAAAATAGGAGTGGGAACAGAATTTTCCAATACCATAGCGGTTAGCCGCTCTATATTGCAAGAAGCGTAGAAATCAATACTCACTTCCCATTTTGATTCTGCGTGCCTGCATCCGATAATTGCGCTGTGCCTGTTTTACTGATGAGGAGACAAGGCATTACATATGACATTCAGCGGGCAGCAATGCCCCCGCCTTAAAACTAGGGTACTTTGCCACATGACCGCCTCTGCAAGCGCTACGTTTTGATGAGATGCGCTCCAATTCAGAGAGCATTTTAGCCAAAGGCAAAAGAGAATAATAATAAATGAAAATAAAAGGTAGACGCCATAAGGCTCCTTTCTAATTGTTCTCTGTATTTAGGGAGTCGAGTGTGGATGGACAGGAGATCACGGGCGGGGGCTGACGTGTGTGCGCTTGCGCGAGAGATGGTAGATTTTAGTGTCCCATTTGCTGATGTAACTCTGCAGTTAAGTATATATTTACCAGCAGCATTTCCTGCTTGCAAGATATCGCTTTGTAACTCGTAGAGTATAGCGGTGCTGCACCGGACAGGCACAGGAGCACTTTACAGATTACCTATAGGAAATGGGTGCTGTACCTGCTCCTTAATAATCACATATTTAAAAGAGCAATGGGGAAAAAAGGATTCAGGGTAAGAGGGAATGATAGGTGGATTTGTTTGAGGGACAGAAGATTGGTGGGGAGGGGAGGTGGAGGCACACAGCCTTTCAAGAGGCTGCCCGACAAGAAGAGTTTAGGTACCAACAGAAGAGCATCAGGCATTTTAATATTTGGTGCCGTGTCTGAATCTACCGGATCAGCTATGTTGTAATGTCATGGACTGGAATATATACTAGTGTCATATATACAAGCCGTTAACTAGGCATATAGAAAAGAGAAGCTGTATAAAGAAAATACCAGATGCTGGTGGGTGCATTGAAAAAAAACTGAAAGGGAGAGAGGTCCATGATGCATTGCTGCTGCCCTAGGAAGGAAACCTCAACGTGGGTCAGGACCAAAAGTAGAATGTTTTTTTTACAGTCACTAGAATAGATTGATCTAGACAGCCCATTTCGATGGCCACTACAAATCTGTAAATACTCCGGGTCTCCAGCCTACCTTTATGCCGGCCTTGTAATTAGGCACACGTCTGGTGCTTTATCTGTATTGTTACGTGTTACGGCCACATGCCGTCTGAAAGACAGTTCCATGCATTAACAGTAATCAATGTGCTTATCATGCTCTTCAGCTGCCTACTCCTCTAGATCTTCTCTCTAAACCAAATATCATATCCTATCACCTGGTGTTCTAGAACTGCAACATGACTAGCTCTTCTACTGTATTTATACTCCTGGGGTATTTAAACTCCAGTCGCACCTCCCCGCCCATTCATCTCTTCCAGTGCATATAGATATAAGTATTTGCATCTCTTCGCACAAGATTTCCGAAGACGTACCATCTCAACCAGAGCGTTAGTTTGACTTAAGAAGGAGTGGAGCTTAAACACGCAGACACAGACGCTTCAGCAATACCAAAATGATTTGGAATCTGCTTTGGAACATGGATTCACTTTCCTTAGCAACTGGCATGCAACCAGCTAAACACATCAACACGTTAAGAGCAGGCAACCAAGGCCAGTAAGGCTTTCTGGTACTTCCCAGTGGTCAGTAGACTTATGGGTTGGCGCTTGAGCTGGGTGCGCCGCCAATGCCATGATACGCGCACCCATGGACTTGCTTAGCCAAAATAGATTAAAAATGGTGGCGTCATTTTCACCATGTGGACCAATATTTTGTATTTAATGAGAACACCCTCACCACAGCGTGTACCCTCCCCCACCCGTGGCACGGTGCCACGTGGGGCTGATTTGACAGTCTCAGCCAGGACTGGTTATGGTTCCTGGCCAAGCCTGCGGTGGAGCGAGGGGCCCATGCAGACAGGGGCACGTGCTGCACATGGCGGCGCACACGGGGCAGCAGGTACACCACAAAGGCGAGCACCCCGTTGTTTAACACACGAGAGAGGGTGACCCCTCGGAGTACACTGCATGCACACGGCGGTCTGCTGCACCGAGCAAGCCTCCGGTCTGCCCACCTCCCGGAGCATCTCTGCGTCAGAGGAGGCGCTGCCCGCGTGAATCGTGCGTGTACAATCGCGTGAGTACTCACTTAAATCCAACAGGCTTTTCATCGGGACTGCTTCTCGGAAACCGCCTCCGACAGAAGAACCTACTCGGCTTTCACGTTCATGTGTGGGTTTTTCTCAGCTGAGACCGTCAATGTCATCACAGAAGGAGCGCCTTCCGAAAAAATCCAAACAAAGCCCTTGGAAATAAAAACACCGATGTTTTTTTTTTTTTAAGCACTGGCGTGTCTCAGAGCCCAGCGGCGATCACCGAGTGTGTGACGAGGAAATACCTCCGAATCGGGATCTTCCGGGCAGGCGGCGCTTTCCGGTTGTCAGGAGATCTCGGTGCGGCGGGGCATCTCCGTGTCTGTGGAGGGATCCGCTCGGGAGGACCGATCGGCGTGGCCGGGCTCCGGTAGTGTGGCTGCAGCTCCCAGCGCAGAGTCGTGCACGCTTCCTCTCAGCCCCGTTAACTCTTGCCGCTCCCGGCGCCGGAGCTCTGCGAGCGCGAAGACGTGGCGGAGGATCAGGGAGGCGCACAGACACGGGCCTTTATTCAACCAGGATCGCGCCGCTGCGGGACTGCCCGGCTAGTGAGGGAGATTCGTGCGGTGCAGGCGCGGACGACTTAAATCTTTCCAAGACGCCGTTTCAATGGCGCAGAGTGTCGTCACATATAGATGCTCTCCGGGCGTTATATCAGTTAAATCACTGAGTGTGAGCAGAGTGGATTTAGAAGTCTCAGAACATAAACCCCAGACTCCACAACAAACAGGCAGCAGTCCGAATGCACACGCATCCCCCCTGCAGGCAAATAAAGCGCCGAACTAGGCCCAGGTGTTCCCACAATAATGCTATTGGCGAGTAATTACGTGTGATTGCTGATTATATAACACCATGTTCTTTTCACTATCTATGTTCTGGAATGCAGTTGTTATTTCACACGGCACTTGCTACTGGAAGTCTTGGTTGGGTCAGCTGAAGGAGATAAGGTGCTTTGACCAAGATCACAGTGTCTAGCTGAGCTGGGATTTGAATTCAGCCCACACGGTTTTCAGTCAACAGGCTCCTCAACCTCTTAGGAGAATCTAGCGAGAACCTTTTTGAAACTGAGGAATGGTGCCTTTACTGCTGATATACACAACTTTTATATCTCTGTTACATAATCATTTTAAATCAAGCCATTCCGCCATTCAGTTACAAGGTGGCCACTGGAGCTCCCAAAAGCCTGATCAGTTGTCCGGCCATGGTCACTGCCCTTTAAAAACAAAAACAACCACCATTAGGCCACTTTCCAGAATGGTTCTCTGTCCAACAATACCAAACACAAACAAATATGAAACCGCCAGACCACTGACTCCAGTCAGCGAGGATCCTAGAACTGGAAAGAGTGTTCGGATCCTAAAAGCACTTTCGGATCACAGAAGAGGTGCACTAAACAAAATGTAATCCTCTGTATCCCGCCCCCCCCCCCCCCCCAAACCTGCACTAGTCAAAATATGCACAATAACCCCAATAGTCGCCATGTTCCATGACGCGGAGCAAAATATTTCCAAATTGTAAAGCGCTGCTGCGCAGGTAAAGTGGAACAGTTCGGCGCTTTAGAAGGGAACACCTTGGCCCCGTCACCCTAGCTGCTCAGCACACCCAGCAGAACACAGCAGGGCGCAGTGGTCAGATTTCCCAACCGCTGCCATTGCACAATAGATGTTATGTCGACTGAAAGGACCCGTGGAAGCGCCCCCAGGAGTGTAATAGAGTCTGAGAGAGCTCTAATCCGCCTTTGGTTAATCCAGAAATCTGAGCCTACTGCATGCGATTACATCTCCGAGCGCGCATGCGCAACCACCTGGTTTCCTTGCAGCTTTGATGATGCGCACTCAGAGCTTCCAAAAGTCGACAGTATGCCTGGCAGCCGAAATGACCCTTTCCACCTGCTTCATTAACAGACAAAAACTGCCACTGGGTCTCAGTCAAACCCCAAATTGGTATTAATGTTCTATGCGTCACAGAACAATGTACCACAGGTTGCACTCAACGCACCCTTTAAAATGGACAAAACTAGAGAGACGCGCGTGCTTTCCGTTCTTTCCTCAGCATCTCTCTCTGGCACGTGCTTTAGAGTCTGGCTACCAGCCAAAGGGCGAGTGGTTCTCACTGGTGAAAAGGACTGCACTGCGAACCTGAGCCTGCAAAACACACCTGTACTTAATATGGGACTAGCCAGGTATTTATAGAGTGATGTGTAGCTGACAGTCGCCAGGTGCTAATCGACCCCAATGACGGCAGCTATTGGATCCGAGGCACATGAGTGACTTGGACCCGGAACACACAGCGTGGCTGGATGCTGAAGCCAGGGCAAGAAACCGGGTATTCACCATTAGTGATTGGACCACACCTCTATCCAAGCCACAATGATTTAGCCCCGCCCACTGCATTAAAGGAAACGAGCCCCCCCCCCCCCCTGCTGTTTGAATTATAAAATACCTCAATAACCATGGCTCAGTGGTCCCCTCTGGCGCCCGGTGCCACTGCACGTGCTGCACTCTGTCAGCAGTAGCCAGTGTGTCATGGCCTGGGCCCATGTGCTGGGAAGTTAATGACCCACTTGGCCGCGGTTTCAACTGTGAAACACAGCAATAATGCGGAATCAGTGGACACTCAGGCCTTTGGGTCTAGGCGTCACTGCACCCGCTGCACAATGGAAGCTAGTCCCCCGGAGGCAGTCACAGCGCATAGGAGACTTTTAAATTCGACATTCAAAAGAATTAAAATGAGCTGGTCACTGGCTCTGACTTTACAAATATATTTAAGAGTCGGGTGACATTTATTGATCCCGCGTGGATACAAATGTATTAATGCAACTGCGATCTGGGTCATCGATTGCTAATGATCTCAGAAGTTAAACAGCGCAAAGGTGGGAAAGGCGCTACACAAGAACACAATAAACATGTACAACGTGCGCAGAGATGATCACATGCCCACCAGACTACACAAATCCTTAGGGTTGCAAAGCGATACAATAGCAGCTCAAGGACCCCCGAGGAGCCCGAGGCGGCCGCGTCATTACCTTCGGTTGCATAGCTGTGGTCGCGTAGGAAGCTGCTGTTGATTTTGCGGGTATCAATCTCTTCCTCCATTGACGGTTCGGGTGGTTTCTCAGCTGAGAGCCAGAAACGGACAGACAACAATCCATGGTCCCCGGGGGCGGCCTTAGCACACAGGGACTTGGGGGCACCGCATGGCCAGGCGCTTCGGGATTGAATCAAAAGCTAGAAGGAAGCGTTTGGAAAAGAAATTGCGAAATCTGCCGGCTCCGGAGGGTTCAGGGCCGATGGAGTATCCTCGCCACAGGTGCAAGGGTTTGGGTGCCCAACAGGTCGGAGGTGCCTTCCTCTGGACCGGTTTCCTGGAGAATAAGAGAAGGGGCGGGGCCGGCTCGGAGAAAGGGGCAGGTGGCTGAAGGACCAATGAGAGAACGAAGCTGGTGCCAGGGGGAGGAGTTTGTTTCGCAGAAGTTCAACGGGCTGGGATATCAGCAGACTGGCCAAAGGGTAGTGATAGGGGCAGAGGTGGTACCAGAAGACAGGGGTGCTTCTGCAGACCCTAACACCTTTAAAGGCCCACTAGGAAATATGACTGCCAATGTACCGGGTTTTTCTATTAACATAGCACTTAATGCCGGGCTCTAGCCGGTCTCAAGGTGTTTCCGGAGTTGGGCGATATTGCAAACTGGGCACAAAGAGATAAGGGTATCTTGCCGAGGATCACACCATTTGTGGAATGTAGAAAAGGGACTTTGGTCTACTAGTACCACAGCATCCAATACCCTTCAAAAGAGGTGGGTACTCTAGATAAAGATGTTTTAAGGCCCAACAGGTCAGAGATGCATTAGATGGAGGGGTTGCAGTGATGTGTGCACCAAGGGACAGTTATTCAAAAAATTGTACTATTGTACATGAAAGGATGCCACAAGTTACAGGGCTGCACGTTTCTAGGTTGGAATACAGCTCTGAACCCAAGGGGTGCTGCAGATAAGGGAGAGACGTGGAAGTGCTCTCTGCTGCAATGCAGACTTCCGCCCTGGAGTAAAGTTGACAGGTCATGCAGCAATCTCGGCTGAGGTAGGCCGGTTGATGCTCAGTGCCAATGGAGTGACAGAGGGGTGACGGTTCCTCCTTCGGTGGTCTCACATGTGAAGAGGGCTGGGTTCAGAAGACGAAGCAGATGTGGTAGGTCATGGGGGCACCTGTTTATGATTCAAGCTGGCTGACACTGCAGGCACCGATCGGTCAGAGGATGCGTCGGGTGTGGCAGGGTTTGCAGATTTCCGGTTGTGATGCAGGCTGAATTGGAGCCGGGGGGCATGTGGTGATGCAGCGTTGCCGGGTGATGCTGTGCACCTGGCTGAGATGCAGGATGGTAACCTTAGGATGGTTATGTGACTGGTCGGTCACTACTCCTGGCTGCAATGCAGGCTGGCACCCTGGGGTAAAATATGCAGAACAGTTCCTGGCTATAGTACGGGTAGGCACCGTGGGGTAAAGGTTCCTCCAGATGGCAGCTCACGCAGGGCTCATAGCTCTGGCACGGATGCAAATTGGTGCCCAAGGGTAAAGGATATTCCAGGTATTTGGCTGTGATGTAACCCGTGGGAAGAGGAAGCAGCAGACAGGATCCGGGTTTGATGCAGGTGTCCAGTAGCTAAAGGATCCTCGTTATAGGTTCGCACGCGCCTTCCTCTGCCTCCAGCCCGCGCCCCTCTCATCCCCCGCGAGCCAGGCAGAACAGCTGCTGATGCTCCTGCGGTCGCGAGCTTGTCACTCTGGCAGCTCGAGCTGTGGAACGCCGGTGCAGGCAGCACGCGCTAGCTCCGCCCCCCGCTACAACTACGGCTCTGCGTCAGCACAATCCTACCGGCGGCTCTGCTTAGTATGGTGCCTCGCGTGCGCGCTCTGCGGCGGCCGCAGGTCTAGGGGGGAAGCAACGAGCGCGCGGTGGAATCACACCAATCGCTCCTCCCTCACAGCAGCAAGGGAAGGTGAGAGGAGAATTGGTGCCACGAGACCTGGGCTTGTGCTGCGACGCGCACTCATGGCTTGCATTTTTGTCCTCACTCGAGGGAGGTTCCACATGACAACGTCGCAAAGTTCAGGGGCCTATTCAGGCACCTCCGATATGTAGGGGAAACAATGCCTGTAACTGCACATACCCCCACTTACCACCCAGCCCTCCCCCGTGTGACACGTTTAGCAAGTCTTGGCATTTTGGCGTCTAATACTTTGCATATTGAGATATGTTTTTTACCAGATCTGTGATAAACGCGATACTACAAGACCCAGGATGCACCATGCCCCTGCCAAAAAAGGTAGGAGTGCCTAAATGTTTTACACATGTGAAAGGGCTACTTCACACACATTAAAAGTGGAGGTATAAGAGCCAAATCCCAATATTTTTAATGTACCCCAATATTTCGATCACCCCAAAATTTTACCTCTGGTGGCTCGGCAGCTGTACCCTTGATCTTGCGATATGAGTCACCACTCTCCTTGACGTCAGGCCCCACAATTTCGCAGAATAAAATAAAATAAGACTACTCAATAACTGAGCTCTAGACCAATGAAAAGTGAAATGGTTTTATTACAAAATCTCAAATTATGCAATTCAGAGAGTTGCACTACCATGAAGCCTATGATATAGAGTACATAGTCAGAACACAGAATTATTTCAAACACCTATAAGCAACAAAAAGGCATAAAGACGAGATCATTAATAGAATAAGAAGTCTCTCAATAAATTGTCAGCGTTCCTAAAAGAACAGGAAAAGGCCCAGAATAATCAGGCAGAGTCTCTAGCAGATCAGAGAAACTTTCTGTCTCACCCTCAAAACCAAGGGTTTTTAATATACACATTTAGCAGATAAGTAATAAGCAAAAACTGTAAATTCAGCATGACATGATTAGTGATAACACACAATGAGCAAATCAGAATGATATGTGTCACAGCAGTAATTATAACACTAACCCATGTCTAAGGCAGAGGAAACCTTCCACAGCGACAGTACAGTCTGCCAGTGTAGAACACGGTATGAAACCTAGTCAAAGACTCATACTTCAAGCCTACACCAGAACCTCAGTTGGAAGAGTGCTTCACACTTTTACATTGGAAACACAGCAAATGTTTCATTCACAATATACGCTATCTAATAAAATAATCAATTGCGTTACAGTGTTCTTTCCCAGGGAAGACAGTGGGGGAGAGAAGATACGCAGGAGGACATTGACTGGGAGGAGTAATGAGAAGTGATCAGGATAAAAAGAACATAGAAAAAGCCTCCATATTAATAAAATGGTCTCTACTTTAATGTGGTATAAATAAACTATGTTAATAAACACACTTGTAAATCTCGAAATAAAATTGTTTCAAGTGCACCATTATTAATTCACCCATTACGGCTATATTCACCATAAACATCATAAGTATTTAAAAAAAATGTGAACCAAAATTTCAAATTTTGAAAAAGCTTTAACTAGGGCCTCAAAATAAATGTAGAGTCCCGTAAGAGAATAATGTGTGAAAACCCAAGTACTAGAAATACCTTTAATGAACATTTCAATATTAGGCAATTGTTGGGGAATTCATGTTCAGATGCACTCTGGATATACCTGGGCACTTTTACAGTACACTAGTAATACATATGAATACTTGCAGAGTTCATCATGTTATCTGAAGAGGCCTAGGTTCTTTGGAATGTGCGAAGGGTATGCGAAGTAGGCATTTGAGACTACTAGTTGTTAATCCTGCCCATACACTAAAAAAAACTATTTTATGCAGCCCACAGTTCTAGAATGCTGCAGCATAACACTCCTCCCCTATACAATCTAAGTGTTACATCAGTCCCAATCTGCAGGTAAACAATGAATCACCTAGAAGTTAAAACAGTCTTCTTTGAGAAATCCTGGTCTTACCCCTGACTGCTTGGTGCATGGGACAGTAATGCCTCTGAGTTAATGCATGCATCATCAAAACCACTATTACGAAGAAGCACATTAGGTAACATTTCCAAACCAATTAAACAAAAAAGAATACAATTCAATGAGCACGGTGATACAGAAGCAATAAAAAATTAAGGGCATCAAGAGTTATAGGGTTTTATTAAAATATTAAAATTGGCAACAGAAAACAAGCGAGACCAAAACCCAATGTTAGTCAACAGGTTCCAGTAGACACATTCCACGGCCGACCAGCAGTTGAGCAAGATCAGACAGGGGCTGAAGGTTTTCCCCAGTCAAATTCTGTAGCTGAATGACACTTAGGCACTGTTTGGTGCCACTACTAATGGAGTGAGATTCTAAAAAATGTAAGCTATTCGTCAGTAGGCAGTTGCACTTTTTAACTTAAAAAACATTCAGAGTTAAATAATTTTCAGCGGGGCAAGGCTAGATGCTGTTGCTGCACTGGACTACATTAAGATGGATATATTCTTTCCGCAGTGCTATTGGCGCCATAAATTTAGCACTCAAAAGTGGGAGAAACCTTGGAAAAATGCATATTAAGGTTGTGTCTTTCTTCCATAGCCATGGCACTTTACCGTGGTCTGAAAGTTGAAAAACCTCTAAGTCCCAGCCTTAAAAAGTTGTGGCCAACCTACAACAGGACACTGAATTGGTGTTGATCACTAACTGCAGGAGCATCATAAAAATCCCATGCCAACACCTGGGGTGCATGTGCAGCCATTCAAGACTGAGCACGATCTACTTGGCTCATCCCCAAATACTCTGCCTGAAGTCACCCAGCCCAACGTTTGTAGCAAATCCGATGAGCCTTGAAAATGGAATCAATAGTAAAAGGACAGTGGAAAATATGCCTTTATGTGTAGTCTCTCAGTTTTCTTCAGCTTTTATTGACCAAGATTGGTGCCCTAGGGACCGCCGCCTTCCTGGGGCAAATGTTTATAAATAAAAGCAGGGGGCCACACACGGCCCCTCGCAGCCATGGGGACAGCCACCTCCCCGGGGCATTTAAAAATGTGTGTGTGGCGGACCCATGTGGTCCACCCGCGCCCCGGAGACCGCCACCTCCCCGGGTCTGAAATAAAGTTATGTAGGCAGTCTGTCGCGGACTCCTAGCCCCGGGTACTACCACCTCCCGGGGATAAGTTCTACGATGGAGGGGGCTTCCCATGTGGAGCGAATTATGGCCCTGGGGACCGCCACTCCCCAGAGCCGGCTCCTGCTACCTTCCGAGGTGCAACACTCGGGAGGTAGCTGTTCGATTTTGCTTGGTAGCTGCTGACAGCTGCCAACAACCGGTCCTAGGATGCTTGTTTCCAGTCCAGGAAGGACTTGGCTTTGCAGTTCGGGCTGGACTGTTCCCATGAGGCACAGGGTCAAGACTGATTTGCATATGGCTGGGTTCAAACTGGAATGGCATGGTGAGCAAAAAAACGATGGATATAGGCCCAGATCTCTGTACTGGGGTGAATGTATGACATTGTTCTGCATTCTGTTTATCAACTGTTGTTTTTGCATTTGACAGCTGCCAACAAGTAAAAGTCAACAGAACTCCACTTTCTGCAAGCTGATGCTATCAAACAGGTCCGGCTTGCAGAAAGGGGAGTTTTCATCTGCTTACCTGCACGCAAATATGTGTGCAGGGAAGCAGATGAAAAAACTGCTCTAGCAACCAGGGAGCTGGTATTTTAAGCAGCTCTCTGCTTGCATCAGCAATATCGGTTCTCACAGGAGGTGGGGTTCCAGCTGGGACTGCAGGGACCTTGAGGCTCCTCCAATTGTTCCATTGCACACTGGGTGCCCATGGCCAGTCCCCTGGGGATGTGGTCCCCGGGCCTGGAATCAGCCCAGGGGGGCTGCTTTTCCCCCTACCTCATTCAATTAAGGTCAGCCCTGGGGTATGGGCGGCACGCCCGGGGAAGGGGGCACGCAGTCCCCGTCCCCTATGTAAGTATGGCCAAGCCCGAGGGGTTGGGGTTCCCGAGGCCAAAATCGTCACTTGAGGGAAGGAGGGATACGTGGCTCCCCGTCCCATTTTCAATTAAAGATCTGGCCCCGGTGAGTTGGTGGTCCCCAGGGGTACCCAGGGCCCTCTCTTTATCATTTTTATATTACCGATTTATCCCCGGGGAATTGGTGGTCCCCGGGGTTCCAAAGAGCCCCAGGAGGAGAGTCCCCATGGCCCCTCTCTATTGCAAAAAAAGAAGTCCCGGGATCGGTAGTTGTCCCTGGTCTCAAATGAGCACATGGAGCGGGGTCTGTGTGGCTCCCTCCAATATTTACATAAAGCCTCGGGGAGTTGCTGGTCTCTGTAGCTAAAAATGGGGGGGAAAGGAAGGAGAAAACAGTAAAATGTGAGGCAAAAGCAGGAGGTAGCATTAAAAAAAACAGGGGTCGAGGAGAAAGCAGTAACAAATGGTGTGGGATTGGCAACCCCCACTGCATTTTTAAAAAACTATACAAATTCCTTGAAAAAAACAAAGGTTACGGGGAATTATAGTTAAAAATTAGCATTTAAAAAACCTTAGAAATTAATGAAAAAAACAAATGTTACAGCAATGGTATTATAGTTAGGTTATGAATATACATGCGCAAAACCATAGAAATTCAGCTGTAATAGTTAAAGTTATTTCCAGTAACTGTAACTCGTGCCCTAAGGTAATTATAACTCGCACCCTCTCCATGCACTGCTAATTACCCCATTTATTACCTGATTGCTCTTCTATAGCATCATTGATATTATCACTGCAACATTTACAATAAAATTATTGATGCAAAAACTGTGCATGGCGGGGGAGTGAGATATAGTTGCCTTGAAATAACTAACTATAAACGCTGAATTTCTATGGTTTTGTGCATGTAAATTCAGAACCTAACTATAACGGCCCTGTAACCTTTGTTTTGTTAGTGAATGTATATATATATATATATATATAAAAAAGGTAAAGCTCCAACTTCCTCTGAAAGCTTCTGGTTACACAAAACTTCCAAGCAGGAGACGGACACCCATTCCTTGGTGCTATTTAGTTTATTCAATGCAATGCAGCCATGATGCGTTTCGGGCTCAACAGCCCTTGATCACATGACATGCCATCCACCATTTCTCCCTTTTAAAGTGATAGTGCAAGTAAACGACTGTGAAGACAGACTATCCAGCTGTCTTCCGTTTTGCCCTCTAGCAGCATAATGCAAATACATGATATGGGTTACTGCACCATTGTATAACTGTGAACATAATTGATAACTGTATAAATACAATAGATTGGTCATGTTCTTATATCAACAATACAATATCTATTACAAATGCGAATTTCACCTTAAAAAATATAACGATAGTTAAAAACGTCATTATACATAGATAAAATATCAACACATGGTATATTAAATAAATAAATACTTAGGTACAATTTTTAACCTCTGCAGTGCCCCGCCCTTTCCACGCCCTGTGCCGGGCGTTGCATTAGCGGGCGGGGTTCATGACGAGATAGTCTCGTCATGGGCACAGCGCAACCGCGCTCCATGACGAGACTATCTCGTCATGGGCACTGAAGGGGTTAAGAACAGGGAGATCAAATAAATACATACTATAATTAAAACACACTGGTTAAGAACAGTTATGTTTTTTCATCTTATCTTTTTTCCCTCTTCTCTAGTATGCCCTTACAGATTAAACAAAATGGCATTGATGTTAAGTCGTTGTATTGTTTAAGTGTTCAAAGTGTATCACCAAAGTGAATAAAGTGCATCAGTTCCTGTAACAGTTTAAAAATAAATAAAACAGTTATAAGATCTATGGTGATAAAGAATGATTTCCTTTTTAAAAGAAAGAAAAATTGATGAAATACAAGGAATCTGCTTGGATGTTAAGTCACCTTTTTCGAAATTGTGCTAGTGTTTAAAGTCAGCTGTTACTTGTCTTAATTAGCTACATATGATATATAAGACCAAATTACTTAATAAGTTAATACTGTATATTGTTTTTTGTCTCATTCTCATTTTGTTAAAGCCAAGTATGCAAGTCTTCCGTCGTATTAAGACCATTCGGACTCTTGCTGCCGGACTCTAAAATATATTTGGTCTCAAGTCTTCTCAGGTTGACCTCTCTATTGCCACCTCTCCTTAGGGGTGGTATATTGTCCACAACAAAATATTTGAGATCTTGTAATTGGCTGTTGTGGACTTCTTTGATGTGACGGGCCACCGGATAGCTTGGATCCGAATTGGAGATGGCTCTTATGTGTTGAAGGATTCGCTTGTGGACTTGCAGCTTCGTGCTGCCAATGTACCTTAGTCCACAAGAACATTCCAACACATTAATTGCATACTCAGATTTGCAGGTTAGCAATTTAGATATCGAGGTGGGGGCTGATTTGAAGGGAGTTTCGAAAGAGTTTTTATTAGTACCCAATTTACATGCTTTGCAAGAGAAACATTTCTTGAACCCTCTAGATCCAGCTAGCCAGTTCCTGTTTAAAGAGATTTCTGGACTACTCTTTACTAAATAATCACTGGTAGAAGGAGCTCTTCTGTACATTATGACTGGACTTGTGGAGAGGTGCTCTCCAATTGTCGGGTCATTACGTACAATATGCCAGTTTTTCCTTAGCACCCTAAGTTTGTTGTAGGTCAGGATTAATCTTGGATTAGATGATTCAAGTGATTGTTTTCTGAGATTGCAATCTAGTTCCCTGTTGGGTCTTAACAACAGCAAATCCTCCCTACATAGTTGGTTGGTTTTACTTATTGCTGTTGCTATTAAATGAATGGAATAACCCCTCGCTAGGAAATGTTCTCTACACTCCTGTTGAGCGAGGACAAGATCCTCTTCTCTACTACATAATCTACGTATCCGCAGCATTTCTCCATAAGGGATGCTGTGTATTGTGTGCTTTGGATGAAAGCTGGATGCGTGCAGGAGGGTGTTGCCCGCCGTGGGTTTCCGATACAATCTTGTTTCCAGCTTGTTGTTAATTATAAATACTTCGACATCTAAAAAGCAAACTGATTGCTCACTGATAGTGTACGTGAGGTGTAGGTTTATGTCATTGTCGTTAAGGTTAGAAATGAAGGCTTCTGCACTTGCTCTATTGCCTTGCCATATCAGAAATAAGTCATCTATGTATCTGACCCATTTAATCACGTTTTCCTTTAGAATGTTGCCATACAGAGCATTTACTATTATCTCCTCCCACCAACCCATATGGAGGCAAGCATAACTGGGTGAAAAGCTTGCCCCCATAGCTACTCCTCGTATTTGGTGGTAGATTTGATTCTGGAAGAGGAAGTAATTATTATTTTGGCAGAATTCAGTTAAAATGATTATCATTTTGTTGTGATTGAGAAACTGAATGGGTCGTCTGTCCAGGAAGTGCTTTAGAGCTCGCATACCATCTTTATGGTGTATACTTGTGTATAAATTTGAAACATCTATGGTTATTAATAGATAATCCTTACACTAATGACATTCATGGATTTTCCTTAAAAAGTCTGTAGTGTCTTGTATAAAAGATGGTAAGGCTCTCACATGCTCCTGTACAAATGAGTCAATATAGATGGATACATTTTCCAACAAGCTTTGTTTGGCTGAGATAATAGGTCTTCCCGGAGGTTTGTTGATGTCCTTATGAATCTTCGGGATAAAATAAATCACAGGCGTAACCGGGTATTCTTTTTAAAAAAAACTTATATTCATCTTGATTTAGAAGTCCGGCACTTTTCCATGCTAATCTTTTAAAAAGTTCGTTCTGTGCCGCTAAGATTGTAAATTTGTTACTAAGTTTATAGCACGACCGATCATTCAGTTGCATGAGCGCCTCTTCTAAATAAAGGTTCTTTGGCCAAAGCACCACATTCCCCCCTTTATCCGAGTTTCTTATAATCAGGGATTCGTCCATTTGTAATTATTTGATTAGTTGATGATATTGGTGCTGGCGCGCTTTTTGATGTTTGATAGTGGCCTGTGTTCTGTGATTATTATATATATACACAATCACATTTTTATTTTTGTTGTAATGAAATTTATTGGTAATTGTGAGAATAAGCACATTAGATAGTGTCAAAGCAGTAGATATTACTTTACAGAGTCTCCGTAAGTGTTCGACTTCACAAAACATGTTATGATGATATCATTACTATTATCATTATAAATATATAATAATAATAAATAATAATGGTAATAATAATAATAATACGTTTTTGCAATTTACTGTTATTAATCTCACTATTACAATATAACAATAATACTGACACGTTGTTTTATAAGACACTCGATATTTCATAAGTTACAATTTGTCAAATGAATGCTTTTGCTTTTAGTTACAAGATGCACTTAAACCATCAAGTTTGACTGCATATAGAGCTACATTTTAGCAGGTTGACACTTCTTTGGTGATACTTAATTTAATATTATTTGCACTAAATCGAAATTGTTTTCTAAAAGTAATAAATGGTTCTCAGAAAAGACCTTGCTACTTTTTTGAGTGCTACTTAATTGTGGACTCACAAAATGAATAGTTCAGCAGCTGGCATGATTAACAACTTATTTGAAGCTGACACAATGTGATCACAGGTTCTAAAATTACTTTTGGGACTTGCTTTTGATTCCAACGCAGAAAACCCCAAAGCAGATGGTTAACGCTGGCGCAGCTATTTGTCAAAGTGGAGTAGTCTGTAATCACCAACAGTCTCGAATAGGTCTACTGGACACCAGATAAATGGGGGTCTTGGCATGTCTGTTAAACAATTACTAAGCCAAACAAACAAATACATCACTTCACAAGGACAAGTTCTAAATTTGCATCTTGGCTCACAATAGATCTTGATTATGTTTTTTTTTGCATGAGTGGTGAAGGGCACGAGTTATTTAGCAACACACAGATTGATGGTGCATTGTAGAATAGACACAATCACATTCACACATAGGCTGTTCACCATGAACTTGAAAGATTACTTTACTTTTATGAATTGTTCTAAAATGTGTTATTTGTATGAAAAATGTGCAATCTTGTTTATATTGTAGTATTAATTAAATGAGCTGTGAGCACGAAAAGCGATATTGCTTTTCTACTGCAGGGCCATACCTTTACTTAGGAGGGGAGGTGGGTGTTTTCTGCTAAAATCTTAAAGGAGCGATGATAAGGGACCTGCTCGGAGGATAGAGAAAATCAGAAAATAAACATAATAAAAATAGTGGTTACTTTTATTCCTGAAAGAAACTAGGGGATTAATTTTTAGTTTGATGGATGGGATGCTCCATCAAAATATGGCGGGTTTCAGCGGCGGCCGACACAATGAAGAGGTAGTAGGGCAAGTGGAGGGGACGCGAGGAGCGTGGGAGGGGGAGCTCACAGGGGTGTTCATAATAAAAAACAAAAAAAATACACTTACCTGGAGCTGCCGCCTGCCTCCCACGTTGCGCCTCGTCCTTCCTGGTCCGATCAAGCACTGGGGCTGCATCAGACTTCCTCTGCTTTCCCTGCGCTGCTATCATGCCATGAGAGTGGCGCTGGGATTAACCAGAGAGGGCAGAAAAGATGCTCCGCTGTTCAATGCAGCTGGGCTGGAGAAACTTAAGTACGCATGTGTGTTTGCTGGCCTGAGACGGCCGACCAAACACACATGCTCCCTTAAAAGTGCACATAGAACTCATTCTCCCCTCTCCCTCTCCCATGCCCTGGACCCGCCCCTCCCTACACACTCTGGTAGAACTGGCTAATGAAAAATAAAACGATTAAAGGTAATCATTTTATTTTTCACCTACTGGCTCTGCGCTAGTGGGGTGACGATCCTCTACCATTGTGTAAGAGCCGCCCCTGGAGACTATCCTGTCCACCATACTACAAGTGCCAATAACACAACTGTAATATGGCAGACAGAACATCCACCAAAGTTGTGATGAAGCATTCCATCCACCAAACACAGTTTCATTGGTATGGACAGTTTTGATTACTTTTCAAATTACATTATGTTTTATCTCAAAAGTGTAGTTAACAATTTTCTTATAGATTTCACCATTCTTCTATCATTTGGAAAAATGTGTGCAGCCAGAGTTCCAAGCGACTACAGCATTTGCAAATTCACTGAGGTTTTTGGTGGTCTTGTAAGCTGGCAGGAGGTAGTGTTTTGGCTTGACATTTTATAGAGAAAGATTTTATATTTGTAGAGTTATAAAATAGTATCGAATGTAGAAGTGCCCACTTTTCTAATAAAAGTAATGAATTGCAAATAAGTTTTATGCTTAGCAGAATTACTTGTACTGTCAGTATTAACCATTTGCTTAAGGGCCCTCAACGCTGGCGGTTCTCAGGCAGATGGTGGTAAAATCAGCTTGGATAGCCTGCTTTTCCACCTCAGGGGTTGTAAATGGATTATGTTCTGCAGCCCTGTTCTGTTGACCCCTACCTCTTGGAGAATATTTAATTTCAGTTCTACTGTGCGATCTGCCACCTTTACAACTTACTTCAAAATGCAGCCTTTAAAACTGAGGGCATGATTTGGATTTGCAGTTGGGTGATAACTGAAACCCCTCTGATACCTGGAGGAACTTCTCAAATCAGAGGCGCCACCCCTGGAGGGATAGAATGGTGGAGGTCATTCCTATTGTGCACTCTACTCCGGACAGTGGCGTAATGAAACTTGAGGGGTCCCCCTGCAAAGTACATGCAAGGCCCCCCCCCACGTGCCAGATCCAGTCTGGAGCTCTCAGGTCAGGGATCCCCCCAGTACCAGTGCCAGAGGGTGCCCCCCCTCCACTGCGGATGCTGCGGGGGCTTCTGTTACACCACTTCCTCCAGATTTGGCACATCCCCAGGAGCCAGGAGATATTCCACGAGGAGACAATTGGAAATCAGGCCCTGGGAGCCAAAACACTGATGAAGAGAAATGCTTAATAATTCACACTGGAGATAGGCTGGTCATTTCCAGTAGTACCTATCTACCTCAATACTAACAGTGCAGGATGGTCACAATTTCGTAAATAGTCACCAAACCTGGTATTATCACACGTGTGCCTTATCCTTGTTTGACGCCTGAGTTAGCTTCATGTGTCCGGTCTGGACAACACACACCTGCGTTTAACATAACGCTCTTTGAATGTTCCACCCTGTGAACATGAGGGGCTCTAAACCAAGAGAACCCCATCCACTAGTGGTACCTATGTCGACCATCTGTTTTATCCACAGAGCTGCTTGATTAACCTTCATCCAGCTCGATGTAATTAATTGCTTTGTCTTGGTTTCTCTTCTTCCCCTCCCTTTTGTTTCCCCCCCCCTCTTTTTTCATAACAGGTTTTGGGTTTCGAGAGAACACGGATAATACGTTTCTCGGACGCAGAGATGTCTAACCTAACAATAGGTAAAGTGGGACTATAGGGTGTCTTTCCCTGATTCCCACATTTCTACTTTCTTTCACACCCGGTCCTGATGAAGCGCACGGGGATCCACTAGGGACCAACAAAGTGCATGAAACATTTCGACCATCACCAATTTGAGTACACCACACACCTTGTTCATGGTTTGAGAGCGGTGGGAAAACACTGGTCCCGTCCTTGATCTAGTTTGAAGGACAGTCTCCAAACCGTATAAACTTCTTAATTTACCCCCAGGACCCATTATGAAAATTGTTAAGGTACCTAGAGGTAATTTTAATCCACACCCACTCACTCGGCCCACACACCCACATGCACAAATGCGGCACCTCCATTAAAAGATCTTCATCAAAGAGCCCTCTTGTAGGGCCCGTGAGGGACTGCAGCGCCACCCCCACGAGGAGCACTGCCCAATGATGATGCCTAACACTCGCAAGGGTGTGTGAGGGCACAAGAGACCCCAGAAGGTTTATCGCCACCACAAGCGCACACTCAACTGTTTCTTGGAAAATTGAGGAGTCACGCTGGACCATTACCTGGTCGCAGAACCCATGTCTTCCCCTTCAGGAACTGTTACCACTTTGTTACAGAATACTGCTTTAGGAGCACAGGTACAGGACCTCTCTCTTCTCCTCTCTTTAACCGCTCCTAGTCCCTCATCTTATGATAGTGCTTAATGGTCATTTCCATAAGCAGATTTGTGCAGCTGGTAAAACTTTCTATATAAATATATTCCATAGCTGCACGCCTATACGGGGCATGGATTTTCAGTGATTGTCGTTGCAAGGCTTTACTACACAAGATGAACCAACGGCCTGCTTTGTGGTCTATTACTGGAGTCCAGGGAGGGAGACAGCTCTCCAGAAAACTATCTGTTGAATACAGTAGCTGAGCATGGGGAACCAGCGAGAGAAAATAATGCAAAACCTCTGCACGGCCTTTAGTTTTACTGAATGAATAAAGAGTGTAGCTTTCAAAAGTAGGGAAAAGAGAAGCTCATTAAAAAACAGAGAAATCCAACTCTGGCACCAAAAATACATTCTCCTCATGGACAAATGAGCTTACGCAGCTCCACTGGTCTCTCTTTTTTTTTTTTTTGTTTCGCTTTAAATCCAGACTTGAACTGTTTGGGACTATTTTGTGAATTTAAACTCTTGCACTTTCTTGAGCACAACCCTGCATGCTATTAGTATGTGTGTGACATACACTATTTCCCACAAATGTATAAACAAGCTAAGGATATCATATTGTGGGGGGTCAAATTTCATAAAAATGGTCAATGCTCATTCACGCGTCCTACATTGCTATGATTCCAAATAGAGTCAGATACAATGCAAGGCTTGATATTGCCTAACAAAGGCCCACCATAAGCACATAAAACAAGCAGGAAGAGAAGAGGTTTCTGTGGAAGGCCACATTAGAGCTCAGTGATAATTCATTTCTATGCAATGCTTCTGAGTTCAATGACCCCTCTGTGCTGACTCCATCTCCCATCTGATGGCTTAGGCAGTGTAACTGCATAACAGTCTTTCTTCGTCCTTGTGTTAGTACCTCTGCTTGTAAGGTTGCTCCATGGTGTTGGAGAGTGGATTGTTGATCTGCATTGAGAGAGGCAATAGTCTAGTTATGAACTCTGACTTTACTCCCACAAGGGCCAGATAATCTGATTTGCAAACCTAAATTCGCTTCTGAAATGAATCATCAGCTCACCAATAAAAAGCAATAAGGTCTTCCTCAACTAAAATCTAGGTGGAATATGTGCTATATATCCTCAATTATGCAGTTAAGAAATAATGAGGTCAATAATGAAATTAGTTAGAAAGACACACATTTAATATGAGGACTGGTACACAAATAGACACAATTGCATACAAGCACATCTAAAGTTCTAAAGACAACAAAATATGCCTCTTGAGAAAAAGACATTCAGTGTTATCCAATGTGAGATGTAAAACATAGTGAAACGCGTCCAAATGTCTTTCGCGTCATTTACCTGTACATGGATTTTATCTGCTGCTAACCATGGAGTGCCCTTGGCCCAGTAGAAGTTAAGTTGTTTACCTGACTGTAAATGTTTACTTTTGGCGTCAGCAGCTTTTCTGGAGGTTGAAGACCAGTTGGGCAAGCAAAAGGCGAGAAGATCCCCAAGTAAGCTACATTGTGTGAGCGGACCAGCTGTAAAGTCAACATTCCAGCCTGTAATCTCAGAAAACACATAATTGCTAATATGAAGCTAAAAAGGATGCATCTTTTTTGGAGCAGCACTAGAAACTGTGTGGTCAGACCTTTGAAGTAGCTGCTGCCAGCCAAGAACCATCCAAGGTATAAGCAAGGTGTATTCACATAAAGAAATCTGTATGCCTGTGGGAATGTCAAGCAGAATATATGTCATATTCCTAAACAGTTATAAGGTTAAAAGGTAAACAGAATTTAACTTAACTTGTTCATAGCGCCTCATTATCAAAATATACCAATTTAAGGTCTATAACAATTTTATGAACAAGAAACATCTCTCCCCCACAGGAGCTGATCTGCCCACTATCCACTTCCCAGTCACCCCATACTCATCAACAATCCCTCTTAGTGCAGTCCCACAGCACACTAATCTGGGTACAAAAATGTAATATTATATCCTATACCCAATACTGTAGTCCGAGTTTTCCCCATGGAATGTCTGAAGTTGTGCAAGGGTACTGCACATATATATTTGTCCTACCAGTATAACAGAACTGGCATTTTGGAAAATTCAATGGTTAGCCTTTTAAAAAGCACACATATCGCTGTGCTGAGACTGGTCTACAAGCTACTGCCACTGTGGAGGTTTATAAAGTAGATATTTAGAGCAAACAACATAGAAAAAAACAATAAACAAGCATTTGCAATGCAATAGGTCTCACATTTACGCGAGTTTGAGCTATTGACGTAAATTACAATGCCTTTTATTTTCGTTTTTAAAACATAAATAAAAGGCATTGTCATTTACATTGCCAATAGCTTAAACTCACGTAAATGCGAAACCTATTGCATTGCAAATGCCTGTTTTGCCGGTATTGTTGTACTTGTAGTATCCCGTTCCAAGAGCCTCTTAATTATAAGATAGGCAAACCCACAAGCAGCCAACTGCAAATGAGAACAAGACCCCATGTCTGACGGGAGACAATGCGAGGATTCTGGAAGAGGCAATATGGCATTCAAAGAAGTGCATAGCGTAAAATGAAGGGGACCACCCACCGAGTGTTCTGAACGGCCTCTCGTCTGGGACCCCCATTTGCACAGCTGTAAATCCGAGACTGAATGGGCACCTCCAAAAGGTGGGGTCCTCTGCACCTCAGGGGGCTGCGGTACACCCCCGATTCGACTTAAGGTAATACATCTGTGACTTCAGGAGTTTCCTTTGTATTTTGTGACCCCTACTGTTGTTTATCACAATATAAAATAGGAATTCCAAGCCCGAGGATGCATAGCAAACAGCGGACATGCCTGACCCGCTCACGCATAGACCTGCGAAGCTTACGAGCTGAGGCTCCACTTACTAAATCCTGCAAAGATGGCCGTCGTTAATAACAGCGCCACAGATCGAGCTCTCGCCCTCTCCCATGTTCCTGTAATCATTATTTATTTATTGTCACGGATTTATTGTGGCCCTCTTGCGGCACCTTCGGAACGTTTGACCAGGATGGATGGAAAAGGTTACAAAGGGGGTAGCCGAGTTCCCATGAGGGCCTGTAGTGATCAATGAATGCAAAATTGCCAGTAGGATTTAACAGGTATGATATTGAACTAAAAGAGCTCGCGACGAAGTGCACCACAGCTGCAGATTCCGGACAGATGCACACTGACACTGAAGGGATGGCCTTGCACCTGTGCAGTGATTCACCCTGTAGAGCTCCTGGCTCCTCTCAGGCGAGCTCTGCTCTCTGAAGGTGTTACAGAGCTGCTTGATGGTGCTGGCGTTGTCATGTGACAGACAGCCTTTCTGTTGTAGTATCTCTCTCCCACGTGTCACGTTAGGTATGCAGTCAGGGCTCACCTTTCCTCCAGACTGAGACAAACGCACATGACTAGAGGGCTTCACTGGTAAGGGTGAAGTTCAGATCCGTCTGGCCTACCAATTATGTCCAGATGGGCTGGAGGAGGCTGCAGTTTAGGAAAACATCCTGCCGAGCCCACAAACTCAACATCACAGCACAGACTGTGTGGTGCACGGCGTCAACTGGGCAGGCGACAAGGGAAAAATGCAAAGGAAGATGTTTTCATGTAAATTCAACCACCGGTGAAAAGTGACAAGATGCTAAAACTAGCTGCATTGCTATTGATTGCATAGGCCCAGTAATGCAAGTCGTTTTTAAATCGTCACACAACACTCCCTAGGCTGATGTTTACCCACACTCACCAGTCAATGCTACAAATGTCAGAATAGTAAATCTTAAAGCAGTCCAATTACTGACTTATCTGAGTGGAAAGCAGAGTTCAAACAGCTTAAAACACTGTATGTGTCGGCACATGGTTTAGGCCAGCGTAGCATGTAACTAGCAGCCAGCCCCTCAAACACAATCCCACTGCCCTGTCTTTCGGTCTCTCCTCGGGGTCTGACTATGTTAATGCAGGCCCAGTCGCTGTTACGTGTCAAGGTGCTGCAGTCCGGTCTCTGCCTAGGCTTCCCGGGGCTGGGTCTCTGCCGCCTTGGGTTTCTAGAGTCTGACTCCTGGCCACAGCTAGTTCCTGGTAGCGGCTGGGCTCAGCTCTGGCCACCCCACTTTCGAGCGAGGAGGGCGACGACTGCCATGATCCATAGCCGACGGGATGCATTGAAAGTAGGCCTCCGTCCCAGGCTTTGTGACTGCAGGAGCGGGCACCTCAAACTGCTGTCCAGGCTGACGAAACAGGAAGGGGAGGCTAACGGAGCAATGGGGTTCAGTGAAGAGCTGCATCTGGGACAGCTCTTGGCCGCACATCCCTCATTTGTGATTCTTAATCACACATTATTTGTGGTGCCTACCAGTTTAGATAGGAAACCCGATAATGCACAACTGTGGCAGTGCTGCACAACACGTTCGTAAGAGGGACAAGAGCGGGCTGGCTGGGCGGTTTGAAACTTCACTGAAACTGCGCACTGCTCGTGCGCTGCAGGGCAGGTGACCCACCTATCTCTGTGACACATGAATATCTGTCCACATATTCTGGGCAGTAGCCATTGTGTCAGAACTGTGGACTGCCTCGGAAACTCGTGAGCCCAAGCGACCGTCTGAGCCAAAGTCAACAACGTACACACCACTCCCACCAGGCTCTGAGGGGCAGCGTTCGGGGAAACGTGCCCACCTGTAAATGTTAGATCCAGGGGCAAGACAGGGATGGTCAGCCGCACAGCCAGAGGGAGGCCCCTGTGACAGCAGTCATGAGACCATACAGGCGCTTCCTACTGGTCAGCATCAGGGCGGCTTCCTGTCGCACATTAGAGGACCCCTCTGTTGCTGGAAAGGCTTCCCTTCCAACCGTCATTAAAAGGAGAGAAGAGAAATGTGTTGTAACGGCTACAGCGGCCGACTTTGAAGCTGGGGAACCGGGTTTGAGTCTTAGCGGGAGGCTCAGGCTACCTGTGTGATTCTGAGCAAATCACTTAAATCTCTCCGTGCCTAATATTAAACATGTCCGTCTGTAATGCAATTGGTTGGTGCTCATGTTAAAGTGCTTCGATACCCTTGGGTCGAGATCGCTCTATAAGAAACAGAACAAGCTCTCGCCATTGCAAAGGCAGCCGCTTGTTTATCTATGCATCGCGCTTTCACTTTAGTGAAAGCGCCATGGAAAAATAAACACGAGCGCTATGTAAAAATAAACATGGGGCTGCAATTGCCAATTTTGTCAGCACGCGCGATAATAGCGATTGAAAACAAGACTTCGGAAACATGATGGAAACATGATCCGTCAGTACACGCCTACATAAGATAAGAAAAACACTCACGACAGCCGTGAAGCTGATGACCCAGTCTGGATGGGCCGTCCAAAAGGGAGAAAGGGCAGTGACCAAAAAGCATCCTTTTCAATGGGAAGCCAGCGTTTAGCATAAACGCTGACCCGACCCAATGAAAATGATGGGCGGGGCTTCAAGTCCCCTTCTGAAATCTCCTGATCACATTAGCTCTTGCAGAGCGTGCAACGCATGCTCGCTGCAACGCTAGGCGAGACCTAAAAATCATTTTCTTAAGTTCAGCCATCCCACCCTACTTGCTCATTTGAATCCCATAACAGGCGGAGACATAAAGTTGATCAGCAGTGGGAGATAGAAGAGACCAAAGAGTTGTCAGAAAGATAATATTTGGTTCTCCTAGGTACTGGCAATGGAGGGGATGGCACACAGACCGGAACGAGGCAGAAAATGGATACGGCAGTGGAAAAGAGACAGTAAGCTGGCTTAGGGTATGAAGTAAAGCATACAGGTTAGAAGGGAGAAAATAAGTGGTAAGGTGGGCATGTAGTAAGACATCGACTAAATAGCAGTGGAGCAGGGGTCAACATGATGATTGCAACAAGACTGACTGGAGTATTCCTTGAGCCTTGCACAGTATTGGAAAAAGGATGGATAAGAAAATGGCAGCCACGGACAAGTGACCATGTAGAACAATTGTAATAATACACCCACTATGGGACCACAGGGCTGCAACTGGCTGTAAGAACAATCTACATATTTCTAAGCCACATACATTAGAGTAAATAGACTCATTGTGACCCTAAACAGGGAGTACACTAAATATCCTCTAACATGATGTCTCTCCAGTTTTATGGATTTAATCTATTTTCGTGTTAGATTTATAAATCATTGATTTTTTTTCTATGACCTGGCTTGTTTTAGAAACAATATTTTTGGGTAATCTATACTAAAATGTGAAAGTGGGACATCCACTATGCTAATTTAGTAGATTACTAAATCGAAAAGGGAATAATTACGCAACATGGTTCTGTAATTGATTTATGAGTGAAACTTTATTTTTGTTCCTGATAGGCCCTAATTGGAAGTTGTAATAATGACACTATTTTGTGTCAATTGTGGGTACATTTGAAATCTACAGACCATACATTAGGAGTTCTAACATATGTAGATTTTGTATTTTGTTCTTATTTCTTATCATTTATATTTCTACAGCCTTGATAAAGGGGAAAGTACATTAACCACGAAACGTTTCGTCTGCCCATACTGAATGAAAACTGGAGAATTAGGGGCCAGATGTACGTTGTATTTTTGCATGCGCAAACGGGTTTGTGGCTTGTTTGCGCATGCATAAATACCTAAGGACCATGTACATATCCTATTTAGCAATTTATTTGCGACTCGCTTATTAGGCTTTGTGACTCGCTATTAGGAAGGGGCGTTTTAATGGCGTCCTTTCCTCATAATAGCGAGTGTATGATTGTTTTGCGACCACAATTGCGGTCGCAAAACAGTTGCAATTTAACACCTATTTCAAGTAGGTGGTAAAGCATTCACAAATGGGAAGGTGTCCCCAGGGGACCTCTTTACCTTTGGGAATGCATGGGAAAATATTTTGTAAGGGTAGGCAGTGGTCCCAGGGACCACTTAAAAAATTAAATGAAAACGTTTCATTTAAAAAAAAAAAAAAAAAAAAAAAAAATGCATCCTGTTTTCTTTTACGGAAAACGGGCTGCATTTTTTTAAAAAAACCTGCTTTATTGACAAAGCAGTCCCAGACATGGAGGTCTGCTGAGCCCAGCAGGCCACCATCCCTGGAAGGCCCTGTCATTCCCAATGGGGTTGCAAATTGCGAGTGGCCCATTAATATTCATGAGCCTCACATTTTGCGACCCCATTGGGAATCGCTAACAGTGTCTTTGACACTGTCGTACATTTGCTTATGCGACTCGCAAATTGCGACTCGCCACTTTTTGCAATTTCTGAGTCACAAAAGCAAATGGTCGTACATCTGGCACCAGGTTTCAACTGAGGCCAAATAACGAAATCAGTGGACGTGTAGGGGATTCCAGTAAATTTTTTGCCTTTGGAGGTCTGATTATCTTGGGAGAATAAAGTGGCTAGATTGTACATCATAGAATTTTTTTTTTGGTGTGAAAATTCCTCTCCATAAAACGTCTAAAATATTTATTTAGTTTGGGTATGAAGGCTACAGCACTCACTCATATGTTGTTCAGAAATAATTGCCACAGGCAAAATAGTTATGTGATTAGGGTCTTTCTGTACAAAGTGGAGCTATTATTTTCACAGCGCAATCATTCCCCGCATGTGAAAGAAACAGTAGAAGCAAATGTAAGTTATGGCTTTAAGTATACTGATTACACGTTTATTTTCAAAGGGGACCGAGGGTGGGCGGCAGCAATGCAGCACTTCATGGCACCGAACAAAGCGTCCCCACTGCAGTCGGATTTACACCTGCCCGCTCTCCTTGTGAAATCCAGACGGCATTGATTGGCCCTTTTTCGACACATTATAAGAGCTATATTTCCACGCATGTGCAGCGGAACTACCGATTTTGCGGTTTTGTTATGCAAGTTTGATAAGAGGCTTTTCTAATGATAAAAAGAGTGAAAAATAACCAGAGGACCCGGCTTACGCTGCTTGAAGATCATACGGTTAAATCATCCTATAACCAGTTGATAATTTAATTATTTGGAAGTTTTATTTAGCGCTAAGTGTCACCACATGGATACTTCTGAGCGCTGAACCATCATATATCTGGCTACTGTACTGATTAATATGATGACGCATCGTATAATTGGGTACTGTACTGATTAATATGGCTACTCAAACGACTACTGCAGTAATTTTATAATTCTCTTTTAAAGACCTACTATTCATTTTTTCCAAGTTGCGCCTCAAGAGACGAATATTGTTGGAGTCACTTTTTTGCCTCTGCTCTGGCACCTGCACTAACGCTCCCTCCGCCCATTCCCAGTCAGGGGGGTGCACTGGTGAGCCAGATGGTAGTGCTGGGGGAAACAAGTGCACAACATCGGTCTCTTCGGAGGAAATGTACTAAGGCCACTAGAATATCGCGGACATTCATTACTAGTTAAAAACACCTCATTGAACAAGCAACTTTGCTTCTTCTATCTGTACTGTAATGGGATATATATTTGATGTTTTAGACACCCAAGAGTCCTCCTAAACCAATTTTTTTACTAGCCTTTTTTCCTTTCTGTCTTTAGTGTCTTTTTCCTATTTGTGTCTGCAGTGTCTTTTTCCTATTTGTGTCTGTAATTATTTTAGCTCATCCTACTTTGTAACATTGAGAATGCTGTTCAACACACTGGTCTTAATGCTATTTGGGGCCCTGGTTTAGACATATTTTGAGGTCCTGTTTGGGACAACTTTTAATGTTATTATCAATTATCTGCTAATTCAAGCCTGCATTATCCTACATTTCCAGAAATAGGGTCGCTCAAAAATGTTTGAAATATGCGTCGCCCATAAAAGGGTGAAAACATTTACTGTTGTATTGCCAAAAAGTTAAACTTATATAAAAAAGGAAATATGCATCCTCTGGCCCCACACATCCTTAACATGACCCTTGCCCAAAAGAGATAGGGGAAGGCACAGGGGAAAGAAGGTATTTAGACCTAAGGCAAAAAGTATAGTGATTACTCAACAAACCTCTAAGACGAGTACCGGCTTTTGAACTGAGCACACATGGTCTGAACAAAATACACGTTATTCCAACAGAGAATGGAACATCTATATTCAAATGTGGTCTCGAGTCTTGATTCTGAAAACCCCTCACATACGTTGAGTAAGATCATTTCTATACCAATGAGACTTTAACCATCTTAAAAAAACAAGATGCAAGTTGGGCGATTACTTATAATTGGTACTGTACTGAGCGTGGAAGCATGCCAATCAGAGAAGATCTCTCATACACCCAAATAACCTAACATATCATTGGTCTTCAGGTTTGTGGTTTATGATGTCATCAGAGCATCTCAATGGCACTTTGTTTGCTGATTTGTCATCTTGGAAAGCATGAACTCCACCCTAATGATATACAGAGCGCTGTATAGAAGAGGTGTGACACACCTGACAGAAAGTAAATACATGCATTGATCCATACTATAACGGACACAAGACTATTATTATTTACTTCAACATTAGTCATGATAATTGCTGAAATATAGAAGATTATATTGCATGAAATGTATGCATAACTGATGCTAAATTAATATATAAATGGAGCCACAAGATACCAAAATAATGATGTATCGGTTTGGTATCATTGATACTAAATAAAGATAAGCAGCAAATTAGCAAATACCACGTTGACGTTAAAAAGCTGTAAACAGAAATATCAAAAGGACAGAAAGAAGACCCAACAATTAATAATAAATAAGGGGGTAGAAAATGGCACTGAAAGTGATTATGGCAGAACTTGTAGAGGGATTTAGCAAAAGTAACAAGCGGCATTGAGTAAGGGTTCCATTAAAGTGCGATTAATATAAGACCGCATTAGATCTATTGGTTATGTGTCCTTGCTCTCTATGTGTACATACACACACACACACACAGAGACACACACACACTGCTTGGGCACCAACCAAGCAAAAATTAATTTCCACACTAAAAGTAATACTCATGACCTCATCAACAATGTTACTGATTAGATCACAAATAATGCAATTGATCTCATGGATGCCCTGGCATGTGATATTTCCATAAACACCCTCAATTAGACAATTTTGGCTTCAGTGTGATATTTTTTATTTTGGTATGTGTTGTTATTTGATGATGACGTTCTCTGTGTTACATAGTGCTATACATTTTTTGGGAAGTCATAAGCATTGCATTTGATGTGTGAGTTAAGCATGTAGGGCTGGGTAAAAGACATGGATTGCAGAGCTAACCATGAGTGGAAAATGTAAGGTCCTATAAGTAACCTGCTGTGGGCTTTACTCAACTCCTGTCATCCACTGGCTTCAGTCAAGTGCAGCAGGGGTTTGGCACAGGCAAAAAGCTCCAGCTGTTTATGGCCCTTGACCAGAGTGAGTGTGTATGATTGTATGTATGTCACAGCAGTGAAAATAAATATGTCCTAATTACATGTTATTTAGAGCAACAGTGCTTCTAAACACCGGTCCTAGGAAGCTTGTTTCCGGTCCAGGGAAGACATGGCTTGGCAGTTCGGGCTGGACTGTTCCCATGAGGCACAGGGTCAGACTGATTTGCATATGACCATGTCTGAACTGGGGTGGCAGAGTGGGCTAAAGAACGGTGATGGATTAAACCCAGATCAGTTGACTGGGGGTGAGTGCTTGCAATGTTCAACACTCCGTCCATCATTTCCTTTGGTATTTGCTTTGTTCGCCATAAGTTGGCAGGGTATGCTCAGACGTGAGTCCCTTGCTCACTTTGCCACTGGATTCAAGCAAGCCTGGCTGAAGACGGCTGAAATGCCAGAAACCGGTCCTAGGAAGCGTGTTTCCGGTCTAGGGAAAACATGGCTTGGCAGTTCGGGCTGGATTGTTCCCATGAGGCACAGGGTCAGACTGATTTGCATATGACCATGTCTGAACTGGGGTGGCAGAGTGGGCTAAAGAACGGTGATGGATTAAACCCAGATCAGTTGACTGGGGGTGAGTGCTTGCAATGTTCAACACTCCGTCCATCATTTCCTTTGGTTTTTGCTAAACACACAGTGACATATTTATTACCACAGTGCAATGGTCAATTCCAGATTACCATGATAGAGTAAAACTGGCAGGAGAAAACAATTGTTTACTGTCTCATAGATTGCATATTATAAATATTTATGCATGGACCCTTCACTTTTAATAGACACAATGCTTCTTTAAGGTATCTGTAATTCACTGCACACATTTACCAGCCTTGTTTTGGCTAAATATGTTTTTTTAAAAACAAAATCAACTCAAAATATGCAATGGCGTAAACCACATATGCAGGTGTGCAGAGTGAATATGCTATTGTTTACCATTATTGAGGGAGAGGACGGGCATCATGACCCACTCAAGGCTTTGCCCATGTTGAGTCTTAGCCCCTCCCCACACAATGTGGTGTTGGCCACTGTGTAGTTATAGTTAAGTCTTTTTGATCAATCGTCACAAATCTTTCCGAAGAGCAAGTTCCGCCACCTCAGCTCCTTCCTCGAAAGATTCAGGATGATCTATTAAGCGAGGGCCTTAGAAAAAGGGGTATCCTAAAATGGTGCTTTCCCATTTTAACTCTCCAAGGACATTTAGGGAAGCTTTACAGAAAACATGGCTGAATGGAATTACACCAAATATGGTAGAGAGTTATAACTTTACTCAGAAAGTGCACTTTTCATTATTTTGTGTTCATCAGTACAGCTGTTTTCATGAAATTTGCCTTTCTAAAGATGCTTGGGGTGGCCATGAAGGGGGTTAAACCTTTAGTGATCACACCCGGTGATGTCACTTCTTGTGATGTCACACCCATTCTGCCTTACTGGGTGAGAACCCCCTTCCCCAACTTCTGTTTTGAGGACTTAATTCCTGAATAACCCTATGTGTGTTTTGGAGAGAAAGAGTACAAAGCTTCGGAGAACACCTGTCTTGGTGGTTGCGGGGTTACCTCGAAATATACAGACTAAGGAGCAGGAACACGTGGACTAACATGATCATCAATCCTTTCAGATGTCCGAGAAGATTCTTTATCTCTTAGAAGAACATTTTTGTCAGCGGTCAAGAATTTGTCACATCCCACCATATTACTTCTGTGCCCATTAAAACAAAGCAGAGTTTTTTTTCTCTCATAAAGATATACTCAATGACGTGGTAGTCTGCATATACGTTATCGCTAAGCCAACAGTCCCACTGACAGCTATTAAATTACGAGCCACATTGGAAGCACCATCCCTCCCGCCATCTTAAAGCCACACATTGGAGTAAATAATTAAGGCATCGCTAAACGTAGAGAATACCACACCCAAATTAGGCGTGCTAAAACCAACTATTTCTCTGGCAGAATAGCTGATGCCAATAACTCCACTAAAGAGCTTTTTAAAATTTATAAAGAGATTGCCGTTTGTGGCTCTTTGACTGACCCGTTACTGGTCTCGGAAGATTCATGCAATCGCATTGCTGCTTTCTTTTCGGACAAAGCGGCCACTATATATTCCACCTTCTCGGGAGGAAAAACAAATGGTACAGCTTTCAGGGAGAGTAAAGCAGTTGATGTAGGAACAAACAGCTTGACTAACTTTCTTGTTCCTTCCTCGAAAGAGCTTCAGCGGTTATGTCGATCAATTACGTCAGGATCCCCACGCGACCCGGCATCTCCTAAGCTTCTGGCAGGGAGTATGGAGATCCTTGAACCTTACATCCGACAGGTTTTGGACCTTTCTTTTGGCCTCGGAAGCGTACCTCAAAGCTGGAAACAGGCTGTGGTACTTCCGATCCAAAAGAAACCCAACCTTAGTTGGGACAGGCTGGATAATCTCCGACCCATTTCACTCCTACCCTATATGGCTAAAGTGGCTGAAAAGGTGGCCAATCTCCAACTTATGGCTTTTGTGGACAAAGCCAACCTGCTTCACGCTACTCAGTTCGGCTTTCGGGCCCGTCATTCTACTGAGTCTGCGTTACTTTTGGCCACTGAGACCATTAGGAAAGGGGCTGATGAGGGGCACACTATGGCCCTTATACTACTTGACCTTAGTGCGGCCTTTGACACTGTAGCACACTTCACCTTGCTAATCAATCAAGGAAATTTATAGAGCGCACTACCTACCCGTAGGGTCTCGAGGCGCTTGGGGGGGGGGGTGCCGCTACTGCTCGAACAGCCAGGTCTTGAGCTTCTTCCTGAAGGAGAGGTGGTCTTGGGTCAGGCGCAGGTCGGCCGGGAGGGAGTTCCAGGTCTTGGCGGCCAGGTAGGAGAAGGACCTTCCTCCAGCAGTGGTTCTGCGGATTCGTGGGACGGTGGCGAGGGCGTGGCTGGCGGATCGGAGGTGGCGTCTGGGAGCGTAGAAGTTGATTCGGTTGTTGAGGTAGCTCGGGCCTTGGTCGTGGAGAGCTTTGTGTGCGTGGGTAAGGAGGCGGAAGGTGATTCTCTTGTTGATCGGGAGCCAGTGCAGGTCTCTTAGGTGTCCGGAGATGTGGCTGTGACGTGGGATGTCGAGGATGAGTCTGGCTGAGGCGTTCTGGATGCGCTGGAGTCTCTTCTGGATCTTGGCGGTGGTTCCGGCGTAGAGTGCGTTGCCGTAGTCCAGTCGGCTGGTGACGAGGGCCTGGGTGACGGTCTTCCTGGTCTCCGTGGGGATCCACCAGAAGATCTTCCGAAGCATGCTACAGTGTCTTAACAAAGGAGGTATCACTGGTTCGGCACTTATGTGGATTCAGTCTTTTCTTACTGACAGGAGTTTTCAGGTTAGACAGGGAGAACATTACTCTCGCATGTTCTCTCTCAACCAAGGGGTTCCCCAGGGCTCGGCCCTTAGCCCCACCCTGTTTAACCTTTATGTTTCCCCTGTTGCCACTATTGTGGAAAGACACGATCTCCAACTAGTGTCATATGCCGATGACACACAGCTGGTCATCTCACTGTCACGAGCTCCTGACGCCGCTGCATCCAGCTTCAGTGCCTGCATGCAGGAGCTTGCATCCTGGATGTCTAACAACTGCCTGAAGTTGAATGGGTCAAAAACTGAAGTGCTCGTGATAGGAGGTGCATCAAATGTGTGGTCATCGGCATGGTGGCCGGACTGCCTAGGACTTACCCCTATACCTTGTCAGCAGGCAAAAAATCTGGGAGTGGTGTTTGACAGCAAGCTTTCCTTCACGGCCCAGATTAATCGGGTGGTCGGAATCTGCTTCGGCATACTTAAGAGTCTTAGGAAGACTCTCGACTTACTCCCAGTTAGTGCTAGGCAGACTCTTGTTCATGCCTTGGTCACATCCAGACTCGATTATTCAAATCTTTTGTATCTGGGTGTGACAGCAAAATGCCTCAACCGTCTCCAGGTTCTTCAGAACGCTATTGCCCGTTTGGTATTGAGGCTTCCAAGAAGAACATCATCTAAAGTGGCCTTAAAATCCCTCCACTGGCTACCCGTCAGGGAACGGATTATTTTTAAGGCACTATGCCTATGCCACCGCATCATCACGTGTAAGGCACCTTCTCCTCTCTGTAATCTCATTACTCCCTACAGACCTGGGCGGTCGCTCAGATCCTCGGGCACTGGACTGGTCACCATCCCCAAAGTTCGAAAGGCTAGAATGGGAGGAAGATCCTTCAGATTTTTGGCGGCAAAAAAATGGAACATACTCCCGTTGGAGCTGCGCCTTGAATCCTCAGAAAGCAGCTTTCGTAAAGCACTAAAAACACATCTGTTCCGCACCGCACTGGTATGATTTCTTGTGCGGTTCGCCTTTTTGCTTCTCCTCTTAGCGCGGGGACACGCCGGGGTGCGTAACCATGCGCTCTACAAAACTCCATAATAATAATAATAATTTGATATTCACAAAAAAAAACTCCGTAAGGAGATGAACAACTTGAGGTTTGCAACAGAAGAAGCCTGTGCATAGTGAGGCATGGCATGACCAGTCCTTTCAGATGCATTTCCTATACCTGCTCAGTACATCATGTGTCACGCGGAAGGCCATGTTGGGGAACTGGAAGCTCTGAAAAACACAGACCTGGCAGAGGTGTGGGGGCGGGGGGGGGGGGTTGAATTGTGGGGGCAGCAAATAGTGAATGGTTGCAAACACAATTACAAGTACCCTCCCGGCCTGAGACTAATGCAGTCCCCGGGGGAGAGGGCGTCGTTCTGGAGTTGTCATGGTTAAGTCAAGGTTTTTCCACAGGCTCAACAATTTGAATAAATAGATTAAAAAAAGAAATGTAGGCCTTAGCGGAATTTGAAAGATTGCCTGAGACTACTCGACCTTGTTAGCTCAGGAAGTGAAAGGCTCTCGTATTTTTTAACCAGCTGCTTATTTTGGTTTCCTCGACTAATAAAAATATTTTAAGCATCAGGACATTCCCTTTTTTTTAATCAATAAGCAATTATGAATAGATGGTCTGCGCTGGCGTGCGCTTATCAGGGGTTGGGGTGACTTTGAATGTGAAATTTTAATTCCTGGCCTAAATTTATAGGGACCACTGACAATTCCATTGAAACTGGTTTTTGTTGTTGCAAAAATCTTCTGCACGTCAAGGTTCTTTATACATAAGCTTTGCTTAAAAGATCACCATTTCAACTTTATTTTTTTCATTTATTCTGAGAGCTTAAATTCCAAACGGACGACAGCACTTAGAAATGACAGAGGTGCTGTCTAAAACAAGTTACACATATTTTTATTAATAATAATATTATTGTTATTATGTTTTATCAGACAGGGGATACAAATTGCTCATGATAAAATGATTTACCTCATTGTCTACTTGATGAAACATCATAAAGGTCTTTGTAATTCACCTGATACAGTGACGCGTCATGGAAGCGCGTGCTCGCATCTCAAAAACGATCATACTAACGTAACTAAAAGCCATAGCTTCTCTTTGCTGCTGTCGCTAAATCCTAAATCCCAGGTGTCTAGCAAGGCCCACCATGTATCTGGGCAGGTAGGCCGCCCCTGCCCCCGCTGGCTCCCCACTTCCATTGGTCCAGGCCTGTTCCTTCCTTCCAAGGCCCCTGAGTGGGCAGATTTAGAATAATTTAATCTAACCTACCCTGAGTACCAATTGCATTCTCACCGCAAAGAGCAATTTCATAAACTAATTCAAGCTGTCAGTTCAGGGAAGCAATGCTTGACATGACTCGTTCAAGCATCAGTGGGACTCTGCCATGTCTTAGTATCTTAAGTGTTCCAGGCAGAGACATGCTGCTAATACTGTGAGTGGAAACAAGGCGGCAAGTGGCTCAGTGTGTTATACCCTGGCTTTCTATCTGTTGCAGTTTGTAGTTCATGAGTTGAAATCATGTTAAAATTAACTCAGCCATTCATCTTTCTGTGATTGCTAAACTAAGGGCCTGATTACGACTTTGGCGGTCCTGGAGTGGGCCGCCATGCCAATGCCTCGCTCCAGGGCCGCCAAACTCGACCGCCGGCTGCCCACCGGATTACAAGTAATCTCGTGGTCTGGTGGGCAGTTCTTTGACGTTCCCTCGGCGGTGCCTATTAGAAAGGCAATGCAATGAGAACGCCAAAGCTCGTTCCTGCACGACATGGACTGTAAAGTCCATTCCTTGCAGGGAAGATGGTGACTACACACAGGGAGCACAACATGTGCATCCCTGCAGGCACCGCTTGACTCGGAGGCAACAGGGGGCGCTGTAGGGCCCCCTTTGTTTCTTCACCACCATAGTTTTCATGGCGGCCTCACAGCCAGGAAAACTTTGCCAGCGAGGAAAATCCTAATATACTTGGCGGTGCTACAGCAGCTCTGCCAGCATGTTAGGGCCTCTGACCACTGCAAGATCCATGATCCCCGGTGGCTGCGGCAGTCTTGTGGCGGTCCCACAAACATATAAATATTACGACGGGTGGACCGCCAATTTGTCAGTCCACGGACTGTCAACACGGGTTTGGAGGTCCGATGAACTGCCAAACTCGTAATTAGGCCCTGAGTCTCATTAGAGGGATCCTTTAGCACTGGTTGGTAATGCCAGAAAGATGTCTGGTCACCCCACGTTTCTGCTGCATTACAGTTATGGAAATTACCTGTAAATAAGACGGTAACAGTACACATCTCACTGTATCGTCCTTAATGCTTCTCTCATCTGCATCGAGAGTATGTAAAGGACAAAGTAATTGCTGATTATTTTTTTTAATTAGGGAAAGTAAATTATAGCAATGTTTACAGGGTTCATACTTGGGCCATAAATTGAAAAAAAGTAGCATATGTAATTTATAGTACTCAGAAACTGTGAAACTGGGATATGAAGCGCTACATAGAGATCACATTGGTATTATGCTGAAAAAGCAATGTTTGACCAAATTTCAAAAAAGGGATTGTAGTTTTCTCACCTTACTTTAAAATGTTGCATGCGCTCTGTTTTGTGTTTATCTCTTTTCTTCCTCGAAAAACGAGGTGCAATTTAATTTGGAGAGGAAGAGAATATATTGTGCGCAAATGCACTTAATTTGTTCTTACAAGAACCTTATAGAAGACCTGTCTAAGATTCGTCTGTGGTCCTCTGAAGGACACTCACACTCAGTAGACAGAGATATTGACTCCAGTTACACAGCGCTTAATTTGTAAAAAAAAAAAAAGTAAGCGCCATGGCTCTCATCAGGAGGCCACTGCAGATTAAACCACACATTGCCCCCCGCCAGAGCTGCCAATGATAACAATACAACTACGAATCATCTCACTCCTACAAGCGTGACAATTCAGACTATTTCAGGCCCCCAAAGCTATAAGAATGGTGTGGGCGGCACGTAATAGTCATTTTTAATCTAGATTGAATTATTAAATAACTGTTGTTGCAGTCATCTATAAATTAGCTAGACAGCGCCACCTTGTGGCAGACTGTCAAGCACTAGTGTTGACAATTAAGTGCGGGTGGGGAGCACCGGAAACCACCGGCTCAAATTAAGGACTGCAAGTACATGGCCTGGCCACTCAATCTTTCAGCCTATGTTACGGCCTGGTGTAATACTGTAGACCCAGCTTCACCACCAACTCTGCCCTTGCTCTTACACTGTAATTACTTCTTGTGTCTGATGTAATACTGTTACGCGGAGCGCTCGCTCTGGGAGGACGTTTCAGGTGTTTAACGACCTTTCAGTGAGAAAAAGGTCCTTATAGTTGGTGCCAGTGACTTGACAAATCTTGGTAGTTAAACAATGTGTTGCTGTTGACAATTCTCACCCGTAGCCCTTCCAACACTTCTGCTGTGTCTCGAAGACTTATCCGTCATACTATCCCCGGCTCTGAACAGCTGCCTTGGGGAAGTACGCCATTCCACCACCAAGGCAATTTCGGTGTAATTATGAATTTAAAACACCTGCTACATGATCCACCTTCTGGTGCATCATTTGCAGATGTGAACAAAAATATAATTCTAGCCCAAATTGATCAAAAGTTACTAAACAAGGGCACCACTAGTGGTGTTGAGCAGTGGTAAACGATTTGTAAAAGTTAACTAGTCACCACCTTTTAGTTGTTGATTAGTTGTGTTCACCTGTCAAACTGGTGCTGATGAGGTGAAACATAAGTGGCAATGAGTCGTGTTAAAAATGAGAAAATAGCAAAATCATACTGCCACTAAATGTCCCACAGCATGTTACCTAATTTGTGGTCTGGTCTGGTTAGACCTTTACCAGGATATTACAGAATTGCAGAATCTGGCTGTCCATCCAATCATTAACAGACTGAGCAGCGCTCTATACTCGGAGTTGTAAGATTATGGATGGAGCTCTCATCTGATGTGTGGTGAGTTTGCTGACAGAAAAAAGATGCTACAGCATTTTTAGGTATCACTGACAGGCAGCTTTTAGCTGTCTGTGTTTTTAAGAATTATTGTGGCTGTAACAAAACTTACAGTAGGTTTTGGGTCAATCCAGCCAACCCTTGTCTGGCTGGCTTGTCCATCTCATTTGCTTGCGTTTTATCCAATTATCACCGTTCCTCTAGTGCTTGTGATTGGATGACTTGTGCATTCTACTGCTTAAATTCTGATAACTATTTTTTTCTTTGACATTCAAGTGCATGTTTTTCTTTCTCTCCTATTCATGTGCTGCTTCATGACTCATTCATTGTCTCCTGCTCTGTGTTGCGCACCCTTCACCTTCTCCTTCAGCTCATCCATTGCTTCCGAACACCGTTCCATCAGATTTTTTTTTACCTCCTACGCCATAGCTTCTCTATTTTTCTCCCACTTCCCTTGCCCTCTCACACTCTTAACCCCCGAGCAATGAGATCAAATTTTATCCCCATGCCTCCATTGCTCCTCTGCCCAATCCGTTCTTATTTATTTATTTTTTTAAATGGCTCTTTTCTTTTTTGGAGTGCCTGGTATTTGATATCTGCTACTGGGTTGCTAATTTCTCTTTAGCACTCTTTCACGCATATTTTTTTTTTTATATTTTAATGTTAGAAATTGGCATCAGCTATCTTGGAATGATAAATTAAGTTAGAATAAACATCTACCAGTTCACACACACATGTGCATGCACTATGGTGCATCCACACATATCTGTCATTACTCTGTGGATTATTTTGACTGCTTTTGCAGATATTGTTCTGCTTCGGCAAACAAGGATTTTTTTCTGTGCATTTTTACAGATGCAGAGCAGCATCAACAGAAAGTGCGAGCAAAGGTAACAGGTCAAGTGACGCCATTGAAAGGTGAGACCTTTTGGCTTTGCCAGTGCTTGTTTTAATGTATTACAGGTTGCCTTTTGAGCCTCATTGGCTAACTAAAAGTTATCTTACTTACACCCGTTCTATTATTCCGAATATGAACGTACGTTAGGCATTTGCAAGACAGATCCCACAGGAAACTAAGGAATAATTGGTGGAATGGGACAAGTTCCATTAAGAGACACAAATGTTTGCTTCATAAGCCTTGTAGGAAACAGTATTTTGGGTGGTATATCAGTGTAATTATTGCACATTTTGTTAGATTCTAAATGCGCTCCATGAATATTCAGACGGATCAATAATCATGGGGGCTTGTTACTTGTAAGATTTCAGCCAGAAATATTTGAATTGTATTACAATTCCCATTTTCCCTTTTCACAGCTCTGTAACCAATCCCATTAATGAATCACTAGTCTTAGTAGTTGTGGAGCCCTGCTGGCCCTACGGAGACACAGGGGTGGATCTGCCTTACTCTGATGCATTGGACTATGCAGCAGATCTCTGCCAATTCAGCTTTTTCAAATGGACGGAACAGGGTTAAAAACATATGGGGAACTACCACCAAAGCTTGCAAAATCTCACAGCATAGCCGGAATAACTTATATCTAACATCTATAGTGCATCTGCTTCCCCGGCTCTTTTTTTAGACCTTGATATGATGAATATCCCCTCTAAATTTCCAATACTAGGCCACAGGGCGCACGAGACAGGGCATACCCACTGGGGACATATCAATGTGCCCCACATGTATAGTTCAAACACGTTTTTAGGTTGAGCCTGGGCAGCGCATGCGCTGCTCTACGAGGCATGCTGTATTGGAGTATGGACTTGAAGCCCCGCCCACTCTCCACTCATATTTGTCATTGAGTGGGGTCATTGTCCTCCGTAAATGCTGCCTTCTGATTTGTTAATGGCTTGTTAGTCCCTCCTTAGTACCTCCTTGTCTTCATTTGTAACCTCCCATGAGGACTGGCCCTTTCACTTCGGCTGTTAGATGGTGCGTCTTATTTAGTCTGTGAGCACTATTTTCTTTAATGCATTTCTCTTACTGCAGGCCCTACATGCTTACCTGCAACATTCAGGCATTCAGCGCGCCATGCTCGCTTTCATGGGACACTTTTACAAAATAAAGCATTTGTTTGTCAACTTGACAAACAATTACTTTTTTGGTAAAAGCGCCCCATACCACTTCAATAGTGGCCATGAACCTTTCTTTAGACATGGCTCGTCTAAAGAAAGGGGCGTGGCTTCTATTAACGTGAAAGCGTTGCATGGGATGTTTGTAAACAACAAACATTTGCAATGCAATAGGTCTCCCATTTTAGAAACTTTGACCTACTGGTATTGTAAATGGAAATGCCTTTTATTATTGCAGGTTTTTTAAACACGGCCAAGTCCAACAATACACAAAAGGCTTGGTCATGTACAATGCCAAGAGCTCAAAATCTTGCAATTGAGAGACCTATTGCATTGCAAATGCTTGTTGATCTTGCATGAATGACATTACAGACATTATCTTCCTTCTAAAGCTTGCCCACCTTGAGCTTAGCAACAGAATTGCCCTAATAGCTCCATAGAGCAAAATATGAAATGCTGTATGCAATATTTCTCATAGAGCATCATTGGAAAGCTTTAATTCAAATTGAGAATGGCTATCCAGCAGCCACTAGTTCCATGGGTCCAATGAAGGGGATGCGCTCCTTCTTGTACAGTGCATCTCCCTGAGGTCACAGAAATAGTTCAAATATCAAGCAAAAGGTATTACTCTCATAGATATAGACTGATCCTATCTAGGGAGAGTGAGCTGTTTGGTTGGAACTCTACAGTAGATGTAACATACTCCTACATCCCCCCTGCCTTTTGATGTCATCTCTACTTGGCAGGTCTTTCTATATCTCCTTCACTACAAGTCACATTTCCCAATGACCATCTCTGAGAGCGCCGGATGCCCACTCCTCTTCTGCCAACATTCAATTCAAAGTCTCTTCCTCGCTCAGCTTTTTGTGCAGAACAATTATTTGGTTTAATGGAACGAAGAGCCTCATCTAGACCATGGTGGAAAGCTCACATGCCTCGTGGGGATCTGACTAAAAACATACATTTGTTGGTACACCAGGCGCGTTATAGGCTGAGCACTATCCGAGTTGCACCAGCACCATGTTATTTTGGTCATAATTAACATACTTTTTTGTTTTTAAACAAGTTGTTTTACCCTCTGTGCACCAAAGAAAAGACAGGTTGATCAGTTCATGGAAGTACATAGTGCTCAATTTTTCTGGAAAATGTACTTGAGTGTCAACACACAATGAATATTCTCACATTTACTGGGAACACACCACCTTTTTTCATTGCCAGACCTCCTGCTTGTGCCTCGAGTCCTTGACAGCCATGCTGGGGTGATCATGGGGAATACTTCTTCTAATCCAAAATGTAGCCATTGTTTTGTTTCCTAACTGAATGTGTTGGTGGAATATGCTTAAACTATTTATAACCAAATTGTTTGCTACATCTAGAAACCTTATCAAAGTTAACTAGAATAACTCCCAAATGTTGTTGCTTCACCAATACCGTGTCAGTTCAAAATTCTTCAAAAATATGGAATCATTTTTATGCATATGCATCAGGCCGACCCATAAACCATTCTCTAGGAAATTACAATTTGCACAGTTCCAATGAATATGTTGAATTTCAAGTTATTGTGAATCCCCTTGAGGCGACTAGTGGCCGCCTTCATCTTGTCAACATTCTGGACTTGCAGATGCACACTGCGGTCACCGACATACCGCTGCAGAACAAGGTTGAGCATCCTTTAGTGATTCCCCAGCGGCTCAATGCAAATACTGAAAATTGCAGTGGCATAAAGGATCCACTGTGATCCAATTAGTGGACTGTCCAGGAAAAGATTCAGTGCCCTGGCTTGGCAGCCAACGCGACAGCACATACGACTGTGCAAATACACTAACAGACACACTGCTCATTAAAAAGTGCCTGCTGAACCCAAACAGACACATGCCGACTCATGGGGCGATCAATGTGTCGATGCCAAGACAGGGTCCGCCTCTCCTAATGAGTACACTAGCCCATTCTCCCATGGAAATCGTTCAACGCGCAGAAGCGCCGTGCAGGATGGTGGCCATAAGGAGCACCTCATTATAAACCCAACACCTCATAGTGTTAACAGTCCAAACAGAAAATATCCCATTAAATACAGAGGTGGTTATGTGCTTGGGCGGAATGAGGAAGGCAGCCTGGGGTAATCCTGGAACGCGCTTACAACCACTCTCGCATTTCCTTGCTATGAAGGAATAAACAGTATATCGACAAATTATTAATTTATGGCTATTTCAACAGTGTCGACGCTTACGCCTCTGTTCTATTGATTAAGATAATGAAACATTAAATGAGGAAAATAATCCCATATTTTCCAGAAGGGGAAGGTGAAAGGATCAGAACAAAAAGCTATGAGTCAATGAACAGCATACAGACAGTATATCGGCTTGGAGCTCAGTAAATATATATATGGGCAGCGAACTCAGACACAAAGGAACGCAAAAGCTGCTTACATTTAACAATGGTTCTCTATGAAAATCCCAAAGAGTCCCAATTGTTGCAATATGTCTGACACAGGGGTCCAAAGCAGCCACTGTTCAACGCGTGTGCGCTTTGTGGCAAAGCAAAACCATGAAAAGGCAACCCTATTGGTGACGTCTTGTGTTTTCCTTTTGTTTATAATATTTTCTGGGGTTTTGTTCTATAATTTCACAAGTACATTCATCCATTGAACTCCCTTACGAAGATCCCCAGCCAAGACTGCATCACTGATGAATTTGCATTTGCTTTTCGCAACGTTGGCTTATCTGGCATTTTATGTCATCTATCGGATTAGTTCTTCCTTGAACTTCCTGTTCCATCGTCCATACCCTGTTCTCTTCCTGGTGCTTGGCTTATCTCTATGGAATGAATCACAGCACTTTCAAATATTTGGCGCACCCACATTACCTTTATTCCATGGCTAAGAATTGTATTAGGGTGTCATTTGCCCCTTCTCCCTACACCCAAAGACAAAGGGTATGAGCTACCATGACTGCCCTCTTCCCTCTTCCCGATCAGGGAAGAAACCGACGCCCCACTGGAGGACAGCAGCACGGCTCTCTTGTCTTTTAAAATGCAATGTCAAAAGTTACTTTTGTAGGTTTAAAAAAAATGTAATTTGGGGTTTTTGAAAATTAGACTTCTGATCACCTTATGACAGTTTACAAGTGGTTTGGAGGTAAAGATGCATCAAAGAGGGACATTATAGTAGTCCTGGGGATGCAGGAACTAGTCAGTCACTGGGCTGATAGGTGAGGGCAGCAAGTGAGAACTCTCATTGAAATTTGCTGAAGTATTTGTTTATAATTTATTTGGGTTTTGTAGAGCCCAAACTTCACGCAACACGGGTTCAGGGCGCTGTACAGAAGAAAGGTGTGAAAACACCAGAAAGAAGTCAACCAGGTGTTGACAGGTGGCAAAACAAAGCAAATAACATTTGCAGTACAGTGTTTGTTAGTAATTTTCAAATGATTGAAGTACAAAGTATATATTCAGTAATGGTGCATTAAACTGGTCACAGCACGACATTTGAGATTTACAGAGGATTGCAGTACAAATGCATAACAGTGTGTTACCAAGATCTCAGTGCTCGTTCCCCCCCTCTTGAACCCACCTCCACTCCACCCTCTTGGTGCTTGTGGCACTGGCTGCCCTGATTGGCGGTGTATGTTTCCAGTAGAGAAATAGAACTTCCCCTGGATGAACAAGATAACACCAACACTTCCACTCACTAACACACTATACATTCTTGTGCTCAATCAATGTGTAGAGAACTATCTCTAAGTATATACCACAAATCGAGATGTAACGTTTAACATTGTTTTATTTTTTTAATAAAAAAAACCCTGTACTCCAGAGTATTGATAACATTTCAACACATAAGAAAAAATCAAGTTCATACATGGTATGCAATATGACACCTAACACAATACACACTAATGTTAAAATCTAGCGATGAAAACTGCAATAAATCAAATCAACAAACAATACATTAGAAACAATTATACTAGGGGACCCTTTTAGCACAGTTACACATGAGCTGTTGCATAGGCTGATCCAACGTATAACATCAGATTAAAAGCACTGGTAGGATAACTATTTATTCCTTCCCAGGGTTCCTTGTAGTTGAATTCCAATGGACTGGCGTTGACACGTTTCGGTGGTATGTCAATGAATTTAAAAACCACCTTCTTCAGGACACAGAAAATCAGGGATTTTTTCCTCCTCAGAATAGTAAGTGTAGCTTATTTATCACTCTTGCTATGGTATGTCACAACTCCAAACACAGCAATTTAAAAATGCCACTCTTTTCTTAGGACCACTGCTATCCAATGGGATAAAGCTTCTCCCGGTGTGAAACACCTGTGTATTTGAGGTAGATGTATCCTCTTCGTTTTTAGGGCAATGATTTGCTCTTTCCTTTATAATGCCTATTCCTAAATACAGGACAATCTTTTATTTGCCAATATCAGCCCGGAAGGTCAAATGCGTTGTGTTTTATTATCATGTCCTTACAATCGGCGTCTCTGTGTCCGTAATGTTTCCGTCTGCTGTTTCCCGATGGTGTGAAATGTCTGCTCTCGCCCTCAAAGTTTGCCTGCCCCGTTGTCTTCGTCCATTCCAAAGATTTAGGTCAGCATTAGAGAGGAAAATGAATAATACAGGCTCCTGACCTGAACAAAGAGAACAACATTATATATGTGGACAGGTGCCACTATACGTGGTAGGGAGATCTTCAACCAGGACACACAATGAAATGAGTCTGAGGCAAATATTGCGACTAACAGAGTAATCGGACACAGAAATAATTTTTTTGTGAAGCAAATAAGATGAAAGGCCTGAGATATGAGAGGCACAAAGTCATTCCATTTCCCGACTTGGTTCTTGAAACCATGAATGGAAAGAACAGGAGGAGAGACAACAAAAACAGACAACAAAGACAGCGTAGTCTGCAGGAGAAGGCAGTGACTGCTTTTAGAGGGATCAAATACCAGGTGCATGTGGACAAGGGTTGGAGGCAGGCTTCTGATATGGCTGGTAAAAAGATTTGCTTTTAGGTATCCAGTGAATTTTAGACAATTAGGTTCTTGTCTTAGTAGTAATAGAAGATAGTTCCAAAGAGTTGAGCCCTGTATGTTTGCGGATATGATACTACATTTCTTGAGTTGTGAAAGCTATGTGGACAATAGGTTTTGTTTGATAGACCTTGTACTTCTCATTGGAAGGAATGGGACAAGCAACTTGCTGAAACAAATAGGTTGAGTGGTATTAAAAGGTCTTATGTACAAGACAGAATGTTTTCAAATCAAATTCTTCTTTTGTTTGGAGCGAATGGGTTTTTCAGGCTGAGGATGATGTGGTTGTATCATTTCAGTAAGTTAACAGAGCAATTTGCTTGGCAAGATTGTATACATTATGACATTACAATGCATGCCTTAACCAAGCATGACATTCCAGGCAGCCTTTATCACTCATGCAATTGCCACACATAGTAAGTATATTCAAGGTAAATAAAACAATAACATATTTTGTTTGGGGGTGGGAACCCTCCCTTTTCAATGTACTCCTAACCTTCTTTTACCACTACCTACCCCTAAACTCTAGTATTACCCATACCTCCCTTTTCCACTACTCACCCCTAAACCTTATAATTAATATTTAATTATATACTATTTTTAGGGGGACCTCCAAACCTCCCTTTTGATTCGAATTTACTGCTAAATTCCATTACACTACACCCCTAACCCTATAAGTACCAATACCTCCTTTTACAATTATCCACCCCTAAACCCTAAAACTAACTTTACCTCCCTTCACCCTACCCACCCCAAAACCCTAAATTTACCATTACATTCCTTTACCACAACCAACCACATACCCCTAAAATTACCTATACCTACTTTTACCAACCTATACCCTAAAATTACCCTAAAATTACCCTTACATTTCTTTACCATAACTCAACCATAAACCTTAAATTTACCTTTGCCTCTATTTACCACTGCCCACCCATAAACCGTAAAATTACCCTTACCTCTCTTTACCACTACCACCCGAAACACAGAAATTACCACTACATCCCATTTCCACTACCCACCCGATAACCTGATAATGAATTTTAGTTACACTATTTTCTTTTTTGTGGGGGTAACCCCTAAACCCCCTTTGTTCTTAATTTACTCCCAACATTACTTTACCACACCCACACCTAAACCCTGTAATTACCAATACCTCCTTTTAACAGTACCTACCCCAAAACCCTAAAATACACATTACCTACCTTTACCACTATATAACCCTAAACCCACCCTTATGTTCCTTTACCACTACCAACCACATACCCCTAAAATACTGTTACCTCCCTCTACCACTGCCCATCCTAGAGCCCTAAAATTACAATTACGTCTATTTACCAGTACCCAACCCTAAACCCCAAATTTACCCATACCTCCCTTAACTACTGCCTACCCATAAATCCTATAATTATCTTTACCTCCCTTTACCCCTACTTCCTCCTTAACCCTAAAAATTTCCCTTACCCCCCTTTACCACTACTCACCCCTAAACACTAAGATCACTTTCATTTATAAATTGTTATTGTAAAATATATATATTCACTGAAAAAAACAAAAGTTAAAATAATGTTATAGTTAGGTCATAATAATGTCAGTTAAAACGTAATGTTTTAAACAAAAAATCTACCAAAAATGATTAGTTATAGTCAGGACCACTGGAATTGTGAGGCAGGAGAGGGGCAAATTATGTTGCAAAGCTGAGTAAATGTGGTAAGAAAAGCCAAATTATACGACATAATTCAGCACATTTTGTAATAGAATTACTTCATAATTTTGTCATTAGGTCTCGCTGAGTCAGCGCACATGCGCTGAGGAGAGACATTTAGTAGGTGAGTTTTCAAAGCGCTGCTGGCTGGCGACAAGCTTGCGTTCACGCGAGCGTGGACGTGCGCAGCCGGCAGCTTTGCAATATGTACAGCTGCGATCACTTTCACTTTCGCGCGCGCAGCCTACTTTCACTTTTTGCGCACGCGCAACACTTGCGTTTCTTGTTTTTTAATGTCAACAACTGATGTTTACTAATTCATGCCTCCTGAACAGAACATACCCACACAGTTCTGTGACGGGCACAGATATGCCTAATTAGGAGGGAGTGCGATTAATTTCTAAACGTTGATTAGTCAGTGAAAGTGGCATTTACAACATTCTCATTTTACAGGAGTTTATTCCCAATGAAATGTATGCATTTCATTTTATGCTATACATTTGTGTGATTGTGTTTTTGCCTTAATAAGATAAACCTGCCAGTATCCAAGGATTACACCATAAAGATTCCAGCAGAGTAAAACGATGTACTGTACATTGCCATTTACGTCACCCTTGAAAAGGCAAAATGAAATGATTAGTTGCATTTAGGTTTATGCTTTTAGATAGGGTAGGATGCCACTGAAGTAGCAATGAGGCGTTCAAGGTGCCGATTACAATCACATTTTCCCAAGGAAGCTCCTCGTTTCACAGGAAAACAGCATGTGTGATTTCACCGCTCCTCACTTGGCTTGCTGCAAGGTCGCGCACGGCACGTGAAGCACTGATAAGACTTTGTGCCCTTTGTGTAGCAACACGTTGCAAAGTAAATAAGAATTGACAGCACGGTGTAGCCTGCAATGCCAAGAAGATCTTTAAAGCAGAAAGCACTAAATCTACACAGCATCTTCTACCTATGCTTGAATACGCCACATTCTCTTTAAACAGAATAAATACCTGCAAACTTAACTCCTGGCACAAGACAAGATTTGTTATCAATGTATTACACATCCAATGCAGTTTCTAAATACATGTTGTCCCACACAAATGCTTCAGCATATTTTATGTCAAACTGATGACTATGCACCTAGGCTGGGGAGAGCTATTCTAAGGAGTAATCTTTTCAGAAGCTCGTAGAAGCATCATCTGCACCTGCTGAGCTTTCTCTTAAGGAGTATTCAAAAAGAACAGCACCCACCATAACACTGTAGATATCGAAGTAGCAAACACTTAAATCCAAAATCATTTTGCAGGCAGAAACTTACCCTCCTGGTTCTTGAGTAGCACGGTCAAAGTGAAGCATTATATATAGAGAAAAGAAAAGACGACGACTCATAGGGCCGAAGACAGCGCTAACATGGGATTCTACATGGTTGGTTAGAATGAGTGTGCGTTTCCCAATCACAGTACAAGAGGTCAACAAGCATTGGCATAGCCAATAGGTCTCACCTTTGGGACCTTATAAGTGTTTTGCCATGCAACAGTTGTTGTTGCACCAAGGATATTGTGCTGCATACCTAAATACTTATAAGGTCCCAAAAGCGAGACCTATTGGCTATGCCAATGCTTGTTTTTAAAGTTGGCAACATTGTTGTGGGATTGGTTGCACCTCATTGGTACCTGTTCAACATCCAACTACAGCAATAAGCAACAGAAAGTGAACAGTCCAGCTATGCAAATGGCCTTTCACTGCACAGTATCACATGTCGCTGCATTTTTCGTAATTTTTGAACCGTTAGAGCCGGAAATTGTTTTTTGTTAAAAGCTGCAGATTGTGTGTCAGATGATGGATTATGTGGCAAATCTATAATCATGCGAAAATTGCCACAGCTGCAAAATCACATAATTCCAGTGGCCCTGATTATAGTTATTTGAAGTAACTACAACTCACCCTACACAGTGTTGTTTTCAATGGTGTCATTTCAGATGTCATCAGTGATGTTAGTCAATAATATATATATATATCTCGTAGAATATGTCATCAGTGATGTACTATGTGAGGTCATAAGCAGTGCATGTTTGGTAAAGGCATGTGCATGGTAAGGGATGTTTCCCGTATAAAAGTTGTAAAGAGGAAGACAGTATTGTGTAATCCAGGCAGAATTTAACCACAGCACGCACAAGAACAATTTTCCGGAAGAGGCAGAGGAGTGAAAGGATCTTGCACATGAGATGCAAATAATGGAATGCTGATTTGGAGACATCATTTATTTGCTGATTAATTTAGAGCTCATTGTCTAAATACACATGACTGTGCTCCTGGCCAAAATCATAATAGTATTCATGAAGTTACTGAAAACTGCTGATAATGACGCCTCCTCTAACAGTAGGTGCCACATGCCTGCCGTCCTTACATCGAATGCCTTCTTCCATTTCCTAGCTTCCTTTTGCACGCAAACACAGGAAAAGAAGTATTAACAAGGCCTGGGGTTTGCTGGCTGTCAGGTCGGAATGAGATTTGGAACCTAATTTCACTGTGGGTAAAGGTTGTGTCAAGAAGTTAATACACTGCATTCCGGTTCGCAAAAAAACACAGGTCTGCAGGAGGCAAAAAAATCGCATTTCTGCATATCTTAAGATGCACAATGTATTTCAAGACACCCCCAGTCACAGCCAGAGAAAGAGGAGGTCAAAGAGGCGAGGCGAAGCAATTGCGTTAATGATTAGTATTTACAGAACAAAATGGAAATATTGTCAGGGCGTCACATTTATACACAAGCAGCACCTCAGGTGAACTTCCAATCTGCATAATTAACCTGATATTTCACTAGGTCAGTGATTGATTACTGTTATTTACAGTGGGCGGAAGCTAGCCTTGCATGTTGACAGGGTGGGCATGTTTGTTTTCCATAGTAGCCGCAGGCCTCCCAACAAAATATTTCTCCTATATTGAATGGTATCACGGTCTGTGTGTGCCACGGAGTTGGCTTTGAGTTTCAAGATCACAAACTGGTTGGCAGGGCTTAGAAATATTGTTGGTTAGTGTAGGGGCGCAGGAGCTGGGACACCAGGGGAAAGGAGACCACAGGATTTAGGAATGTGGCTGGTAGTATGGGGCATTGTTTTTTGAGATGTGCCGAACATCTACAATTCGGTTCTAGTTAATGTACTCTGGGAGGCTGGGGTCAGGAACAACACGGTTGTTATAGGATTATGGGAAAGGACCTAGGGGTGGGCGGAATTTGCGAAATTCACTTTCGCAAACTATCGCGAAAATGTTAAAAATCTCCGCAAACACGCGGAAATATCGCGAAGACGCGGATGTTTTTTTCCCGCCCGTTCGCGGTATTTTCTGAGTGATCGCGGCTCGCCAACTTACCCATGCGGTTGCTCACGGGCGCGAGATCTCAATCATCTCAGACTCTTGTGGTGCATGATCGCGAGAAGAAAGGCGTGATCGCGCAACGATTGACGTGATCGCGTGACAAATGACGTTAATGCGGGCGCGAACTGTCGCGAGACAGCGCAAATGGCTACCAACAATCCAACATCTCGTAGAGAACGCGACCGGATCGGAGATAACTTGTCGGCGAACGCGGCGATTCAGGTAAGGCGATCGCGCGCACGTGAGAATGTATTTTTTTACAGCGCGAGCAAGAAAAACATTTCCGGTAAGATGCGGTTTGTGGAAATTTTTACATTTTCGCGCTCTCCGCGGAACGCGAAAATGTCAAATTATCGCAATTTCCGCAAGCGGAACGGAATTTTAGCCCAGGCCTAGAAAGGACAGGAAGAAAGGCGGAAAATAAGATGGCAGGGTAAAGGTCATTTTAGGAAACACATTTGAATTGTAAAGACGAAGGGAAAATCGGCATAAATTCTACTTGTTCAGCATATGCCCAGTATGGTTACAAAGGGGGTGGTGCCAGGGACACCTAGAGGGGAGTACGGTCCTAACCTATGTTCTATTAGTTGAGCAGGAAACCTGCTTAGTGAATATATATTGCATTAATGTGGCTAAGAATTTTGTTTACTGGAGGGTGTTGGAGTCCTTTCCTAGATGCCGCCATACACTTGGCAGGGGGCATGAATTACACACTATATGGTGTCAATTAAAGGCATCTACCAGCAGTGGCGTAAAGATAATTTAGGGGGCTCCCCTGCAAGGTACGACAAGGGGCCCCCTCCGGACTCTATCAGCAGCTCTCCGGTTGAAGTGCTGTGCTAAGGGGGCCCCCTGGAACTTGGGGCCCCCCCGCACTGCGGGGGTTGCGGGGGCCTGTGTTACGTCCCTGTCTCCCAGAACACAGCTTAAGACTAGATTGCTACTGTGTTACAGAAAGTTATGCATAAGGTAGGTCTTAATTATATTTGAAGGGTCTTGATCCCCAGAGCTAAAGAATATCCCTGTTACTCAGCAACACACAACGGCTATATAGGACCAGTTTTGGTGTTTCACCCCTCATCAGCCAGACTAGCTTGACTCCGGTGGCAGGGTGAGACCCACGTCTGGGCATACCGGTCCCGCTCATGGCAACAAATGCAAAAAGAACAAATGATGAATGTAGGACTTGGCCTTTTTGGCTAAAGTCCCCTTAACATTTTGCTTTCCCCCTAGACCGTTTTCCTGACATAGAGATGCCAATTTAGATGCTTGGGTACTTTGTCACTGCTGATCAGTGCCAAAGTACAAGAGTTCCCTATGAAAAATTTAATGGTGATAGGTTGGCCATGATTGGTATGCTTGCTTTACTAGTAAAGTCCCTAGTGATGTGCACTCTGTGTGTCAGGGCTAGTAATGCAAAGGCGCGTAGAGAAGGTAACTGAGGCCTTCAGTGTAGGGACTGCGCGCAGAGTGCTAAGTTAGCATGTTGTCCTGACAAGTACAGCCACTTGTCAGGCCTGAATTTCCCTTTTACATACACATTGGGCACCGCTGTGGTAGGTCCTAGGTAACCCCTGGGCAGGGTGCAGTGTAGATAAAAGGCAGAACATATACTGAGGTGTGTGCTATGTTCTGACATTGAAAAAACACTCTATTTCGTTTTTCACTGCTGAAAGGCCATCCTGCCCATAGGACAGAATGGGGGAGGCTGTGTGTTGTGTGTGTTAGCCTAGTTTCCCGTCAGTTTATAATGGAGAGGTGAAGTTTAGTATGTATGAACTCACAGTGTCATAACACATTTTTCTGTGAAGGTGGTTTTGTCACTGTGTGTTCAGAAACCACTCTTTTAGAAAGTGGCTGAGTTTTGTGCTCTATGCATTTCTGTGTGTCTCTTCTGAAATGTGGATTGTCTGTCTGGAACTGAGAGGTGAGAGGAGCTGGGGGAGGTCTTGACCCAGGGAGGGGTTGAGATGGCACCAGGCTGACCTGCATCTGGAGAGTAGGGGAAGGAGAAGCCAGAGAGGTGAAAAGGCCTGGGCTGGTGCTATAAACCAATTGACCCATCTCCTGATGAGTGATTAAGGATCCAGACCCCAGTATCAAAGGGAGAGAGGTGACACTGGGAGAGAGACACCCAGAACTGATTTAGGGAGGGATCAGGGACCCCTGAGCACAGACGAACTTCAAAGACAGTAAGGGGTTTAACTATGAGAGCTGAAACCCCTGAACGTTGGAATGAAACTGATATGGATTGAGACTGAAAAGGCTTGGACCCAATCTGTGGTCAAGAGGAACCTCTGCTAAAGAAGGAGCAACTGAACAGACTGCTGTGGAAAGACCAATCCTTGCTTCGTGACCTGGGGCTGGTCTGCAGTTTGCTGTTCTAATTAGGGGAGAGGCTGTTGGGACTGTGCTTGGAGGCGCTGGGTCCCCCTGCTTGAAGAAGACTGTGCTTTGTGCTGTGTCTTGTAACCCCAAGGGGCCGAGGTAAGCTGGCTCCCTGTTTGGAAATACAGGATCATAAAAGTTTCCGGAGTAGTCCAAAGCAACGCAGTGTGAGCGTGCTTTTGCAGCTTGAGACCCTCAGAAGTTGTGCCGTGTGATCGTGGGCACGCAGGAGTAAGCTAAGTCTTGGACGCGCTGGGTGCGTGTCGTGGTGCAGGCCAAGGCGTTGGTGAGGAGCGTCTGGTCGTGGTGTGCACGGGGAGACGAAGTGAGACTCGGACGAGCCGAGTGCATGTTGTGGTGCAGCCAGGGTATTGGTGAAGAGCGCCTGGGCATCGTGTGCACTAAAAAAAGAAGAAGTGAGTCTCAGATGGGCAGAGTGCGTGTCGTGGTGCAGCCAGGGCATTGGTGAAGAGCGCCGGGACATCGTATGCACCGGGAGAAGAGGAGAGACTCGGACGCGCAGGGTGCGTGTCGAGGTGCAAGTGGGGCGTTGGTGAAGAGCGCCGGGTCGTCGTGAGCAATAGAGAAGAGGCGAGTCTCGGACGCGCAATGTGTGTGTCGAAGTGCAACCTGAGGCGCTGGTAAGGAGTGCCTGGTTAGGGTGTGCACCGAATTGGAATTAAAGTCTCCACAGTGCTGAGAGCGGCTCTCGTGTGGACTGAGACCGCCGGAAAGGGCCAAGTCATTGGGCCCTCAGAGTAAACCAGCAGCAGCCTGGACCGGCAGCCCCGGAAGAGCTGAGCCGCCGGCCCGAGTCCGCCGCACCCCGTGATGGAGTTCTGGATCAAGGCTCAAGTCGCTGACATCAGAAAGGACAGTGGGATCGCGCCCCCCCAGGTAACGTGGATCAACACCTGGGGTGGGTTGAGGGCCCGGAGGGACACTCTCTCGGCCTCCCGCTTCTGTCAGCTGCGTGAGCCATTGCTTCGGCTCGGATCTCGGCCCGTGCTGACCCAAAGAGGGGCAGTACTAGGGCCAGAGTGGGAAGCAGTACTTTTGTGTCATCATTTGATCCATAACTGGGGCACTGTTAACAGAGCACCTAAAACTGTCGTATTACACTATAAATTATTGCTGCTAACGGACTATCGAACTGTAGTATGATGCCTGACCTCATTTGTGCCTGACGAACTACATGCTTGGTGTACTACGCACTGTGTTATTTTTCCCTTGCAGATTACCTGATTGTAACGTGGCGCATTGCATTATTTCTTCAGTGCACAGTATCTGAGTACAACGTGGCGCAGTGTATTATTTCTTCATTGCACTGTACAGGATTGTAGCGTGATACATTGCTTTTGTTTCTTCCTGGTACAGGGCATGCTGGTGGTGATACGCATTGCATTATTCCTTAAATTGCAAAGTACATGACTGTGGCACTACGTATGGCATTGTTTCTCTGTTGCACAGTATAAGAGAATATCGTTACGCATTGCAGTATTTGTTTCCTTTTGCAGCATGTGTGATTCTAGCAATACGACTTGCCTAACCTTTTGGAAACGGATAGAAGTGAGCTTAACTGTTGGTTAGAAGCGGGGGTTGGGATTAGAACCTACTAACCCACTGGACAGAATACTGCCCATTCTTATATGTTGATCTTGTATTGTGTGGTCGTATCGTATATTCCTTATATAAAGATTATACTCATTTTATCATAACTCGTGTACAGTCTATTTGTGGTGACATCATTGGTTACTGTGAGTGTGGTTGCACATACTGTACACTCGTGCCTTGGAGATAAGCCTGGCTGCTCGTACCAAGATACTAAGGGGGTGAGCAGGGTTATCTCAGACGGTGTCCTTACTTAGCCTAATGTTAAAGCGAGCGGTCGGAGACTCCCGCCTCCAGCATTTGGTGGCGGCGGTAAGCGATAAGGACCCCCACTTCCAACAATGAATATAATGCTGAACAATGTCAAACACTCACCCCCAGTAAAGTGGGCCTAAATCCATTGTTTTTTGCTCACCCTGCCATTCCAATTGGACCCAGTCATATGTAAATCAGTTACAAATGGCAATGGCGGAAACATAGCACACCATCATACGAACGTAACAACAAAACAATACTCATTGTGTAATGATATGATGCATCCATTTATTTCGTTTATTTTTTTTTGGTTAGTAGCCTCCAATCAACAGATGGAATGCCTTCTTGACACAGTTGCCATTTCTTTGACCATGCAGTCAACCTGGAAATGTAGGTGACCTTAACCCTTTGGAGAGGGAATAGGAGAGGTTCTGAACCTCACGACCTCTTCCACCAAAACAAACACTTGCATACACGTGTTTGCCAGAAATGTCATCTGCAGGCAAAGTAAACAATTCGGACAATTTTCATAGTTGGAAAGCTGTGAGCTTCACATAACATCCCCTGCAGAATTTGAATTTCACCCAGATCTAGAGCTTACTAAATGAATGGTTTCTGTGACGGTTTGTTTAAAAGTTTGTGATTTTTGCTCAAAAATGCATGTCTTTTCAAACCGTGTATTTGGTGGCAGGTTGTATTATAAGTGGTAGAAAATTGTCTGACAGTAGATAATGTCAAAACCGAGGCACAACAGGTTTGTATAACTTCTAAGGAAAGCGGGGAGCAATCTTTCATCAGTTGCACTACTGGTCCCGCTACCATTAGGCCAGTAACATATGGCTGCTTCTTAACGGACTTTTCCACAGCCAAAAGCATTGTTCCTGGGAAGCAAGGAATGCACTTATTACATCATAGAGGAGACACAGAACCGGAGGTGCTCATATTTCTGTCCCCACACATTCTACATTTATGAATTATAATGAATGAATTATATGAATAATTTAAAAAATCTATATCGCACACAAAAAAACAGCAGAAATATGTCAAGAAATAGGTGTCATTATTACCTCGATTTCCTGAGGCACAATTGCGATTTTAAAATATATTTTTAGGAGCCCCTACACTGGTTCACAGCCTCAGCTCTGCAAGGTAGGCAGCAGAAGCTTTTTTTTTGAAGTTATATATAGCACCAACTCGACCAGAAGGTATTGGAGCGCTTTACATATGAGCACAAGTTACGTTACACAATGATAAATTCATTTTTTGGTAGGCACAGGGAGATTAAGTGGTTTGCCCAGAATCACAGGATGTTGAGCCAACGCTGAGACTCGAACTTGGCTCCCCAGTTGCAACTCATCCGCTCTGACCATTATGCCACATCCTCTCCCAGAGCTTGAGCAGCAGATGTGCCGGTGCAGTAGAATGGGCCCCCATTGAAGACTTCCATTTATGTTTTTAAACAAAATGTTTCAGACTCCTGGCAATGATACCTGGCTGAAGGGTTATTCGCAAAAGAAAACGTATGACTCCAGTAGAGAGGAGGTACCTTTCCTATGGGAGGGGCACGAAAAAAGGATTGTCAGCATTTCAACCTTATGGCTGAAAAAGGCTGGTCGAAGAAAGACAATGGTTGAAAAGGGCAGCCCCAAAGTTAACTCTTTGTATATCGTTAGCAATGGTTCTGTTTGACAGATGCGCTTCTATGTCACAGTGTGATTACTCCTGCAGCAGACTAGTCTTTCTTCTATATCTACACAGGAGTTTGGATCACCTTCACAGCCTTGTGGGGTTATGGCCAACACCACAGAGTCATAACAGACAATGTCCTGCTCTGCAGAGCCTGCTTTTTCTTTGGGGCTTCAAAATGGTGCATAGCCCCCCCCCCCCCCCCCCCCCTCTATAACCAGTGCTGCCTCATGGGAATGCTCAGGCGATCTTGACTCATCTAAATCAGCGCACACACTTGCATGATCTCCTCCGCAGTTTTTCATGTGGTCTGTTCCTTGAGCCCCATTTCCTTACAGCTTGTGATAGAAGCCATAGCACTGTGCTCTTTATTATCTGGAAGTGCAGTGCAAGTCTGAACTCCTATCCAGCGGGTTTAAGAACTATGCCAGGTTACTGGGCTTTTCATGAATCATTATAAATGGTGCTCTCTATTTTGTAATGATAGAGCACATTTTATGATCGCACAATTTTTGCTGCAGTTGGAATTATTGTCATTACGATTTTATTATGCAATGCATTATGTATTTGTTTTTTTTTTTATTTCAGCAATTACACGCAGAACTATTGTTCCCCTTTATGTACAATGTGCACGTTAAGTAGAAAAAAATAATTCTAAGCTTCAGAGTGCTGCGCCGTCATTTCATAAAGCCAGCGGATGTTTGCAAATAGGCTTTTAAAAAGTCCCAACCTGCCTCTGGGTGTCTCCTTCTTCAGCGTCAGGACTTCATGAATGATGTCGCCCTGGCTACAAAGCCTCGAATCAGCATGCCTCTCACAGTGAAACATGATTGGCTTCTTCTGGGCAAATGACATTGGACAGCGACACCTGAGGCCACAGTCAAGTCTGCACCACTTGACCTACACTCAACAGACATCTGGCCCCACCAGGACTGAATGGAGCACTCCGACATGTACGCACGCCCCAGCTGTGCTTTCTAGAGTCCACACATTTACAAACAAAATATTAATTTGAGCTTTATCATGGGCTTAAAAAATAATCTGCCTTTTGGGAGTGCAGAGGCTGCACAGATCCGGTGCCCTGTATTTAGCAGAAGCAATGAAAGACGACCGGCTCCAGTCTAAAAAGCATTCACATTTATGAAAACTCTGAACTTTCGGAGTGAACTTGGAAGGCAGCAGAACGCAGATTACATTTTTTTTTTACTATGATCAATGTAGTCCCTAAAAAGCAGACACTCAGTGGCTCTTTTTATTTATTTAACTAAATTAGCATAAATTAATTAAAAGAAACACAGAATACTTCGGGATCATGGCAGAAAAAACACAAACAGAACCAGGCATCCGATTCCCTAATAAAGCAACAGAAAATCTAATTTTTGGGTGAGGTTGGAATCCCCCCCAATTTTTTATTTTTTTTAGGTCGAAGCCTACCAGGCTAACAACATCTTGTGGACAATCGGAAAGCTTCCCTGGGAATGCTTTCCGCCCGCTGCTTGCCATTGACTTTGTGGTTTGTAACTCACATTTGCTTGCTTTCTTTTTGCTGGCTCTATTTGTTTTAGGCTGTCCAGCTTGAATTTGTGCCTTTTATTGCTCAAACCCTATTAACTGTATTCTTGCACCACTGCTTGATTTCTATAAACAGGTCTTCAAATCTTTTTCTTATCTTGTCACATTTGATTTACATTCAAATACAGAGGTTGTATGCCAGGGTCTGTCTTCTGAAGAGCTTGGTGTTTACTTTTCTTTCTCTGACGTCAACATGAGAGGCTTTATTGTATAACCATGCAGGCTATTCTGGATGTGCCTTGGGAAGGTTGTACGATGTAATTTTTGTTTCCTAGTGCACAACAAAATGTTAGTGTCTATAAATAAACTGTGCAGATATTTCAGAATATATCAGAATTAGAATAGCACAAATAAAGCACATTTTTGGGTAATTTCGAAGTGCGGTGCAAACAAATATTTCATAACGATTAAAGCAAATCATTACACTAGGGGCCTTATGTGTAAAAGCATTTACCATTTCTTAACAAACCAAATTGCAATTTCCGTCCATTAAGAAATGCTAAATTCCCTTTCCATATGTACAAACGCAGATAAGGAATCACAAACTGTGATTTCTAACCCGTGGAAATCGCATTTTGCAATTCCCTAAATAGGAAATAGGAAATAGGGATTTTCTATTTGCGATTTCCTACGCACTTCTGCACAGCTTTTCCTAAATGCAAAATTGACATTTATTATTATTATTATTATTATATAAAATTTGTAACGCGCGCAGTTACCCAGGGGCATCCCGGCGCTGTGAACACAGACACGAAAGGCTCTTACTCAATCCTACACTGGAAATAAGTGTGTTTTAAGTAGTTTCCTGAAGTGCAGGATATTGGGCTCAGCGCGGATCTTAAGGGGCAAGGAATTCCAGTGTGACGCTACTTGCACCGAGAAGCGTCGGCCCCCGGAGCGAGCTCTTTTTACTCTTGTGGTCTGCATCAGATGTCTTTGATCCGAGCGCAGTGGGCGTGTGGGCTTGTAGGGGCGTGCCATAGAAGACAGAATAGAAGGGCCCCTGCCGTACAAGATTTTATGGGCCGTACATAGCGCCTTAAATTTCACCCGCTCCTTAACAGGGAGCCAGTGGAGCGCTTTCAGGGCGGGGGCAGCTGATTGTCTACGCGGCACTTCCATTAACACCCTCGCTGCTGCATTCTGCACCTGCTGAAGGGTTTTGAAAGTTGCTTCTGGGGCGCCCAAAAATAGTGCGTTCCCGAAGTCAAGCCGCGACAAAATTAGGCCGCGAATCAAAAGCTTCCTGGAAGAGTTAGGGAGCAGAGGTAGCACTTTGCGAGCAGAACGCAGCAAGCCAAAGCATACCCCCACGGTTTTCCTAGCATGGGTCCTGAAGGATAGATCTTCCTCCAACCAAACCCCCAAGCTCTTGATTTCCTTCTTGGGGGATGGTGGATCACCCAGGGACCGCGGCCAGCAACTGGTGATGAGAGAGGGACAGGCCTTGCCCAGCACCATCAGCTCAGTCTTGTCACCGTTGAGCTTCAACGCGGACTGAGACATCCAACGATGAACATTGGAGAGACAGTCATGAAGGACTTCGGGTTGTTCTTCCAGCTGGGTGAGGCCCACAACCAGCTGCGTATCATCAGCATAGCTGATGATCTTCACTCCTGAAGGGGAGACCACTCTTTCAAGGGGAGCCATATAGGTGTTAAATAAGGTAGGGCTCAAAGATGAGCCCTGCGGGACTCCACATTGAAGAGGGAACAAGGTGGACTGTTCTCCCCCTTCCCAGACTTGATAGGACCGGTCTGAGAGGAAGGATTTCAACCATTTAAGGGCCATCCCTTTAACACCCACCTCTGCCAGCCGTTGGAGGAGCACCCGATGGTTAACGGTGTCAAAGGCCGCACTCAAGTCCAGGAGGATCACTGCCACTGACCCCCCTGAATCGAGAATGCTCTTTGCTTCCTCCACCACTGCCAGTAAGGCTGTATCTGTCCCCTGACCAGGGCGAAAACCCGTCTGGGAATCCCCTAGCAAATGGTGGTCTTCAAGATGGCGAGAAAGTTGGTAATTGACCAGCTTCTCTGCGACTTTAGAAAAACCGGGCAAGAGTGAAATGGGCCTAAAATTGGCCAGATTAGACGGATCTAGTCCCGGTTTCTTCAAAAGTGCTTTGACAACAGCGGATTTCCACCTTTGAGGCACTATTCCTTGTGCAAGCGAAAGATTAATAAGATCCGCAAGCGGAGTGGAAAGAACATTTGCCACCTGTTTAAGGGATTTCATAGGCGCCGGGTCACTTGGAGACCCACTCTTCATCTTTTTCAGGACCTTTTCGACCTCCTCCTCTGAGAAGGGGCCGAACGATAGCAGCTCAGCGGGACTTATTGTTGGGCTGATGTCCATTTCCACGCTCTGCAACATCGCTGGCAGTGAGGACAGAATCTTTTCGATTTTCAAATGAAAGAAGTTGGCGAGCTCCTCACATTTCTCCTGCGGGTTGTCATGGACAACTGGGGGAACCGGGGCCTTCAGCAGCTCTTTAAAGATCTTAAAAGATTCCCCTGGGGAATTGCTTGCCTTCTCGATCCGAACACTAAAAAAGTTCTTTTTAGCCTCCTTCAAAGCCACCTTGTACTTCCTCATCCCTACCTTGTAATCATTCCGATTTTCGTCGGTCCGCTCTCTTCTCCAAGCGCGTTCTAATCTTTTGCATGAAGTTCTGAGAACCCTAAGTTCGGGCGTATACCAGGGGGCAGAGCCAACTCTTCTTTCTCTGAGAGGCCTCCTCTTTTTCGGGATCAGGGAATCCAAGGTGTTAGTGATCCAATTACCCACCTGCTGGTCCGCCATAGTGGGGTCAGTAGCTGGGGGAGGACAGGTTCTTGCTAACTCGGCTGCCCAACTTCCCATTGGCAGCCTCGACCAGATACGTTCCACAGTATGCCGTTGAGGTACCGGGTCTCTCCCTTTCACCCACTGCCAATTGAAAGGAACCATATGGTGGTCAGTCCAGGGAAGAGCCAAGGGATGTAGGGCAAGCAAATTTTTTGAATTCGCAAAAATAACATCCAGCTGATGGCCTCTCTCATGGGTGGCGCCGACGTTAACAAGGTGAAGGTCAAGTGCGCCCAACATGCCTTGTAAGTCTTTCGCCCATCTATCATGAGGGTCATCAAAGTGCACGTTCAGGTCTCCGATAACTAAAAAATTGGATGATGCCGCGGCTAAAGGTATGACTGCTTCGATAAAAGAGTCTACAAAGTTACCCATAATAGCAGGAGGCCGGTAAAGAAGGAGGCCTGATATAGAGAAAGTGGGGGATAGTCGCAACACGAATTGGCAGCTTTCTGAATTATTAATGCCGCAATCCACAGCCTTGCACATGAAATTGTCTCTGTATAGGATGGCTACCCCTCCCCCCCTTCCATCTGGCCTATCCTGATGAAATATGAGGTATCCAGATGGAAGGGCTTTTACAATATCCGGACCAGAGCTAGAGGTTGACCAAGTTTCTGTGAGAAACAACACATCCAGCTTATGGTCAATGATCAAAGAGTGGATTTCAGTGGCATGACAGGGTATGGACCTACAGTTAAGCAACGCCATGGATAACAGTGTTTGGTCCCTGGTTACACGGGCCGCACCACAGAGAGCACAGTTCAAATAGGGGGTACCCTCTACCCATCGATAGCTACAACCCAAACATCTAGGGGCATGTAGTGACATCAGATCATTCCTAGTGTACCTGATCCTAGGACCCATGTGTTGTACAGGAATGAGCAGATTGCCATGCCCTGAGCCCGGCTGAGCGCGGACGGGCGCAGACGGGCTGGACTCAGGCGCGACTCCGGCGCCGGTCCGGCGCGTCCGCTGCCCGCGTCCGCTGCGCGGAGGCATGCCTAACCGTTTAAGTAGAGCGACTAGAGCGCTCGTCCAATCGCGCCCAACCCAAGATGGCCGCCAACTGCAGCAACCCGGGACCCGGTAAGCTTAGCCTCGAGGACGGCCAAGCCCCCCTGGGAAGCGAGGAGGAATAATAAAGGTGCTAGCGTGACTTGTAAATAAAATCAGCCCATAAGGTGTGCTAATCTGGCTCGAGGGGGGGGGGGACGGACACAAAGGGAAATTCTATAGAGCAGTAGCAATATTGAAATTTTTAAAAGTTTTAAATTTTAAAAGGAGCGACCGCTCGGGAGCAGCCTTAAGCGTCTGTGAAAATAATCGCCTGCTATGGAAAATAGCCCCTCCTTAAGTAGAGCGACTAGAGCGCTCGTCCAATCGCGCCCAACCCAAGATGGCCGCCAACTGCAGCAACCCGGGACCCGGTAAGCTTAGCCTCGAGGACGGCCAAGCCCCCCTGGGAAGCGAGGAGGAATAATAAAGGTGCTAGCGTGACTTGTAAATAAAATCAGCCCATAAGGTGTGCTAATCTGGCTCGAGGGGGGGGGGGACGGACACAAAGGGAAATTCTATAGAGCAGTAGCAATATTGAAATTTTTAAAAGTTTTAAATTTTAAAAGGAGCGACCGCTCGGGAGCAGCCTTAAGCGTCTGTGAAAATAATCGCCTGCTATGGAAAATAGCCCCTCCTTAAGTAGAGCGACTAGAGCGCTCGTCCAATCGCGCCCAACCCAAGATGGCCGCCAACTGCAGCAACCCGGGACCCGGTAAGCTTAGCCTCGAGGACGGCCAAGCCCCCCTGGGAAGCGAGGAGGAATAATAAAGGTGCTAGCGTGACTTGTAAATAAAATCAGCCCATAAGGAGTGCTAATCTGGATCGAGGGGGGGGGGGGGACGGACACAAAGGGAAATTCTATAGAGCAGTAGCAAGATTGAAATTTTTAAAAGTTTTAAATTTTAAAAGGAGCGACCGCTCGGGAGCAGCCTTAAGCGTCTGTGAAAATAATTTAGGAAATGCTATTACCATTAACTACAATTAGATGATAACTATGTGCAATTTTCTTTCAAAAATGCATTTTTTAAAAGTGCCATGTAGCGCACAAATGTCCCTCGGGCATTTGTACACACTATATGTGCACCACTTTTTTGGGGGGTGCATCAAGGTGGGCCTTAGGCCCATAGGCACCATTGGTTTTGCATTTCCTAAACAGCGATTTCCAAATAACGACTCCTACTCTGCAGGAATTGCTATTAGGAAATCTAAATTTTTGTACATTCCATTTTGCATTTCCTAAATAGCGATTTATGGGATTCGCAATTTAGGAAATGCAAAATTGAATTTTCATATCTATGGCCCTAAGTGATGAAATTTCCACACATTACCGTTTGTGTGTGTATACTTCTATCAGTAAAACTGTATATCTGTGCAAATAAAATGGTAATTTAAATTGAAGATGTGTTGTTTGTAATGACAGTATGCTACTATACTCCATTTATGCCACTCCACTCTGCACTACTCCAAACCACTGCAGTCTACTCGGCACCACTCCTCTACACGCCACACCACTCCACACTGCGTCACTTCACTCTACACCACTTCACTCTACAGCTCTCTACTCTGTGCAAATGCACTCAATCCCACAGTACTCTACAACACTGTACTCTAAGCCACTGCACTAGATGCCAATGCACTCTACTCTGTACTACTCAATTCTATGACAGTGTAATCTATGCCAATCCACTCTCCGCCACTTCAATCTGCTCTGCTTTCAACATCACTCCACTCAATGCCACTGTACTCTACCGTGCACCCTTCTATTCTACTTTGAAACAATTTACCCTGCGTCACTGCACTTGGCGCCATTCTACTCGGCGCCACTCCACTCCACTCTGCACTACTGCATCCTACGGCACTGCACTCTACACCACTTTACTGAAAACCAATGCACTCTATACCAATTTACTCTGCACCACTGCACTCTACGCAACTATACTCTAATCTACAACACTTTATACCACTGCACTATATGCCACTGCACTTCACGCCATTGTACTGTACGTTACTGAACCCTATGCCACTCTGTTCTACTCTACCACACTGCACTCCATGCCACTGCACTCTACACCACTGCACTATATTCTAAAACAATCTGCTCTGTGCCACTGCACTCTACTCCACTCGGCGCCGTTCCACTCTACCCTGCGCCACTCCACTCCACTTGAAACTGCTGCACTCTACCCTTCTTTACTCAAAACCAATGCACTGTACGCCACTGCACTGTACACCAATCTACTCTGCACCACTGCACTGTATGTCACTATACTCTACCCTGCAACACTCTACTTCCTTGCACTCCTCGTCACTTTATTCTGCACCACTCTATGCTCTACTCTACACCACTGAACTACAACACTGCACCCTTCACCACTGAACTCTATGCCACTGTACTCTGCAACACTCAACTCTGTGCCACTGCACTCCAGTCTGCAGCACTCTACTCTGTGCCACTCTATTGCACTATACACCGATGCACGCTATGGCGATACACTCTACATCAATGCACTCTATGCCACTACACTCTATGCTGCTCTAATCCACTGTGTACCACCACATTTGACATTTCACTCTATGCCACTTTTGCTCCACTATGCACCACTGCACTCTTCACCACTGCATTCTACACCACTCCTGTCTAGGCCACTCCACTACACTCTACGCCACTCCCCTCTATTCTGAAACAATCTACTCTACACCACTGTACTCTATGCCACTACTCTTTGCCACTGCACTCTAACCTGGACCACTCCATTCTATCCTGTACCACTTCACTTTATGCCAATTCACTCTACTCTGAAGCAATCTACTCTTCACCACTGCACTATATGCCACTGCACTCTGCGCCACTGTACTCCACTATGCGCCACTCCAATCTATGCCACTACACTCTATGCTGCGCCACTCTACACCACTCTTCCCTGCACCATTCTGCAGTACGCCAATCTTCTCGAAAACCACTGCACTCTACACCAGTGCACTCAACACACTTTACTCAAAACCTGTTTACTAGTGTCACTAAGTATCGCCTACGCAAGCAAAAAAGTCTCTGATATATTTTCCAGGACCCATCATTGCTGGTAGCCATTCTGCTCTAGGACTGTGTCTCTGATCTCACATGAACAGCTCTGAACTAGTCTCTAGCAGCTACTCATTCTGGTGGACACCAGTCTGAGTGCACCAACCCCAAAGATGCTCCATTTCACCGCTGTGCATACACATATTGTTCATGTTCAGCAAAGATTACTTGCTATGCTGAACACGTGCAGTACAGTGAGCTGGACAGGAGAAGCTAGTTCACCGCAAAGCAGGATTGCTTTCTTGTGCAAGTGCCAAAGAACACATACTTGCACACGCACTGAAGAACACCATAGCCATTCATTAGCTAAACTGCCCAATGTTGTTATCACCTACTGGGATGGTGGGCAGCATAGGCTCAGGTGGATGCTTGCCAGTGGTCAAAAATACATAACACATTCACTGCTGGAGGAGAGGTAGGAAGCACACCTACGCCGGTCTACTGCTTCTTAGGTCTCGCCTGACCCAGCGCATGCGCTGGCCTGGCAAGACTTTTTGAGAGGGCTCCAAAAAGTGCTACCAGGCCAGCCTAGAGCTTTTCCGCGATTACTTTCACTTTCACGGCCGCACGGCTGCTTTGATGTTTGATCGCGATCACTTGCCACTTGGCATTGCCAATAGGTCTCGCTTTTGGGTCCTTATAAGTATTTAGTTATGCAACTGTTGCATGGCTAAACACTTATAAGGTCCCAAAGGCGAGACCTATTGGCTATGCCAATACTTGTTTTTAAAGCAACGTGCACCACCAACCATGCCACTCCATAAGCCTCTGCATCATTCTGTTTGCACATGGCAGCCACCTTAGGAGTATGTGCAATTGCAATTGTTAGGTCTCAGATAGCAGACAGTGCAAACTGTCTGGTTTGAATGACTATTGTGAATTTACAGTGGCCTTAGAGCCCGCCCATTGCTTACCATTGGATGGGCTTTCACGTCATTCTCAGTCCCAAACCCCCCTCCAAAACTCCTGTGGTACTCACACCCATCTCTATCTCCCCCTCACTGCTTCTGCCAGTTGACTGAACCCCGAGCCAGACATGGTACTAGGAAAAAACATATACATATTATTTGATAATTGGACAGCAGCTGCAGTTTCATTTTGGATACAGCATAAAGATGGTGGTCTGCCTCGACAGCAAAGAGCATGCAACAGCTTTTTTTTCTTTTACAAAACTGTGGGCAAATACAATGTGAGTACAGCCCTGATTGCCCCTGCATGTGTTTGTGCTTATCTTCCTCAGAGCCACCCCACATCTGAGCTTAACAAACAAAGGAAAGCATTTAATTAATTTTGATAATCCTTCTTGCTCTGAGCATTTTGCTGCCTTTGTCAGAGTAAATGACAACAATCTGCCTGGATTCCTCTGTACCAGACTCCGTCTGCAGAGACGGGCAAATGATCAGAGGCCCTGCTCTCATTATCAACAGAAAAGTGGCCCCTAATCAAGAGAGTGAGTTTCTATTATGCCTTCAGTGCATTTATTTTAACAGATCCCATTTTATAATGCAAGAATGGACTTAAAAAGTACACAATATGTATACTTTTCTAGAAACAAGGTGCTCCTAAAAGGTAACGGCGAAGTGACACTGATAAAGTGAATAAAAAGAACGCTTGTGCTATATACATGTAGCTGATAGGGACAATACGATGTTTGTAGCCAACACCCGAATTACGAGTGTCAAAATCCACCATCAAATTTGAAAACAAAACAGTCCACATATGTTTTTGTCAACGTTTCGACCCCTAAGCATAGTTGTTTAGAACAGGGTCATCATCAGGTAAGGAAGATATATACAGGAGACACCTAAAAATAAAAGAGTAATTTATCAGTGTATGGAATTACGTGTTAACTTAATCAAATTACAACGGCAGGTATAACTTTGTTACCTACCAAAAGATTGGGGGAAAGAGTCCCACAATCAAGTGAGAATCAAACACTATTTCATGGAACAGCTTCAAAGTTATTTAGTAAAGCTGTAATGAAAAAAATCAAAGTTCAAAAAAGTTGCATCATGAACTGACATTTGATTGAGTATGAAAAGTGGTCAAACAACCTACCAGGACACTGAGACTAAGTATCCCACAGATAAGACTGGATGTGTCATCTACTAGGGATGGCTTCACGAGTGAGAAGGCTGCAAAAAACAGTGGAACTAGCAAGGATGTTACATCCAGAGGTTAATATATTATACAGGGATCAACATATCAGATTGGGTAAGCACTGAACACCAAATAACTTCAGGGGTTTATTCTTGCATATTCCATGAATCAAACTAGTAAACAGTCCATCCTCAACACTGGCTATAACACAATGAGTTGTCCAGGTGTCATTATTAAAATGCACCGCAGTTAAACAAATCGTAAATATAAAGCAAATAGCCCGAAAAGAAATGACTTCAAAACCTAGTCTCATTCAATGGAGAAGAGAACCAGACTCACCGAGCTGGTGAGAGAATAGCTACTTTCAAGAATATGACTGTAAGTTATAGCCACAACAATATGTCTGCCTTCCATAACGGTCATCAGGGCTTTAAATGGACTGGTACTCTCTGGTACAGAGTACCAGTACTTTTTTATTTAGTGAGCTAGAGTACCGGCACTTCTCAAGAGTGACGTAATACTTTTCATTGGAGAGTATTGGCACTTATCAGAAACAAGCAGGTACATCGGTACAGAGTACCTCCACTTCTATTTTTCCAATTCAAGCACTGACGGTCATGGAGGTATTTCTTCATATGTTTTTTCCTTCCCAAAATTGTTATTCCATTTTCACAACTGGATAATGGTCTCAATCCTCTTTTAAGGTTACTTTGCCATTTTAATTTGAATTAACACGAGCCTGGAACTCTGCTTGTTCCTGCCGACTCTAGCCTGAGTAATCATGCTCAGACGGCCATTTTCCTTTGTCTCAATGTGCGTGCTACAACATGCACGTTGTCCTTCATAGAGCACACCCATCTTCAGTCGCGGATGCAGTGTGAGAGTCTTACCTGGGCAGCGCGATTAAACCTTTTAAGTAAGATTCACATTTTTCTGCAGCACTGGCCCCTGGTCTGCTGCGTGAGTTAATGTTTTCTTTCCTGTTTCATTTTTGCAGTCTCATCTATCTTAGAGGATGGATTAATTTCATTTTGAATGAGATGCGTGTGATTACGCTAAATTGTATTCCCTGCTTTCTCTGCTAAAGTTAAGACTGATGGTCTTTTATTTGCTGGCTAAAAGTGGTGGAGGGGAGTAAAACAATTCAAGATTATACTTTCAATTTAGTCATACTCTAAAGGACCACAGACTCCGAACTTCAATTTTGTGGATTTATTATAAGGCCAAAAATAATTGAATATAAACACACCTTAATATCAGGGTATATAGGTACATAAAAATCAATACAGAGCCGAGTCTACGAATATAATTCATTCGGCACAAACGGCATAAAGTGATGAACTCCAAAATCAAAATACAGCAAAGAATAAAAGCTGAGTCCAATTCTCTTTTCATTTGAGAAGAAAACAAACAAAATTAATATTTCCCTACACTGCTCTAAATGAGGGTCCTACCAATCTCTCTTATATCATATCCCAAAAGTGTCAGCACGTGTTGACTTCCTAAGGAGTACTCACATCAACTGGGTCTTATAGCTTAAAGCTACGGAGCTCGCTCCAAGATACTCCTTCTACTCCAAAAATTAGGAGACGTCTCCAGAATCTGTCCCTGCACATCATACTAAAGGACAATGTTCAACCCACAATACGTCACATGGGGTACTTTTTCAATTGCAACGTTTTCAGTAGCTTTCCACAGGAGCTTTCATTAATTTTTCTTCGCCTCCTGTGTCCTTGGGTTCCAGATAGGCCAGGGACGAAAGGAGTCCTCCCTTCTCACCTTCCAGACTTCTTCAAAGACAGTCCGGGTATCTCCTTAAATCGAAGAATAGCGAGGTCGAATTCCTGCACCTGCAGTAGGATGAGAACATATTGTCTTCGAGCACAAAAAGGATACATTCAATTAATTCTTGAGCAACCAAGGAGAAACGAAACTCAAAACAACTTACAGTTTGGGCCTACAATTCAGGCAACTTAAACTAAACACAGTTTACATTGCATGAGTATAATTTCATCCTGCACATTAGACATACAGGAATTGTAAATGTCACTAATACATGTAAAATCCTATTTGAATGTGCACACTACATTTCAGTGCTACTATAACGTGAATAAATGCATCTTAATAATTATGAAACACTGCAAACGCCAAAAATACATGTGAGTGCGTTTATACCATCAGTATAGTGCACCCATACAATTTAGAGTGCTGTAAGCTCTCTATCACGTGTTTGTTTCACTTTGGAAACATGCTCAGCAGCAACCGCAAGCGAGTTGCAACCAAAGGCTTAATTCCTAACCTGGATGACAGTAAATCTATGGCAATATTTGAAGCACTCAACATGTCCGATAAATGTACAACACGTAAAATTCTAAATTTGCATTTCAGAGTCTAAACCATTTTTTTTCTCAGTAAACTATCATCTTTTTCTCAACTCAAGATACTGATCCCGCTCTATGATACAGGTGCCCGTGGGCCCATCACTTTAAGCATTCCCACGGATCCTTCCAGGTGGATGGAAGGGTGTCTCCCATTGTCCTGGTAAAGACCCTATAAGGACCCGAATCCCTTACACGCACCCTTGGGGTCGAAACATCGACGGCTTCACCTGTTTTCCATATATTGATAACTGTGATAGATTCACTGTATCACCAGAATATCATGGTTTTTACATATGTTTAGCCTTGAAAGTGGCTGGATAGGCCATTTATTGTTGTGATGTATATATTGCACACTGCCCTTCCTTTCTCACCGACCTTCACTCTCGCACATTGCTGCACATTCCCTCCTCCCTACTTGGAGCACCTCTTCACGTTAATGCAGACGATTATGCTGTTATGGAACATGATTATTATGTGTTAATCATTAATAAATGTTGATTATGATTTACTCAAAGGTGATGTTGAATCTCATGGTTTTTTTAAAAAAAATTCTTTTTATTGGCATTTATTATTACAATTGTTACACATATGTATTTGTCTGCATTAACATGTTACATGTGTGTCCAATCAGCTAGTATCATTATAGGCATGTACAATTACTACAAGTTCATGTAGATGCTGTATGCGCTGTAGCAGGTGTTTGCCAAGTAAAGAAAAACCGGGGGGAATCAAACTAGGGGTCGTCATGGAGTTTTAGGTGGTACAGCCAGATTAGGGCACGCATGGGTCCTCAAGTATCTGAGCGGCGGCACGGTTGTATCTCACTATGGAGAATATGGGCGTGCAGGGGGACACGCGGAATAGGTGAGTGGGTCGAGGTGGTGGGGGCGGGAGACCAGCCCGGACCCAGGTAGGTGTGAATTATCAGGAGGGGGCTCCAGCTGTGTGGGCTTGCACAGTAGACAGCTATGTGGCGTCGGGGGTTGTCGCGCTCGTGATCGAGTCATCCTGGGACTGAGACTGTTTGAATTGGTGTAGCAGGAGCGCCCATTCCAGGGAAATTGGGGGTTTTCGTATGCCTTTCGCTTCCTCCTCCCGCAGGGCATCCTCCTCGGCTGCAGCCCATTTGAGCAACGTCCCCGCCCATGCTGCAATCGGGGGGCCTGAAGGGGAGCGCCAATGCATAGCTATGCAACGTTTAGCCAGTAGGTGAGCTAAGGAGACAAAACGTATGGGCAGTTTATGACGTTTCCTCCGACCGATTATACCCAACGCACAACACTCCCATGTGGCCAGATGGGGAAGCCCGGTAAGATCGCGGAGTGTCGTGTGGATAGATGACCAGTAGGCATGTTGAATCTCATGTTGAAGTCGTTTTCACTGTGGCCACTTTCCTTTTGTACCAGATTTGTTGTTAGGTATGGTGTTGATGTTAGAGACAGGCGCCTAGTGCAACAATCTTTGTGTGCGCTCCCCAATGACTTCTTTCTCCAAGGATTCCCTCACTGCCACTCTGCAATGCTGCCACTCATCTTTCCATAGCCCCTCTCTGACCTGCATTCCTTTTGTTTTATAGTGCAACTCATACCAGTGTAGGGTGTCAGAGCACTTTACACCACACACACATTTTTAGAGAGATAATGAATCATACATCTGTAAATTCATCTATAGAAAATGTTGCATGGACTATGAGGACTACAAGGTGTAGGAGTCACATGTCAACCATTCCGATAGGTAGTATATTTTAAGAGTGCTTGGCCCGGAGAAGCACAAACTCAGGATTTAAAACCTAACACAGAGTTAGGCTTTACTAATAAGCATTTATTTTTACCCAAACAAACCCTTTTCAGCAACCTAAGAATTATGAAATACTGGGAAAACTGTATGACACAGGTTAGAACCCAGGAGACTGGATTCAAACCTGTGCCATGCAGTTTGAATGCAGCCTTTGGATGACAGTTCATAGCTCACTGTGCTATGTTAGGATTGTAACTTATGAACTGCAAGTAACAAAATGATCTCTGTGACAAAAGCAGTAACCCACTGACCTAGCTATACAATATAGAAGCCTGTGGTGTGCATGATACACATGCTTTTCAGAAGGCGTATTAATCTTCTGCACTACTTTATGACTAGTTAAAACTACCACTAGACAAAACTCTGATCTCTCTCCAGTAGGTACATTAATCACCAGAGTTATATTGACATTTTTATTGTTGACTGAAAATTGCTAGGCTTACAATGAACTCTGCTGGGGGTGCTTATAAACTCATAAAATATTTTTAAACACAGCACCCTTCGTGCTCGGCGCCCAGTGAGGTGGCACTGGTTGTACCTCAAGAAAGCTAACCCTGGTTAGAGATACTGCTCAGGGTTTGACACTGAAGTAGAAAAAAAATAGTCATGTTGTGGGCAGTGAAGGAGTGACAATATAACAGAGTTTGGTAAGCACTATTATAGGGATGTCCATGCCGGAAGTTAGATAGTGATTGGTATCATTTCTGTGAGCAGCAGAATTTTATTCTATAAAATCTATAGAATATTTTAAGAAAAGAACAATTTGAACGAAGGACCTTGATAAAAAGGGAGCTTTTTGTATGGTCATTAGATTACAATAAGAAGTTCCGAAACATGAAGTTAATCTTGAGTAATGCCTTGGCTTGGGGAATATTTGATGATAAGCCAAGAACATTTTTACCACAAATGCCGGTGTACATGGCATTGGAGCAGTGTTGGAGCAAAATAGAAAGAAGAAATGCTGTGATCGAGAAGGTGCCATTGGAAGTTAATTAGAGTGCTGCATAGCTAGTTGTAAGATCTGTGAAAAAAGTAGCATATTTGGGCTGACGATGGACTATGAACCTTTCAAAGAAGTCTCTACGAACAAGGGACCGAATACAAGTTTACGGAGGATTGATCGTTGCTTGACACCATTGCAGGAGCATACCTCTGAAATGGAATTAGTTCCTGTGGCAACAAATTTAGAGGCAGAATGCCTGTCCAGGATGCCTTTTGATGGTGTTGAGGAAGAAGGATGGGAGGGATTTTAGAATGTATGCTCAGCACTTTGTAGGGTTTTAAAGAAGATACATTTTTAAACTTGGCTTGTGAATGGGTAAATAAAGGATTGCTAACCCAAAAAGAGGGATAGGGCCTTAGGAGAGTAAGAGAACAATTCCGTTTTGAACGAGAACGCCATTTTATTTAGTAGTGACAGGAAGGATCCACCAGAATCTTTAAGAAGGACACATAAGAAAGACTAAAACAAAATAGGGCATCAGAGCTGAAAATTGGTGCTTTACTGCTGACAAGGAAACTGAGTGTAAGTAGAGAATGTGTTTGAACAGTGACAACATTATTAAAAGTATGATTCCACCATTGGCAATACAAGATATGTCCTAGATACCTTGGTAAATATTGGATATGACATCAAGTGTTGTGACCCGATCACTACTCAAAGTGGCGGTAGTGTAGGATGGTGGCAGATGTATCAACAAAGTATCTACAAAGGTGCAGAGCTTGAACAGAATGCTGAAGTAAAATGTGAATGTATTTAGAATGAAGAGGTTGGGACTGAAGAAGATATGAGCATGGTGGGTTACGGCGATACCGATTTTCGGTCAAGCTAGTACAATGCGAATCCCTTCTAAAGTACTGATAATAAAGAAGGCAACAAACTGTGTCATTTATAAAAGCTGCATACTTGGTGACTGGGTGAATATCGAATTGCCTGGAATGGTAAGGAAATTAGTGCATTTTGAATCCCCGTTCATGTATTGGTGAACCTGTGCAACCAGATGGTGTACAGACTAGCAGAAGAAAAACATAGGAAGGATAAGAGAGGGATTGAAGGAGGAAATGAGAAGAGGATTTAGTTGCATTAGAAACTCAAGTATCATGTGGTGTAGATTACAATATTATTTTACCTCTCTGTCCACTTTGTGTGGGGGGAGCTGTGGTGGTGTATGTGTGTGTGACCACTAAATATATCAAAGTGCGCGGTATGTGTATGATGAAATGTAAATGTGTTGTGTTGCATATTCTGTGAAGTATAAGTGAGGGTCTGAGCAGGGGCTGCTGGTGTTAGTGGGCAAAAGGGGCGTTGCCCTGCCATTCTGAGAGGAGAGGCAAGAAAAGAATTGAAAAAGCCAAGCAACTGAAAAGAAATTACTACTCGCTGGCTGCTCTATTAGTTTTAATGCTGCAGCTGTAATAAACTGCAGACGTCCTGCTGCACACGTGCCTGTGGGGCGAGGTCATCTTTCGACCTGCAGGCAGAAGCTACAGTAGTGAGATCATGGCAGGGGTGTGCCGAGCTAGAATGCAGAGGATAAATCTGCTTTTCGGGTGCTTTACAAAATGGCCCTGGGAGGAGTTTGCAGAACTCCATTCATTTCAACGGGAGTGGGCGGGGCAGGCTGAGAGGCAGAACGAGGTAGTGGGTGGCAACTATTACCAGTCGTCACCGAGGGGGTGGGCTGTAGGAGGGGTGCAGCTGGCGGCTCATTTTCTTCCTTTCCTCATGTGTGGTGTGCTTTCACTTTTGAAAGCGTTATGCAGCCGAAGCTGAGCCATGTTTCATTGGGTTTGTTACAGTGTAGTCCCAAAAGAATACAGGTTGGTATGTGCAGATTTTCCCTTTAAGCTATAATTAACATACTTAACTTTTTATGGATTGTTTTATTTACATGCAGTTAAGCAGCTATGTAGTGTTCACGCAGGAGAGTTTGTAGTTAGCAAACTCGACCAGAAGATATTGGCGCGCATTACATGAGTACCCGGGCTACAATAATCAAGATCAGATGTTTTTAAGGCACCAGCAGTATAAGTGATTTGCCCAGAATCACAGGATATACTGGAGCCGGGCGCCGAGACTCGAACAGCACTTAGTGTGTTTTTCCCCAGAGCACTAGTTCGGCTCAAGGGCGATGTATACATATTTTCACTGTAAGGAGCTATCTTTACCCCTCTTTTGGGGCGATAGGGATTTCGCTGTTTGCCAAGTCATCTCTTCCTGCACTGCTCTGCTTTACTGCTTATATACACTGGCGACTACGCCTGGTGGCATTGCTGCCCTGTTGGTGTTTTGCCACCATCCCTCTTCACATCATATTCATTATTTGCACTCTAGAGCATGCATGGTTCCAATAGAGGTACTGTACACTCCAGCCCCAGCACATTACTTCTGTCCTTGGTAAAAATGCCTTGCGCCTTTCCTTGCATGTTTGTTTCAAGGCGGTAGCTGGCGATTCATGCCAGAAGTGAATTTTCATAGTTACCGCCTCTATGCTTTCACTTATAGACAAAATGTGCTTGAACCGGTAACCTATTTCTCATTTCGGATAATAAAAGGGCAAGGCTGTGGGCATCGTTAATTGTGAGCTGGAATGTGTTTGTCTGGTGACTGCTTCCTGCTGAAGCATGAAGAGCGAAAATAAAAAGAGGGAAAGCTGATCTGAATTTTACATGGTGACATTCACATATGAAGCAATTGAAGTTTCTTTTTGTGGGGTTTTAATTGTTATTTGACAATTATAATCCTAAAGAACTCAAATGTAATTGTTTCAAATGTAAGTGTCACCATCTAATATTCAAGACCAGGTTTTCATTTTTCAGGGCTGTGTTTCATTGTGCATGTTTACTTCCACTCAGTCTACACACTTCAGCAGGACTACTCCACATTTATGACTCAACAACAATAATGAACTCACTTTCTTGGACACTGGACAAAACTAATTGTTAATCATTCTTTGCAGCAGCCCATCTGCTCTCAATGGCATGTATTGCACTATGGTGATCTGTTTATTTCTTGCTGCCGACTCTTCAGATTGGTTATGTGCAGCACATTTATAGTTTCATTTGCACAGTACTTAAGTCCAATCATACGAATGGCTCACTACAGTAACTGTTTAATATATTTAAGGCAGTAAGATATGAAGCAGGTTTTGATGTTTTTAAATATTTCAGCCCTGCACTTTCACAATTGCTTAATAAACCTTTCCTTTTCAAATTTTCTTTAAAATGCACCATTTGCCACTGGTTTCTTGAAGGATTTCTCCCTAAACACGAAATAAAACTTAAACCCAACATTTACGACTCACCACTTTCAAATGTCACCAGCCGCCATTGGGTCTGAGTGCGGTAGCTGCAGAGATCTGCTTTATTGAAACACGTCCACACCCAAATTCCTTGCTCTGAGTTTGACAGTGGTAGTCATTTTGCTTGGGATTATCAGTTCCAATATTGGTCCCTCTCTGGGTGGTGGGTGTTTGATATGCTGTTTAAACTAGAGGACCAAAGTTTGCACTATTCATTATAATTGTTTGTAGCGCACAGGTTAAAGCCACCCATCGAGGATTAGCATTGCTTTTGAATGGCTATACATGTCCTCTAGGATGAGCTAATTATTCAGTGGCGGCTGCTTTCTTTGGGTGGTGGAGCGCCGCCCCACCCTTACTTTATGTGCCACTGTACCACCTGCATTGGAAATTAAATAATCACATTACACGCTGTGTATTATGATTATTTATTTATCCGTGTGGCTTATACATTAAACAGGAAAATTTACCTGGGAGACTGCTGGCGCCCTATTACCAGTGGTGTCTTCCGTAGTGCGGGCGTCATACTCTGACCCTTGCGTTATTTGACAGTCAGGCAGCAAGGCAAGCATTTCCCCTGACACATGCGCACACGCATGTGCCAGACTTCCTGCCTGCTCGAGGGCTTATTACAGTGCAGCCCTGGCCACACATACCTGTTATCTTTAAGGTCCACCCCCAATATGACGCAGACTAGCGTCTGTTTTTGCAGCGCCACCGGGCAGCATGAGCATCAGCCCACATGTGGCTGAATGTTAATCATAAGTGCCTACTCACCCTGACTCCACCCTTTCCTAAGTCGTCACAGGATGGGGTGGGGTCAGTAGGTATCACAGGCCCTACCCCGCCCTATGACAAGTTAGAGAAGGGTGGGCTTACCTTACAATCCCTGCCCCCACAATGTCTCGAGTAGGGGCCCGTGGCCACTGAAAAGCACATTTACCGTTGAAGCCCACCATTTAGCGCTGCCACTGTCGGATACCTCCCTGCTTCACCTTGCCCTACTAGAGCGGCCAACTTTGAAGTTGGAGAATCGGGTTCCAGTCTCGGTAGGGAGGAGCAACATCCTGCAATTTATTATTGGCAAATCACACATCTTTTCATGCTAAAAATGAATGTGTCTGTCTGTAATGAAACCGCAGCTCATTTGAAGGGTCGAGGATACGAGAGGTTATTGCACATGCAAAGACAATGGCACTGCAAAATGTATGAGACATCATCATCCGCTTAGAAGTACCACAGAAAAACCAATCTGTGCATATAACTACATTTAATGGAGTATTGTGTCAAAGGCTGCTGCCATGTCTAGGCCAGCTGGAGCAGCTTTACAGTTATAACAGTGTAAGCCATGTTTGCTAGTTTGCTGAAACTATTACAAATGGGTTTCTTTCATAACAAATCACTATCCCTTGTAGCCAAGGTGCACTACAAGGACCTCCCTATATCAACCCTGATTGGCAGATGGGTCGGAAATGCCATAACTCACTGTTTCTTTTTCGTGCCTCATGCGCGCTCTTTATAATAGCAGCACTGCATGACACACTAGTGCAATCTGCCACCAATGCTTATGTGTTATTTAGAGTTTGGCAGAGACTCATGTGTGCCACCAGTGGTGAGATGAGGGCCTCTTTGGTGGCAGCTGGCACTTGCCAGCCTTTGTGTCATTGGCGGTTCTAAGCCTGCAGATGTAGGCACAACATGGCTTCACAGGCAACACAGTGGGTGTGTGGGCAAATCTACCTGGGCGGCAATATAAAAGGGAATATGGGCAGATCTTGTTTTGAGTAAGTGCTGCTCTACGGATGACATGGTGGGTACTGCTCTTGTGATGCCCACACCCACAGAGTGCCACCTGTCTTGTGCACATGTGTCAGTGGCTTAATGGAGACCGTGCTTAATTTGTAGCACTGGAGCCCACAATGAGCAAGAGAGAGAAATACAGAGGAGAGAGAAGAAGGAAGAGAAAGTCAGGAGAACCACTGTGAAGCCACCAAAGTGCAGGTTTGCTAGAGGCAAGGTCCTTTTGTGATTGCTCTTCTGTTTGTCTGCCAGGGCCTAGATATATTGTTTACGAATATTAATGTGTGTTTCTTTAGGAGTGCGTGTGTGTGTTTGTAGGTTTCATTGCTTTAAAAAAGAGCTACTTTTTGTTTGAAGAGCTTGAGGTTCAAACGCAAAGATGCCACTTGGTGTAGAGAGGTGACTGAGCCCAAGAAAAGTTTGTCGACGAGAAAGAATTATCCCTGGGTGAAGTGGAAGTTGTTTGCTTGACTTTCTCACGTAGTGAAATTTAGGCCAGCGGTTATGCCTCACCATTTTCAAAGCACACCAGCCGCCACTGTAATTATGATAAGGTAACACTTTTAATTTGCATAAATGTAGCGAGGAAAATTGAGTGCCTGTCATCTAAATGGGGCTGTCCTAATGCCATGCTTTGTAAAGGCTGTTTCATGCAATTCCTGTGGCACTGGGGAAGATGGATCAATGCTTATTTAGATCCCACAGACTTCCGAGGGAGGAGGATGAACAATTTCTATCAGTTATTGACGTTTACTGGGTAGCGCAGGTAAGTGCAGATGTTCCATAAGGGGTGTCTTATAACATCTCTTCACAGCGTTCATGGTGAGACAGGACAAAGCCTTCAGAAGGGACGCAGTGTCTGTGTAAGAACACAGAATTTCCCCCGCATAGTCGTAGCTTCCAAGGTTCCAGATTGGCATCTGTGACATTGTCATAATTTGGGTGTAATTATGAGTGACATTTCAAGGACTAGGAGTGACACTTTCTCACAAGCAAAATCAAGCAATGAAGAGGGAATCATATCATATATGTACTATAGCACATAAACAGGTAAGAGCTGTCAGCCAGACCGTCAACCACAGAGAGAGACTCAAAGAGAGCAGCACTCAAGAGAAAGTGAGTTCAGGTGCCTGCAGGTCTGTGGACTGATGCTGGGCGTTAAAATATAATGTGCACTGATTTAAATAGTTTATTGTGCGTGTATTTAGCAAGAATTACCTTTCAAGTTATATTGCCAAATGACTATAATGCAGGTTACGATTTCCACCGCTACAGTGCTTCAGGATTGTGAATGCAAAAGCAGAAGAGCTAATAAAATATAATACAGATCTTGCTTTAAACGAATTTAAGAAACAGTCACTGTACCTGGAACCTCTATTCAGGAACAACACCAACCTTTCCCTCGCAAAGCTCGAGGTTAGCACATCTCACTATCCAAGTCACAATATCAAGCAAAAAACAAGCATTGGCAAAGCCAATAGGTCTCGCCTTTGGGACCTTATAAGTGTTTAGCCATGCAACAGTTGCATAACTAAACACTTATAAGGTCCCAAAAGCGAGACCTATTGGCTATGCCAATGCTTGTTTTAACTGCTGCAATCTATTGAAGCCTCACGGAGAACATGAAAGCGGCCGCGAAAGTGAAAGTAATAGCGACCAGGCGCGGCGCGCGTGCCCGCGCACATGCACTGTAGCTCTAGGCTGGCCTGGTAGCACTTTTTGGAGCCCTCTCAATAAGTCTCGCCAGATCAGCGCATGCGCTGGGTCAGGCGAGACCTAATGATCTTACCATCCTCCAGGTGTGCATGTCAAATGCCTGCTCAAGATTCCGCTGGACGCCTTTAGAAGCAGCAGATTGGTTCCGGGCTCGTATAACTTCTTAAATCAATGCCGGCTCTGCACGCTCTATAATTGCAGGTAGACTCTGGTGTACAGCTCAGAGCTGGCTGAAGGCAGGCTGTAGCCACCGCGGGCCGTGGCAGTTCAAGTTGGCCCCAGGTCCGCCTCCAGTCTAGTGAAAGCCATTCAGGCCGTTGTCTCTGGTGTACACAGCTGGCTGAAGGCCTGCTCAGCCAGGCCCGAGCCACCGCGGGCCGTGGCAATTAGTTGCCCCCAAGGCCTGCCTCCATTGAAAGCCGGTCCCAGGCCTCTGTACTGTACTGACTCCTGTGAGTCCCGGGCCGGGCCGTCCAGTCTGTGGCTGCCGTAAACTATTGAATTCAGCAGGCGGGGGCGTGGGGAGGGGGGGTGAAATAGCAGCAGCTGACAGCACACGGCGACACAGGCCGGTGCGAGCTGCTGCAGGAAGCGTAGCGAGCGTCACGGCTGGGTGCCACGATTATCTGTACTACGCTCCAGCAGTGACTATTTGTAGCGCTCAGGCCACGGTTATTTGTTGAGCTCCGGCCATGTTATTATCCTGTGCTCCCTCCGGCCATGATTATAGGCAGCGCTCCCTCCGGCCATGATAAACTTACTAGCCAGCCGCCTTTTTCAGCTCTCCTAAACTCCCCATGGTCCAGTAGTAGGAAGCGACGTCCCCCCGCGATGACGTCAGGCTGAGAGTGAGAGCCGCGCCGCGGAAATGGAATTACCATGATACACTGTAACAGTTTGAGTGAGGTTGCCAGCAGCGTTAGCTCAGCTGAGAGCCTCGAGCCTGCTCCAGCAGGGCGCGCATGGGCAAGACACAGACTCCATTTTAACTCTGTTTTTACAGTGCTTTCTATGACAGCCGCCACACAGCATATGCGTGACAATGCATTACAGTGCGGTAATGCGGAGGACCACACTGAAATGCGTTAGTCTAACGCGTGATACTTGGCAGGACTGCATAGTACAATATCATGGCCCAGCTCCACTAACTGGAGCAAGTCCATTGGCAATGCAACACGCCATCCAGTGGGCCTGCACCCAGGCAGCATCTACCATCCCAGATCAGCCCATGACGATTTAACTCTGCAGCTCACAGAGGCACATTATACCGAACACAGCAGTGCCCTCCAGCTCTCATGGGGGGAGCCTGTTAAAGTTTCTACAATTCAGCAGATGAAAATAAGGCAGGTATGTGCATGTTGTTCAGTTGTTTGCACTTTGTCGACATAAAGCACAGGCTCGCTGCCTCTTGGGAGTACATTTGTATTTTATTCTGATGATTTACTCGAACATTTGGCAGAATCTTTTGAGTTGGAATTCTGTCTTTGAGAGAATGCTGATGAGTTTGCAGGGGGTAATTTATCTAAAGTACTCACTGTGAAACCAAAAATCAATACAAATACACAGATACACAAAAAAATGTGATCCTCATTTGTCAGTAAAAGTCCTAGTAGGGAGGACAGGTCATTCCAGGAAAAAGGGCGCGTGTTGCTGTTTCTTTAGTGGACCTAATCGCCTAGGTGAGGGTGATGTCCAAGATCCAGGTAATCTTATGCATGGGGGAGGGGGAGAGCGTGGGGGTGAGATGGAGGTAAGTCCCATTAGTAGAAAGAAAAAGAGGGAGAGAAAAAGACTTTAATGGAAATATTATAAATTGTTTTGAAATCTGCATGACTTAATTAATTATTCATTAAAAACGGAGTGTGTCCTGCCATGGTGTGCATAATGTACTCACACGTTATTTACAGAGCGCTCTAACGTTAGGAGCTGGATTAGTGACTGAGGTCATTACAAATGTAAGAATTATTCACACTAAATCATGTGTTTATCTAATCCTATTCATTGCGTTTAGGCATCAACATAGACCAGTGATGTTTTACTTATTTTCTCCAAGCAAATAGTCACTGCTTTCCCCAGAAATAGAATATTTTCATCGCAGTGAAAGATTATGAAGTCAGAATAGCATTTGAGTTTCTGGGAAAAGATATAGCCAAGACGCCTTGTCACATGTCCTTGCCACGTCACTAAATTAACAAGCTTAAGTACTTACTCTGTGAAATAGGATTTGCAGTTTCTGAAAGGCAACACCATATGCCACATTGTAAACACACACAACCTCGTTTAGGGGGGCTTAGGGAGAGAATTCTATTTATTGCGCCTGAACGCCCTGGGAAAACATGGTTGGCCACTGAGATTCTTGAAGCTGTAAACACCTTCTCCTGGTGTGTTTTCCTGAAAACAGATTACCTATATTCGTGAGTGAGGTACTGCTTAGAGGTCTGAGTCGGTCAGTGAATGTGAACTCATATCAGGGCTGGACTGGGAACCCAAAGCAGCCCTGGCAATTTTGTAGAAACAGCAGAGCCCCCCATCCCCCTTCCAGTGTCCTGGTTGGGGGGGCGCAAGTGTAAAGCACTTCTGCTTTTGTTACTAGGGGCTGATTTTCCAGCATCGCTGAAAAAACAGCCACCAGTAAAAAAAACTGTTCCCAATTGCTGCAAAACCTGCCCCCACCCTTTCAGCCTCCCGGGAAAATGCCTGATGCCCGCTACGGCCAGTCTGGCCCTGACTCTTACTTAGCACGTCTATGTATTGAGTTATCTCAAGGCGATCACGTAGTTTGAGTCATAGTGCATGTGAATAAACAGCTACTCAGAAAAGAGCAGATATTTACGACTACTCCAGAACATAAGGTGAAAGGTAAAGAGACACCAGAGTCCTTGAAGGCATTTGCACCCCTTAAATGTAAACAGTCTTGGTAATAGCCAAAGCTACTTTGGGACTTCTTAGAACTATACCAGGCAAAGATTCTGGCAGGAAGCCACGCATGTTGGTTCTTCAAATCAATTTTGTACGCGATTAGTTCAGAAAAAAAATCAGATATGAATTGGGCAGAAGATGCTCCAGTGAGGGGCTCCAGTGAGGGGCTCCAGTGAGGGGCTCGAGTGAGGGACAACAGTAGAGGTAGATTTAGACACAGAAGCAAGGAGGACTAACCTCTAGGGACGTAAGGAGACTGCACGGCGAGTCAAGCGATCAGAATGGCTAGGGTAAGTCAACTGAGACGTGTAGTGAAGTTGCACCTTGAATGATGTGTGACCCCCAAACTTTACTAGCCCCATTATCTGGAGGGGACCTCTTACCAGCATAAGTGAAATATGATTTCTGGCGCCCCATAACTCACAGTGAAATTCAGACACCTTATCCTGGCATCCTGCACATATTCTGGGAAGGCTCTTGGTTGATCCCCATAAATACACACCATATTCTGCACTATATAACACTGCAAAAACACAAAATAATAAGTGTTTTGCACACTTCTGTCATTGGGCTATATTTGGGCTACATCTGGGTGATTTTGGGCTACATTTGGGCTCTTTTGTCTCCGGTGGCCATCTTGGGAGATTTATTTGTTATGAAGTTTCCTAATTTCCTCATGTACTGCAGTCTCCTCAGTAGGAAATGCTTTCAGTTTTTTACTTTGATTCCATCATGAAGGTATTCAGATATGTCACAGATTTGCCATAAATTCTGAATGTTAGCACTCTAGTTGCTCATTAGATCACTGTAGTAAAACTACTGTTCACCATGGAAGTCTGCTCCTGGTATTAAAAGTGCATGTTTCAGTCTGCATGTCAGAATTTTTTCATGAAATAGAAGAGGATTTGAGAAGTCACTCAAAATGTGCCCTCATTTTCTTTCTTCAGCATTAATCATAATTTCTATGGCAAAATGAACCCCCTCATTGTGTTCCTTTTTAAATTAAATGTTTTAAGTGTTACCAGTTTATTCCAATCAAGATGGCTTCAGGTGTGCCATACTTTTGTCATAATGAAGACAGTAAGCGCTCTAGTTGTTTTTAAGAACACTCTGGGACATTCTGTCATTGGGCTATACTTGGGCTACATCTGGGTGATATTTGGGCTACATTTGGGCTCTTTTGTCTCTGGTGGCCATCTTGGCAGACTTATTTGTTATGAAGTTTCCTAATTTCCTCATTTACTGCAGTCTCCTCAGTAGGAAATACTTTCAGTTTTTTACTTTGATTCCAAAGGCATTCAGATGTGTCACGCATTTGCCATAAATTCAGAATGTTAGCACTCTTTTTGCTCATTAGATCACTGTAGTAAAGCTACTGCTCACCAGGGAAAACTGCTGCTGGTATTGAAAGTGCATGTTTCAGTCTGCATGTCAGAATTTTTTAATGAAATAGAAGAGGATTTGAGAAGTCACTCAAAATGTGCCCTAATTTTTCTGCAGCACTAATCATACTTTTTATGGAAAAATGAACCCTCTCATTTTGTTCCTTTTTTATTAAATGTTTTAAGAGTTACCACTTTAATCCAAGCAAGATGGCTTCAGGTGTGCCATACGTTTATCATAAGTAGGACTGTTAGCGCTCTAGTTGTTCTTTGGAACACTCTGGGAAGCTGCAGTAGAACACAAAGGAATCAACTGACAGTCTCTGCCCTTGTTGGATGTACATGTTTTACTGAGAATGTCAGACTTCATTCTCACATGACTGAGAAAGATAATGTGAATTTACAGAAAATAAGCTCTCAGTTTAGCTTATAGATCACCTTCCAAACCTCTGTGGGAAAAGCATGAGAAAATATTTTTCTCTCAATCATGATATCCCAGCAGAAGGCTTTTTCACATGGTGAAATCACCTTAGAACATACCACAATTCCTAAAATGAGTATGGTACCATCAACAAATGATTTATAATGTAACTAAAGTCTTAAAACCTTCTATTAACTGCAATGCTTTTTAATGAGGTGCTATCATGTATATTGGTCCCAAGATGGCTGCCAACACTTCTTGGATGAAGTGCTGACAGCCAATCAGATCTCAGTATGAGATGTGTGGTTAGGCTCCGCCCACATATATATATGATTTTACTTTTGATTTTCTCAGGAACTACTGAACAGATTGACACCAGACCTGCAAAAGGCACATCCCTGACCTGAGGACTACCTCTCTGCCAAATTTCAAGTAATTCTGTTCAGCCGTTCGGGCTGTACCTTGGACTAAAGGTCCCTATGGAAAATTGCATGGGGAAAACGCGTTTTGGGACCCCCCTTTTTTCTCAGCCCCCGCTTGACGAATCCCCCCCCCCGAGACTTTCAGGGTAGGAGCGGAGCGGAGCGCCCCGCCTATTTTGAAAATTTCACGAGGATTCGTCAACCGGCGCCAAAGTTATTCCAAATAGAAGCGCATCGATCCCCAGAGACAGCTCGGACCTCTTGGACAGACATGACGGCCAAGGAGTCGGACGAACCCCTGAGTCCGGAGGAGGACAGGAGAACTTGCGAATGATGTCCAACACCCAAGCGTCTGAACAGGACTGCACCCAGACCGGCAGGAAGAAGCGCAGCCGACCTCCTACCAATGATCCTTGATCCCCAGCCATATAGTCAGGAACGTGGTTTGGGAGGGGGGACTTAACCTTCCTATCCCTGTCACGACTGAAAGAAACCGCCCGACCCCCAGAAAACTGCCTACGAGAGGAAGGACGGAAAAAGGGTTTAGGTTTAGAGGAAATAGAAACAGCAGAGGCCTGCTTAAAAGAAGAATGCTTCTTTTCCTTAAACAACTTATGCAATCTATCCTCCAACTCCTCCCCAAACATTATTGTCCCCTTGAAAGGCATACGCAAAGCGCAAGCCTTCTGGGCAGAGTCAGTCTTCCAGTCCCGCAATACAAGATTGCGACGTGCAGCCACACATGCCCCATTGGAAAGGGCAGAGGCCCGCACCACATCGAAGGACACATCCAAGAGGAACTCCACTTGTCGCTCAATATGCTCCAGAAGACTGGAACAGTCAGTAGCATCATCCATCAACTGGTACAGGGACTTGAGATTCGAAAGCAAGGACTGCGAAAGGTAATTCCCATAAATGCCAGCCCTCAAAGCCAAATGAGAACCAGAATACACTTTCTTGAGGGAGGAATCAACCTTCTTATCCACAGGGTCCTTCAGCACAGCATCCTCGGCCAAGGAAGTGTGACTCACCAGACTGGCCACAAAGGAATCAATAGAAATGGAGTCCGGCAATTCTTCAGCCATATCCTGCAAAGGGTACAGTTTAGCCATAAAACGAGGTAGCAAGATCCAATCGAAATCCACCCACTCCCGCTGCAGAACATCTTTAATGAAAGGATGAATAGGCACATCAACAGTGGCAGAGCTCTGAAACTGGCGTAACAAGGGACCACCAGACGTACTTGGAGCCTCATCATCTGGAAACCCCATGTTAGACTTGACATGCTTCAGCAGCCCAGCCAACCATGTCCTTATCAATGTATTTGCCCTTGTGTTCAGAGTCTCCCATCAGAGGATCCAGAAGACACCGGACCCGTGCCCTTAGACCGAGCACCATCAACTCCCATTTAGCAAAGAGTCTCGCTGATGTGACGCTTAAGCCTGGCATCACTGCAATCCCCGTAACGCCGAGACCTGGCAGGAGAAGGGGAGGAGGAGGAATCGGAGGAAGAGGAGCGCTCCCTATGGCGGCTCTTCTGCGCATGTTTCCCCATGTCGACTGTGCCTCAGCAACTCAGCCAAAAGGAAACAAAGAGCCCACCAGGAACAGCAAAACAATTGAGGAAAGCACCAGCGCCCCTAAAACGACAGAAAATAACATACTGGCAGGAGAAATGACCACAGCCACAACCGCTATGCGGTACTCACCCGTGCGGGCTCCTAAATCCCCCAAAGCAAAGGAGCCCGCCTCGGAACGCCTGACTTCCGCTGCACTCGATTATACCGGAAGACAGGCAACACGACCCGGAAGGTGGAACCAAGCAATCCGCCTTCCGTCGGCCGAAAACGCCGCGTCCCCCCCGGAAAAGCCCGGCAAACCAGGAGGGGTGGCCAGAAGACCCCAGAAACTCCATGCAGGAAACGGGGCTCGTACCACACTCCCCAAGTCTGGCAGGGAGGGTGAGGAACCGGAAGACACGAGGACACTCGCCTGGCAGCATCCGCGTGAGTACACCAGCACAGACAGGAGCGGGAAGCTCCTGCAACGTTCTCTCTCCGACAGGCAGAGACAGAAAAAAACAGGAGGAATGCCGGAACCTGTGCGCTTATGTACTCCCAGAGGGAGGGGGAGGGGTAGGTCCAGTATTCCTTCGTTCTTTTTTCTGTGTGCCAGATGGGACTATCTCAAAAGTTATGGAGGGGTCGAGGACTAGAGGGACTTGGGGGTAATTTGAGCCGATGGTTTCCGGTACTTGGCACCGGCACTTAATTGCGAACATCGGCACTAATGACAGCCTGCCACATTGTGGCGCTGTTATTCTAATTTATAGATTAGCACAGTAACAGTTGTCTATTAATTCGATATGCTTTTAAATGACTGTTACCTGTCGCCCAAAGCATTTTTATAGCTTTGGGAGCTGAAATAGTCCCAGTTGTCACACTTAGTGTGTGATGTAAGTAGGTGTGTTAGTACTGTCATTGGCAGGCCTGGCAGGTGCAATAGACTGTGCAATCTGCAGGGACCTTGGTGATACAAAAATTTATTGAAAATCCTATATTTTACATACAAGTAAATTAATATTTATAAATGTCAGTAACAGGAATGTATTGAAAATCTTACATTTTATATAGTTAGATTAAATATGAAGACTATGTAGACTTCTATTGGAATGTAAAAAGGGTGTGACTGTGTAGTAAATTACTTTCTCCTTAATTAATAAAAAGGTTGACATTTTAAATGATGATTAAACTGATCCAGATCTCAAGTGGATGCCAAATGCTAAACATTGCGGGGGCTGCTAAATCCGCAAGACTGCTATTTATGAGTCCACAACATGCGTCGTTGGTCTAGTTTATATCACTTTGTGAGAACACGACCTGCAGCTGTGTTAATGAATACAACATATCACATTTGATTAACAGTGGTGTAGTAATTACCAAAATCTCAGACCAATCTGTTGACTAGTCAGCAAAGCAAGATGAATGAAAGCAGCGAGTCACACAGATTAAGATGTGCCCAGGGGAGGAGACTGCAATGGCACCAACACCAGCCTGCCCTGAACCACAGTCCAAGGGCTGCAAACACCAGAATCTATCATCCTCCCTCTGCCCCTTAATGTGCAGGGGATGGCTTCGGGGGCTCTGCCGACATTAGCGCTTCAAAGGCACAGTTAAAATGGAATATGTTATTTCTGATCCCCCATCTCTCGAATGTTCTGACTGAAGCTCGGGGCTCTGTTCACAGTTCATTTGGGAAGGGGGGAGGGGGTGGGGGTGTCTAATAGACATGAAAACGGTTCCAAAATTCCCTTGGGGGGGGGGGCAGGGGGTGGAGGAGGTGTTGTGTGGGTGGAAAGAGGACGGGTAACAGATTAACATAACTTTCCATGCAATGGGGTAGACTAGCCTTACTTGTGGAAGGACAAATCAGAAGAGACGGCTAGAGAGTTCTGAAAGGCCGGCGGGGTTGGTGTAGAGTATGCCACATGACAGGAGAAAAATGACATCATTGGCGGTGGCTCCAGCCTTACCATTCTGTGGCCCTCAGTAGCAATTATCAATTATGAAATTCAAATCTTTAATAATTTCATTTGAGTTCCGTTTACTCCATTTCAATGTTTGACTCTTTTGTCCCGAGTGCCATAATAAGTTCCAGGAGGGCATCAGGCAATCTTCGACATGAACACAAACTGGTCGTGTGAGTTTTAGATTGAAGCTAGCAGAGTGGTGGGGTTTGGGTGATGGAACTCTGTGACTGGCCTGTTGGAATTCTTCGCAATGCGGAGAGAATTCTGTAGAGTGGGGGGTATGGTTTCTCTGGACTAAGCTGCTGTAATGTATGCTCTTCCGGTGAAAGAATAACTACTCGGCAATGTAATGTGTCTTTGATCCACTAGAAACAGTTGTGGTTTCCACAACTTTGGGTTTTGTGGATTCATTGACTCCCTGTCTTGGAGACAGAGAGTGAGTCAGGATTTTACGGCAGAGGTGGAAATCAAGTACAGGGTTAGATAGTTAGATTACTTATTAGTAATCATTCAAGGATCAGTCGCTTCTGGCCACAGTCATGGGGTCAGCAACTGAGAAGGTGTACCGATACTTTTGAGTCACTTGGCTTAACCATGATTCATGCACAAAAAGGTGCACCTCGACCATGATGCATGCACAAACAGGTGCAACTCCACCTTGATGCATGGACAAAAAGGTGCAACTCAACCATAAAGCAAGCACAAACAGGTGCAACTCAACCATGATGCATGGACAAAAAGGTGCAACTCAACCATGAAGCAAGCACAAACAGGTGCAACTCCACCTTGATGCATGGACAAAAAGGTGCAACTCAACCATGAAGCAAGCACAAACAGGTGCAACTCAACCATGATGCATGCACAAACAGGTGCAACTCCACCTTGATGCATGGACAAAAAGGTGCAACTCAACCATGAAGCAAGCACAAACAGGTGCAACTCAACCATGATGCATGCACAAAAAGTGCAACTTAACCATGATTCATGCACAAAAAGGTGCAACTCAACCATCATGCAGAAACAGGTGCAACTCAACCATGATGCATGGACAAAGAGGTGCAACTCAACCATGATGCATGGACAAAGAGGTGCAACTCAACCATGATGCATGGACAAAAAGGTGCAACTCAACCACGATGCATCCACAAAAAGGTGCAACTCAACCACGATGCATCCACAAAAAGGTGCAACTCAACCATGATGCATGGACAAAGAGGTGCAACTCAACCACGATGCATGCACAAAAAGGTGCAACTCAACCACGATGCATCCACAAAAAGGTGCAACTCAACCATGATGCATGGACAAAGAGGTGCAACTCAACCATGATGCATGGACAAAGAGGTGCAACTCAACCATGATGCATCCACAAAAATGTGCAACTCAACCATGATGCATGCACAAAAATGTGCACCTCAACCATGATGCATCCACAAAAATGTGCAACTCAACCATGATGCATGCACAAAAATGTGCAACTCAACCATGATGCATGCACAAAAAGGTGCAACTCAACCACGATGCATCCACAAAAAGGTGCAACAACCATGATGCATGCATAAAAAAGGTGCAACTCAACCATGATGCATCCACAAAAAGGTGCAACTCAACAACGATGCATCCACAAAAAGGTGCAACTCAACCATGATGCATGCAGAAAAAGGTGCAACTCAACCACGATGCATCCACAAAAAGGTGCAACTCAACCATGATGGATGCACAAAAAGGTGCAACTCAACCATGATACAGGCACAAACAGGTGCAACTCAACCATGATACAGGCACAAACAGGTGCAACTCAACCATGATGCATGCACAAAAAGGTGCAACTCAACCATGATGCATGCACATACAGGTGCAACTCAACCATGATGCATGGACAGGTGCAACTCAACCATGATGCATGGACAGGTGCAACTCAACCATGATGCATCGGCAGGTGCAACTCAACAATGATGTATGGACACAAAGGTGCAACTCAACCACGATGCATGCACATAAAGGTGCAACTCAACCATGTTGCATGGACAGGTGCAACTCAACCATGATGCATGGACAGGTGCAACTCAACCATGTTGTATGGACAAATAGGTGCAACTCAACCATGATGCATGCACATAAAGGTGCAACTCAACCATGATGCATGGACAGGTGCAACTCAACCATGTTGTATGGACAAATAGGTGCAACTCAACCATGATGCATGCACATAAAGGTGCAACTCAAGCATGATGCATGCACATAAATGTCCTCAACTTGAGAGGTCCTTCAGTTTTGGCTTATTGGCCATAATTCACAGATCTGCCCGCACTGAGAAGAAAGCGTGAGGGGATTTGGAAATAGTATTCAGCATGATTGAGGGGCAAGGAGCCCATGAATATCAAAGCTGCAGTAACTCCTCAGATGGGCATCCACTTGGCGGTATTTGGAAACCTGTGAACTTTCCATACTCATTTGTACTACTGTGACTTTACAAGAAATATATGACCTGTTCTACACCCAAGCAAGACACATGCCTTTTTCCTTTTCATTTTACGACGTTATATAGTGTCTACAGGTATTTCATGTATGCCATATCATAAATATGGTTTACCTAAAGCCTGGGGAAGGTACGGAAGCACAAAAGCTCTAGGGCCGCGTGTGCCACGGCTCATCGATGTGCCATGAAGTATACCCTAAGCCAATATTAAATTTAATGAGCGTTTAAGAAAGCAGGTTTGCTTGTGATAAAGAGAGGGGGCGCTCACTGCAAAAGGTTTGTCAGGAAGGATTGAGGAAAGTGCTTAGACGGTGTGCATTGATGTGAGTAGTGTTGCATTTTGTGTTGGGGTGTGCACTGCACAACAGAAATGGGTGCATTTGGATTAGATATTGGTAAATAAGAAAGATACAGCATAAAATAAAATAAAGCATCAAAGGTAATAAGGAAAACGTAAATTGGAGAACGTGAGGAGAAAGGAGACTGTCTGACACAGGAAGTGTGAAAGCGGGAAGGAAGGGGTGTAAAAAGATGTTTGCCAGTGTCTCATTTTTTACAGAATTTTGAAGTTAGCAAATGGATTTGGCTTTCTCTTAATACAGTCTCTTTGAGTAATACCCTTGCCTCAGGAAGTAATGATCCATTTACTTAAGATGTGTGCATTTTTGTTCCTGCCTGAACCTCCGTGCATTCATATTTTATAATAAAACATGAAGGGGATGCCACAGAACGAGCACCATTAAGCACTTTCAGATCTTTGAGCATTATTTCTGTAAAACCCTGTCTCGTATGCTGTTTTTTCTTCATTCTGAGGTCAGGCGGGGAAAGGAGGTTCGCTGGTGTTTCCAGTGCCCGCTCTGTGCCTTCGTGCAGTTGACTGACTGAGTTCTCGTACGCGGATGGTTATTGGTGATTCTGCGGTGAGGTTCGCTGTTATTTTCTCACCCTGAGCTTTGCATCACCACATCCGGGCCTCTGAAAGATCAACACGTTCTGATGTGACTCACGGGGCTCAAATGCGAGCCAATCCTGGCAACCAAAATCGCTCAATCATTTGTGAGTTTAACATAATCTATTGACATTATGGGTGAGAAGGTGACACGGTGACGAATCAAAAGAGAAAGGCAGGTGGGCGCTATTCCCGATGGGAGCTGTGAGGGCACCATGTTGGCAGCAACTGTTTGGCAAAGCATTATGTTCGGTAATAGCATCTTGCAGAACATAATTATATTGGACGCATCACACAAGGAGATTTTTCACTGCAGTTGGGGGTCATTGTGCAATTTGCCTACCAGGTATCATGGCCCCAGGTAGGGAAAACAAGTGGTCAGCCCAGTCTCAACAGGGCAGGGTTGCTGTGTCAAGTTTCCAGTAGCAGTGCAGCCAGATCTCTGCTGGTGGACACCCAGTGGTCCCCCGCAGGGCCGGCTTTAGCGCTGGTGGCGCCAGGAGCGACAATCTTTTTGTTGTGCCCCCCCCACCCAGGACCTCCTCCTCGGATTCACTCACTGCCACCCTGCAAAAGTGCCCCTCATCTCTCCATAGCCCCTCTCTCACATACATTTCATTCGTTTTAAAGCGCTGGTAAAAGCTGGCTTAACTAATCAACTCAGCTATCCGCATAAAATATAGATCTTTTCTTTGCAGCAGACGTATTAACCCTCTGCGCCACTCTATGGTGAGTCAAAACTACCACTAGACAAATCTCCGATCTTTTCATGTAGCAAGAACATTAATCACAAGAGTTATCTTGACATTTTTATTGCTGCCTGAAAGCTGGACACCGAAGGAACTCTGCATCAGGTGCTTTCAAATCTTAAGTTATGCTAAAGACAGCACCCTATCCCCTCAGGTCAGTGCTTCCCTCTAGATCAGCGCCCTGTGTCATCGCACTGGTCGCACTGTCCTAAGGCCAGCCCTGGTCCCCCACATTTAATGGGTCGAGGGAACTGTGACTTTGGCAGGACAGGGCATCTGGGCTTTTGTGACACATACATTGTTCCTCCAAACGCCTCCATTGCTCTTTACTTTATTTATCAAACAGGTTTAACATTTTACCAAACTAACTATCACATGAACCTGTGAGTTTCAGCTCACACAATAAAACTTTCAATCTACCGAGCTATCTTACTAGGTTTGCACACATCAAAGACTACAGACGGTGTCACTTAACTTTAATGCTCATTCAACCATGGTAAGAAAAGTTTGAAAAGACCTATATTCAGCATATTGACCAAACCTACAGCAGTTGTAGCTTTAACACATGAAACCCATTAGAAAGAAAACCTGTACCTTCTTTTCATTTAGGCTAACATCAAGATGCATCACTAAATCACTTTAAGGAACTAAAATTAACAATGCCCCAACTTAAGTAAGGAAGTCCACCTGTTCGCATTTCTTCAGGCCATGCCGAACACGGTGACCAGACATATCAGTGGACCAAGAAAATATAATCACATCAGATTCCACTCTGAACACAAATGTTTCCTCTCTTTCCAAAGAAGTGAAGAGCCACATCCAAATTCCTCATTTTCATTTTTCGACCCATTTCAGTGTAACTCCAGAACATAGCAAGTTTCATACAGACTGTAAGAAAACCAATATTCATTTCACCCTAACTTCATGAAGCTACCTAGATCAATTTTCATCACATCCTAGTGTGCAAAAATCAAGAGGATGGAGCGCCTCTCCACTCTGAATAAGCTGGGATCAAATGTTCACCAAATCTTTAGATGTAATCTCAATATGTGGCTTTTCTCTCTCCAGCATTCCCTAAATACAGCAGAACCTCACCTCTTTACTTTATATGGCCCTATAGTTTGAGATATACCAATCTCTGGGGTACACAGACAGCCTGACATGCAGATGGATGGTCAGATGGGTTGTCGCTTGGATGAATGGAGAGAGATGGATGGATTGACGGATAGATACGTTTTTTCCTTTTTTTTCAATACATTGCTGCTAGAAACCGATTTCTTTAAATGCTGGATCTCCATTGTGTTGGTTGGTAGCCTCACCCGCTGAGCCACAATTTGTTTAGTTTCTGTACAGGCTTTATCTGCAACAGGTTCTAGTAAACTGCCTCCCTTCCATGCCTTTGTACCCATCTACATTTACCCAGACTACTTGGAGTCCTTCCTCCATTGTAGTCCAAATGTGAACCCCTTCTGTGCCCCTCCTTTGGCCTTGACTACCTGCTCAGGTTGCTTGTGCTCAGGTTGTTTGCACGCCTATCTCTCTTCCAATTTACTTGGCCTCCCCTCCCAGGGCATCCCATCGCCCACTCCTCCAGGTAAAGGACAGAGAAATGAAGGACCTTTTCCCGTGCATAATTCCTGTTTGGGCCTGTTAGGGCCCATATTTTGAACCCATTGTCCTACTACTAACACTATTACTCTGAGGCACCCTAAACACCCACCAAAAGGTTGTCACAAGGTCGCTCACATATCTTTTCCATAGGGCACCTGTCACGGCGAACCGTCCCTGGTTTGTTACACTAAGCTGCTTCTCCATGGCTCCTGGGTGGACTGTACTGAACATTTACCATGTCTGCCTGGAGCAAAACTGTGCATAGCCCCTTCATCACTCTTGGGTAGTCATTGCAGAGTATTTAACATGGAAGTCTGGAACAAGCACTCACTGTGAGTTACTCCCCTGCCTCCATGGGTGGGCCTTAGCAAACAAAAGGCTGAATTCTGCCTGGGACTGCTACGTTTTGGTGGGAAGCAACCAGTGCACTGCTATGGATCACTGCTCATTATTCCTGATGAATTTAAGATTATAGACCATGAGAGGCTGTACACAGGACATGCCTGTTGGTCATTCACCTGTTACTCTAAAGCATCAGCTATCACAGCCTATACCCAGTGTAAGCCATTGGCTACTCACCTAGTGCTCCTAGGTGGATTCCACATAGAGGTGTGCAACATTTCACAACAATTACGTGAAATTAGGAACAATGTCACAAAATTCACTTGCCGGTATCCCAACCACATAAAAATGGTGACCGTTTTAAAAGCCATGTGAGACATAGGCATGAGGAGAATTTGAGGAGAAAATGTCTCCCACAAGAGGTTTTCTGTGCAAGGTAGTCTCCTGCAGGCACAGATTCTATGAGGTTTATTCTTCTGAAATCTTACAAGCTTTTACAAAATGTAACCAATGTTCAATTCACACATTTAGTGAATTTCACAAACATGAAACATTGCCCCGGCCTAACTCTATAGAGACCATCTTGAACATTTACAAGAATAAACGAATGTAAAGTGCACACTCTAACTTCTTTTCCCACCATACACAGCTGGGCACAACAACAAGATAGGAACATCACTCTAGTCACTGCTCCGCAGCATCAAATCACATCTCATATATTGGCCACACTGAAATTCAGCACTGTTCCAACCAAACACTTCTCCATAGCGTTGCATGCTGCCCATCGACTAATGCATTTGGACACATTGTCAGAGGTTTGAAGTGCCAGCTCTGGTGGCTCAGTGGACTAATGTATCCACTGCAGGGGCCTGTGTTCGACCTTATGGTCCTACGTTCAAATCCCGGTGGGCCCACTCAGTCTTTCATGCATCTGAGGTCGATTAAATGAGTACCATTGAGTTAGGTAACAACAAACATCTGTTATTCAGAGCCAAGTTGCCTATGGGTGAATGTGTGCTTTACAAATACACATGTTATGCTATATAATTTCAAGTCACGCACAATTGAACAGCTTTCTGACATCTTTACCCGCCTTAGAGCCAAATATGAAGATGCTATCGTCATGTCCACCATTATAGTGCCCCTCCCAAGGGAAGAGCTAAAATCTCTCCTTGACAGAGAGCACAATGTTTTCTCGTGGCATCTTTACTGCTGGACCGAAAATTGGAGAGATGATCCCACTTCTGAAAAAAGCCATCAGGGGTCCTGCTGATCTTGCTATATGCTAATAATACCCCCTCTGATCCCCTGCAAGATTTCAGAGAAACTCAACAGCAAGAACAAACCATAAACAACCTGCTGCAGGATTACCTGCACTGAAAGAGCAATCATTTGAGAAGTGGACGAGGGGATCCTTCACATCACCTTCAGTTTGACACTACTGACCAACAGACTATGACAGGCATCGAACCCATCCTAATGGGATCAACAGCACTATATTCCTCTGGCCCACATCCTAAACGCTGGGCTGTCTCAAGTTTGACCCAATGGCCATGTCCAGTTCTAAGGGCTTTCAGTAACTTTCAGCACACCACAAAGACAAACCTAACTCCTGTGTGGTTCAATTACTTCATGCAACACTATAAAACCTTCCTTGCTAACCAATGGCATCAGTCTATTGCAAACAATACCTAGAGATCTTCTCAGTCAACAACATGCAGCACATAAAAATGTCTCATCTAAAATAAGAGTATGTCAAATCCCAAATTTTTTATGTCTAATACATATAATGTTTTCAAAATTATGCATGTTATGAAAATTACGATTCAGTCATTTGCCTGGCATGTTATGTCTGGAATGCTCTCGAGTACAGATGTAATCCGAGATACCTGCTCAATTTATTTTCCATATAGTTTCTAAAGCCATGCAGTAAACATTGCTAGTAAAATCCATACATCCTCAGCGCACATCCAGTTCCACAGGGCCCGGTGATCATTTTCAGGCTAAAGACTATTCCTCTACCAAAAATTACACCTTAAGTATGAGCGGCGAAATACAAAGATTCTGTGAAACATGCATAGACCAATAATTGAAAAAAATTATAGATTATACTTAAATAAATGTATCCCCTTGCAGGATGGCAATCTCCAATCTCAAATTCAAATTATTTAAACAGAATTCTTACTTATCCCCAGCAGCAGTGATCCAACCAAAGTCCAGGAATTGGTCAAAACAGAAGATAGAGAACTTCACTCTCTGGCTCTCTGGAATGCCAGATGCCTCCGCTTCATCATCAAAAGCAAAATCTCATTTGAAACCTTCCTTTCCAAAAATACTAAGGGCCTGTTTGAGAGTTCAACAGATGGAAACTCTGTCACAAACGTGATTGATATCCCCTCTGATATATTACAAGGGCATTATGCATTACGGCAGTTGTGAAACTATGGATGGGATATCGGTCACGTTTCTGATGGAGTATTCAATCCGCCAACTTCCAAATCAGGCCCTATGTCTGTGTGGTTACAGAAAACAAAACCCTACTGATCTTAAACACTCTTAAGAAGCACATTTAAAGTCCTGACCCTCTTACATTTGGTTATTGGAATGCCATGGTGACTAATATCAATGACTCAACACATGCCCCGCAGACGGCTGTCCTCCATGCTGCAGACTACCCATGAAAGGAATAAAGAAATGCAATTCTATTACCCTATCATAAATGATTGATGCTGGCTGGTACCACAAGCCCATGTCATCTTCAAGACCTGTTTCATCATAAAAAGGACAGTAATGAAGATAGTATCAGGCCTGAAGTTAAGAAATTTAGGAAGCACAGAAGCAAGGACGTGAGCCTTTTGAAGCTTTATATCTTCAGGGAATGAGGTGCCGTCGGTAAGGTTTCATAGATGTCTTAATTGCATCATAGAATGGATGCACACCAACTATTTGAAACTAAACACACAGAAGACTGAAATCATGGGGTTTGGTAATGGCCCTCCAATCTGGAATGCAGCCTGGTGGCCAACGGGGGCAGGAGACTGTCCGTCACCAGTGGATAAAATGAGAAATTTGGGTGTGGTCTGGGACACACAGCTTAATTTCTCTGCTCAGATCAATCAGGTTACCTCAGCCTGTTATTTTACACTAAGAGATCCTACGAAGATCTTACCATTTCTTCCAATGGAACTAAGGAAAACGGTGGTGGTAGTGTTTGTGTTATCCCGGATCGATTATTGCAACGCCCTTTATCTAGGGGTTGACAAACGGCAGCTAAAGAAGTTGCAAGAGCACTGCTACCCGGACATTACTCAATATTCCTAAATTCAATCACATCTCTGGGGCCATCAGGAGTCTCGACTGGCTCCCTGTTAAGCAGGATATTGAATTCAATGCTTTGTGTCTGCTCCACAAAATCTTGTATGGAGGCGGTCCTATGGCGTAGCGCAATTTATTCCAATGGTACTGTCCAGGGTGTCCATTAAGGTCTGTCAATCAGGCTTTGGTCAAAATCCCAAAATGGAGTAAGGCCAGATGGGGTGGTAGATGCCTCTTCTATCTGGCTTCCAAACTCTGGAACAGCCTGCCCTTGGATATTAGATCTCAATCAGTTCGGTCTAAGCTCCGAGGTTTATTAAAAACATGGCTTTTTCCAGCTTAGCAGCTGATCTTATCTTATGGACTCTTCCTTTCTTCTGTGTTTTCTCCAGCGCCAAGACACCTCGACATTCGAGCACTATATAAAACCCTTACTTACTTACTTACTTTGCCCTGATCCACAGGATCCTTGATTCCTTGGTACCCCACATCATGCTTGCCCCAACAACCCAGTACTTCAGGAAAAGAGTGAAAACTCAGATCCACAAGGAGCCTCTAAACCACTAATTTTAAGAGGGACAGCACCTCAAGCCCGAAACCCGAAACTCTTCACCTAAAAAGACACCCCAAACAAGGATTCCCATCTGTGGATTCTATCAATGTACACATGCCAGCCTCATTACCCTGTGATAAGCATACGGTTACTTCCCAGTTGGCTTTGCACTGCAGTACATAACATGCCAAAACATATATGCACACATCCAAGGCAAAACTGCCACAAAAGCAGAGGTGGTAGATCCACCTTGCAGGAATCATGAATTCCTTTGAGGAATCCCAAGCAACTGTCTTATAAATGTCTCAGAGTGAAATACCGGTAGCTCAATCCGGGAAGCTAAACATCCCCATGCAAATCTCGTCTGTATGATTGCAAGCAGTTTAGTCAGGAAGGTGTGGTTTGTAAGCACGTCTGTATGTGGAACACCATGATGTCACCGCAGAACTTCAAGGGTAAACAAAGATCTAGTCAGCCGGGGAGTCTACCGGAGACTGCTGCATCTCTTTCCCTGCAGAGCTTTATTAAAGCTGGAGTTTACATATCAACAAGCACTGGACTTTGATCACTTCAGAAGGTTTGTATACCAAGATGGTGGATTCGTGGCAAAGGTGGGAGCAGAGAGCTTTTGAAGATTCTGCCTGGATTGACTGACACAAACAGGTAAACAATCGTGGAAAAAGGTCTTGGTCAGTCCATATTGATTTGATATGTCAAGAGGGATTCAGTGTGGAGGCACTCTTACCCAAATGAAGACAGAGAAGGGAGGAGTAGTAGGAAACTAATTCCAGGTAATGTTTAAAGACGAGAAATCCTTGTGAGTAAAAGAAGATACTGTACGCATATACAAACCATCAGCAAGGAATTGAAGATGAAAAGTGAAGGAGACGAGGACCTACTGTTCCCCTTATCCCCCAGTCATGGCTGCCGGCAAAGTCGCCTAGCAACATGACCCAAAAAGGTACCTGAAGCAAGAGCTTGGAAGAGGTTCCTGGGAAAGGACGGGAGGTCTTACTAGCAGTCCAAACTAAATGAAATTGAGGTAACAACTACAACCCAATAGATTAACCCAAGTAAATCACACAATAAGGGTTCTAGAAAACATTTCAGTCTGTACATTGAATTCAGAATGCAGAGACTCTACTAAAGAAATTAAGAAAGTAAGAATGGAGCCTCCTTAATTAGACCCATGGCCGTTTGATCTTCAACAGAATCTAAAGAATGCCCAGTAGTGTTCTTCATTGGAAGAGTAAATTCTTGTGAAAGCACTTAAATTGCTCCAAGTAAAGAGTGACACAGGCCTTTGTTCCGAGGCCATATTCTTTCAGGTCACTTACCTTTAATTTAAAATATTGAAGTGATTTAGATTAATGAGAGGTAGAAAGGAGAAGGCAGCAGAACATATGAATGGGCCACCCTTAGCTAATCAACATTCATCTCAACAGGGAGACTTCATCTAGGGCCAGAAAGGAGATACTATACGGACCAAGGACCCCTGTAAAAGCTGGAGAGGAGTCTGGTTATCAGAAAGGTTAACCAGCAGGCAAAGAGATGGGCATACAGGAATGGGAATTAAATATCACCTAACATCTTGGATAGTAGCAGGCATGATTACAATATTTCGGCATAGGGCAGCACCGCAAGCCTTCTTCTGCACTGCCCTACCTCAAAAGAAAAGTGTAGGAATGTGCCATATCTACAGGATACACCGCATTCCTGTCCTTTTTGCCGGTGCACAAACTGAAGCCGTGCACCAATGCAGTCCCCCTAGCACCATGCTGCAAGCATGTATGCATTGTTCATATGATTGTTTTTGCGCAGGAAAGGATACCTTCCTGCACAAAAACAATCAAATTAGGTGTTTTCCTCATTCTAGGTGTGCTGCAGAATGCGGCACACATTGAAAGAGGTAAAAACAAGGAGAATGTAAAAATATCTCCTTGTTACGACTGCTTTGGGAAGGTGTTAGTTTTGACGCTGCCCTAGATTTACGCTATGTTGTAAATCTAGGACAGTGTAAACAACCATGGATGTTACGTGGGAACACCCACAGCAGCACCATGGAACGCCCTTTCCACACAGAGTAAGGCATTTCCTTACTCCATATTTACAAGGCCAAGAAGAGTCATGCAGGGTGGCTTTGCGTGGCCTTGTAAATATGGACCGGCACACTGCGCCTCCGGAGCATCACAGATGTGACTCTCTGGCGGCATAAAAGGGCAGCATGGGCATTGAAAATATACCCCTAGATTTTTGCACCTGGCACCAATCTCTAGTAGAATGGCATGCTGAACAGTTGTAAAATGAGCCCCACTATGGCGTTCTTGATCTTTCACGGGTCTACTGAAATATTTTTTAAGCAAAGACAGAAATATTTGAACAACAGCAAGATCTACTTAATCCCCATGCTGACATGTTCTCTACTCCTCAATTCTGTGTGAGAGAGAAAACAGTTTCTCTGGCGCACCCAATACAGTCAGCGAGGATTGCTAGCCACCCGAGTCAAACTCCTCTCTGCCCAGCATACTCCTGCTCACCTATGGAAGTAGTGGACACATTCCTTTTGTGTCCATATGCCGTGAATGGAAAGGCCTCTCGTGATGCTAGATTTCCACCCTGACAGCACCTACAAATTGTCAAAAGCAGGAGTAAGTGCATTTCAATAGTGCAGGTGTATAGGGGAACACCCATATTTAATGGGCGTTACTTTAAAGGGATTTGCCAATGGGAAACATGAATCCAGTTCGAAAAGAAAGACATCGCGTGCTGTAAATCATATGTTCGTCATATTTACAGTCAGACGTTTCCACTTGGTTCTGAATCCACATTCATAAATGTTATGCATCGGAATACTCCAGTAATTCTTCGATATTAATCTTTCGTCAGTCGTGTATCTCCATTCCATCTGCTGTGTTGGGCAGATATATGATGCTTTCAGTGAAAGCGCTTAGGTGGTGTTTTTTTCCTGCTTCGGCGCTGTGTAAACACCAAGATACATAAGGAGATAAATGGAGGGTCCGTTGCAGCGTGGGCTCGAATCTTATAGTGCATCTCAAATCCGACGGATATCTGCATATTCTCGCCGCGCAGCGCCTGCCCGTTATTAATGAGCCGGCCATGCAGAGCAGGCCTGCCTCGCATCTTTCTTGCCGGGTAATATTGCTGCCATCTTGTGATGCATGTTCGCCACTTTGTGGATGCGCCCTGGGCTGTTCAGGCATCTCCGGGCACCCGTAATTAGTCACCTTCATGCCGTAAACTCTCAGGTGGCGACATCAGCAATGTTCAGAATATAAAGCGCGGCGTTTAACGACCAGGCTCCCGCACCTTTATTCCCCAACTCATTTTATGGAAGGGAACCTGCTCCGGGCTTTGACTTGACGCGAGCTGCTGCGCCACTGGTGCACGCGCTCAGCTCGGCGGTTAAAAAGCTGTGTTTCCTCATCTGCCATTGTGTTGAATCGCTAGGACCACAAACATGATATACAAGCATTCCATAGGGCCACTCAACTAATGCCCCGGCCTTTCTATTAAAAAGACTCCTAGCTAAAACACTGTGATCTGACCATACGCACATAAACACCACACAGGACGATACCATATCACTACCAGGTGGGACCGGCACAGGTAAGAGCGGTGGGGTAGGGCAGGGTTTTTTTTGGGGGGGGGTGATGGAGGGAGTCGCCAGACGTCGGAATAGGTAAAATACAATTTTAAAAAACACTCACCTTGCGTTCGCCACATCGGCGATGCGGCGAGCGCAAGGTAAGCGGTTTTATTGATTTGATTTGACCTATCCCGTCATCTGTCGACAGAACCCCCCCCCCCCCCGCCATGCCACACCACTCTTACCTATTCCGGGCACGCCTGCTCATTACATTTATCGCTGCACAATATAGGTATATATATATATATATGTAAAATCCCTTACAATTCTACATACATCTCAGTTAATGAATAAAAGCACCCCCATTTTGTAGCGCCCTTTTTTCTTTACAAGAATTTCACACTACATGCAGAAGTGGGGTGGTTGGCAATGCACCTAAGGAAATATGCATGTCCTCTAGCATGGGTACTCACAAACATCTCCTCAAGGGCCACAGAGTTTGGTCTGTGATGCTACCGAGGGCCGCATCAATGCCAGCACAGTTGCGATCTGAGGGAAGGAGGGCCGGCAAGGTGGGTATAGGGGAAGCGAATCATATACATCTAGTGCCCAAATTGCACAATGTGAAACCAGAAAACCTGGCATTAATCCGAGCTTCTCCACTTTACCAAATTATGTGATCCTAGGAAATTGTTAATTTACTTTCCCTGCTTTCTCTTTTATTATCACATATAAGAGGACCTTGAAATACATGACTTCAGGACGTTTGCTGTACAAATGCTGTGTTTGATTAAAAAAATATAATATTGTTCATGTATAATAGCAACCTCGGCCACCCAAAGGGTGCACAGAACAACTGACCTGCCTCTTAGTTGACTATTGACATTGTTGTCAGAATGATTGTTTCTAGATTCATATTTGAAAACTATCACTTAAAAAATACTTCTCAATGCACTGAGATACTAAGATGAAATGGTTCTGCATGTTAATGAAATCCACTTTTGAATTTTGAAGCGAGCTTATATTTTTACACTTGTGCTACAAGATGGCTTTGAAAGTGAAGGTGTTCGGTAAATTAAGTGGTGCAGAACAACCTAACTGCTTCCTTTCCTTAACTTCATTAGCCTTTAAATAAAGGCTTGCCGATATTTTTATCTTTTTAATATTAGTGCTGAGTCGAGTGAACAGCATCCCAGTACTGCTGTTGGTCAGATGGCTGCCTGTAAAGGTCAGAAGCCGGACTGGACAGGGAACGCATACTGTACTTGGCAATTGAGTTACAACATCCGCAAGGGGGTGGGGGTGTGTGGGGGTTGTGAGTGGATAACACTGCAACTGCTTTTATTACAGGGGGCCGATATTGCTGCTATACTGCAAAACTGGCCCCCCGGTAACAAAAACGACCCTTCAGGGGTCCAAAAGCCGGACCGGACAGTGTACGCAAACTGGACTTGGCAATTGAGTCACAACACCCGCAAGGGGGTGGGGGGGGGGGGTTTGCAAGTGGATAACACTGGAGCTGCTTTTGTTACAGGGGCCGATATTGCTGCTATACTGCAAAACTGGCCCCGGTAACAAAAACGACCCTTCAGGGGTCCAAAACCAGCCCCCACCCTGGTGGCCCACCGGGAAACACCTGGTGTCCGCTACGGCCAGTCCTGTCCTGGTCAGAAGGACCACATGCGGTCCCCAGGCCTTTCTTTTAAGTACCACTGCCCTGTAGCATCCTTAATCCACTGTGCTCTGGAATGCTCCTGTGTCCTTGGAATGCTTTGCTTGGTCAGTATGTGCTCTCCAAGCTTTCCTGACAGTCTTTTAAATGTGGGTCAGCCCTCTTGGAGAGCTTAGTTAATGTAAAACCTGTGATTTTCTTTCTAAGAATCATTTGCATAGAGTGAGATGTTAACAATGGCTTTTTGTCAATGCAGTGGATTCTCAGCTTCAGGAGACTCGTGCTGCATCAGCTGGAGTGTAGGGAGCCTCGCGGGCTGCCTTCTGCTGAGTCCTCAAGATTCGCGTGAGCTGTGACAGAAGTGTCACCAGCGAAGTCCCAGCGCTGGCATCATGGACCAGAAGGGAATTTGTGAGGAGCACTTCTATACGTTTATCTACCCAGCTGCTTGAAGCCTTGGCTTTGGCGGAGACACGGTGTAGGGTTCTAGTGTAATGCATGGGCCAATAACTCCCAGTTTCTACATTAATATTGATAACAACTTGTTAATATAGAGCCTAATACCACACTGCTGAAATTTCTAAGCACTGTAAATAGCAGATGTGAGTATTACCCCATTCCATTTATGAACACGGTGAATGATGGCTGAGCTAGCATTGCCAACATTGGAATGGTGGAATGCAGATATTTGCCTCTTTCAGCAGCAAACATTCAAGTCAGTGAGCTATCATGCAGGCATACCATAATATACCCCGTATATGTCTCACATGAAATAAGGTAAAACACACCATTCAATATCACATTTTGTAAACCATAGTGAGGGTCTCATATCACACTACAAGTTTCCTTGAGTACGGATTGTATGCTCCCAGGGTGGAAATAAGGGTTTGGGTGAGATGTGGGATCTCTTCAAACGTACTACAGCACCTCATGGTGTAAACAATGTTGTCTAATGGGAACTAAACCTTCTGTTATATTCCCCACTGAAAGGATGAACAAAGGGATTTAAGAATGCGAGAGTGTCTGTCATTTCAGGGAGTTTCGCCAGTTTCACAAGAAATAAGTCAATTTCAGCCCAGCCAAATATCCATTTTAGAAAACTTCAAAGTTCAGCCTATAACTATTACTCCACAAAGGCCTTTAACTAAACTGTGCGCATCATGAAACTGGGCATGTCAAGAAAGGAAGCTCTTGTCGATAGATGGCACTCCATTGGATACTAAACCAACAAGCATTGGCATAGCCAATAGGTCACGCCTTTGGGACCTTATAAGTGTTTAGCCATGCAACAGTTGCATAACTAAACACTTATAAGGACCCAAAAGCGAGACCTATTGGCTATGCCAAGCGGACGTGCGGCCGCAAAAGTGATCGCGGTAAAAGCAGCGCGCGCGCCCGCGCACATGCACTGTAGCTCTAGGCAGGCCTGGTAGCACTTTTTGGAGCCCTCTCAATAGGTCTCGTCAGACCAGCGCATGCGCTGGGTCAGGCGAGACCTAAAAATGAAATATTGTGTGAAAAGATAAGAGGCGTATACCATTTTCAGTTCTCTGCCGAATGATCGGGTCAGATAATTGTGGAAATGCTGCACACAGAGGACAGTAACATTGTTTGTGGAATACAATTCTTGTTCCCCTAGATGGCTAAATGAATCAGTGGTGCTGAAACAATTTTCAGAGTGAGGGGTGCTGCCATCAATGCTACATCACTGAAGTCATAGGGATTGTGAAAAATCCAAGCTCCACAAAAAGAAGAATTGAAGCAAATGAGCCACGCCCATTGAGCAGGAGAGTGGTAAGGCGGTGGTATGTAGCCGGTGGTGCATTTTCGAGCACATTGCCACAAATATATTTCTAAAGCATGGTGTGGTAGTTCACGGTCAATTATAGACAGCACATGCTCCTTTGAAATGGACACTAAATGTGCACAGACATGCAGCTTTACGAATAAGTATTACCTATCCGGGACGGGATCAAGTCACCCATGATGAAGCATGCCAAAAAGGAGGGTGAGGTTTACTTATCCAGAAAGTCTGGATTCTCTGGAACCGTGACAGTCCCCAGTGGGTGCAGGCCACCGCACCCATTGTGATGTAATGTCTCAAAATAGAAAACATTTGTAATTTTACCCCTAGCAAGTGTAAAATTAAATGCATTTTAGGACTGAAATAGGCAGGGAACACCATCAACATGAATGGAGTGAAGAGAAGCTGCTCAGGCAAAAGTATTTTCTTTCGTAAAGAAACCAAGGTTTTCAGGTGCAAAGGCATCACATTTACATAATGAAAAATAATTACACACGTGAGCAGTCTAACAGGAGTGCTGCTGGAATTATTGAACAATTCCTAAAATCTAAGGGCCTCATTTATGAGGTTTTGACGTAGGGTAGCGCTGCAAGGAATCTTGCAGCGCTACCCTACCTCAAAACAAAAGGGCAGGAATGCGCCGTAACTATGAGATATGATGCATTCCTGTACTTTTCCCCTGCGCTGGTGCACAATGGGCTGCCATGCGCCAACCCAGGTATCCTTGCACCATGGTGCAAGGATGCGTGCGTTGCGGGGCTGGTTCATTTTGTGCAGGAAGGGACACCTCCCTTCACAAAATCAATCAATTCAGGCAATTTCCTCTTTGCATGTGTGCTGCAGAATGCAGCACACATAGAAAAAGGAAAGAATGAAGATAAATGAAAACATTTCTCCTCGTTGCGCCTCCCTAACACCACGCCTGGGGTGGCGTTCGTTTCTGATGCATTCTCAGGTTTACAGTTTCTTGTAAATCTGGGAATGCTTTAGATTCCATGGGTGTTGCGTGGGAACACCCAGAGCGACACCCATGGAACGCCCCTTTCATGCAGTGTTCTGCGTGAAAGGGGCACATATATAAAAGGCCATGCAAAAAGTCACATAAAGTGGCTTTACGTGGCCTTGTAAATATGCCGGGGCACACTGCGCCACCGGAAAGTTAAAAAAACGTTCCGGTGCCACAAGGGGGACTCATAAATGAGGCCCTAAGAAATTAATTCAAAATGTAGGTGTAAGACTTCAAAAGTAAATGTAATACTTTTTCTAGCTACTATTTGCAAACTGGGCACCGTGGTGATCACAGTGAGATCCTTCATCGCAGCTGTGGGGTGTGATCCATATCAGCACAAGAGGAGCAATCACATTAAGCAAGATAATCCTTCCAGGGAGGAGGGGAGGGATCAGCGAACAATGTGCCAGCGATGCTACGATTAAACTAATCTGCCAGGATTTTTTTTATTTTACCTTCTTAACAGTAGAACAATGACCTTGATATGTGTAACCACAGAGGCGCGCTTCCAAGCCTGCCCAGGAGCAGTGCACCCTGGTATCCGAAGGTGCAATGGTGCGAACTTGAATATTTTAGACTGTTCTTGCACCACAACCCAGGGCAGGTTTATTCTATCTGAATACCAGAGTTTTGGGGTCACGTGCATAATGCATGACTCTAGGAAATGGACGCTGTGTTCTTGATGTTCGCTGACATCTCTCTGGCTGCACTCACATGCTCGTAATATGTCTGAATGGAGGTGCTTAGTGCCTGCTGAGAAGGCCTCTGGCCGCCTTCAGAAAGCGCTGCTGAATTTCCTACTTTGCACCCTGTGTGTCGCTCAGATCTCACACATGCTGAGTGCACTTGCCACATCTCGTTCTAACACATGACTGCACATCCATGCTTCTCTCGCCTCTTTCCCTGCTTCTTATTGGAGACCTTCCCTCTCGCCATCTGCCCAGGGAGCGGCAGGGAGGGCCCTGGAGGTCTTGCAGCCGAATGTGGCAGAAGGGTAGGAACTGGTCTCTATTACCCTCTGTCTCATGTCATTAGTGGTAAGACACCCCCAGGAGCCGAGGCTGTAGACTGAAGTCCGACCAATAAAGCAAGTCCAGACAGAACGAATTTCCATACAGTTTCCATCACAGATATGGAGCTAAAATCCCACATCAAGGTCAAAGGAATCCACCTCATTGGCTAATTGGGCCCTTTCCCGAAGATTTGCATCGCTTGACGTAGCAAGTATGTCCATAATATATATGGTGCCCAGTTAGTGAGGCAAGGACAAACCTTCTACAATCATGGCACAACTCAAGAGATGAGTTCAGAAAACCAAGAAGACATCAAGTGATTCGAATGAGAAAAACACACAGGCACACGGAGTAATAAGCGGGTATAGTCATTTATGAAGACTTCAATTGGACACAATCTGGAATAAAATATCTTTATTATTTTCTGTGTAGACGCTGGGTAGACGGTACCCCCAGAGGGACAGGTTCACCTTCCTGATCAACCACCTTCTCGCCGCCTCACACTGACAGTCCCTCCCATAGAGACACCACCCACATTGCATGACATTCCACCTGCTAGGCTGAAGGGACAGGCAGAGAAACTCACACATACACATGCACACACACACGAATAAACACCTACATGCCTACATACACGCACTCACACCCGACTACAAGGTACAACTTGCTTAGTTATTTCCCCCCAAAAGTTCAGTGGTGCTGAAGTGAGAGGTAGATTTATCGTTCTTGAATTCAGATGTATAACATAACGGTGGTGGGAAGTGTGTCCCTCCTGTGACTGAGGTACAACTATTAGTGACTGAATTCCCAGCGCATTCGGCAGTCTTCGTGGCTCAATCGGATTTGGGTGTTTAAAATCAGGGCATCAAGTTGGGTCATGCACCCCCAAACCGTTTTATGGTGCATACCGTTTTAAGAGCAATTTGCTCAGACCTCATGTTTCATGCATCTTTGGCTATGCATTCATTTGGTAATATAAAGTATTTATGTAAGGTCATGATGTATGACAGGTTTTTACATCTTCCATTCGCTTTTATGTAATATTTTTTAAAACACTGCGCGTGTTCACCACTGTATCTTGAGTTTTCACCAGTGTGGTACTTGTAGCTGGCAATAGTGCAATAGTGCAGCAGGTGCTGTGGCATTGGGGCTATGATCCTGAAGGGGCGTGTGCATCTTAAATATATTCAAACAAAGTCACGTGGGACTCGGATAACCTCTTCTATTCGTTAGAGAAACCCACAACCATATGTAACAACAGGATTTCAATTCAAAAGAAAAGTCAATTCAGGATAAACACAGGACGAAACGTGGTACTGCATAAGATATTGTACCGCATGTATATTCACTACAATATGATATTAGTGAATATAGTGCAGACGAGGAAGTGCTCAATCTATGATTGTGTGTTTTTCTCTAACAATTAGACGAGGGTTATCCCCCCACCCCCCTTCAGAGTTCCATCTGCCTTTGTTTGGATTTTACCTCCTGACCCCAATCCCGTGGACTTCTAGGGTTGCCCTAGATGAGTATATGTAGATCCCAATTATAGTTGTCTAAAGAGGATGTGGCACTGTGGCCAGAGCTGCCCACTCGGGAGCTGGGGATCCGGGCTCGAGTCTCGGCGTCGGTTCAACATCCTGTGATTCTGGGCAAATCAGTAATCTCCCTCTGCCCACGGACAGGGCTTGGATACTCGCACGGGTCTGAGGGGCCCCAATGTTTCATTTTTTTGTATTAGGGCCTTTGGCGCCATTGCTATGCCATAGCTTTTGGCCTGTTAGTGGTTAAGGGGGTGAGGAGAATACCTGTATTTAATTTATATATTAGAAGGTGTTTCAAAGACTATAACAGACGGAAATAAGCAGGATCACATTACATGAAGAAAGCTAATCACTGTCTTGAAACTAGAAATCACTCAAAGGAAAACTGTGCTTTAAAAAAACATGGATTTCGCTCCTTTATGCTCACCTACCCTGCAACTCTCCCTCGCTCCCTGCCTGCCTTATAATTTAATTCAGCTAGAGAACACTAGGTGACCGCTTTAATACCCCGGCACTTTCATCTCCGTTTCCTGCCGTCTTTTGTGTTTGGCTTTTTATGGAAGTGTGTTGTGAAGAGTCAATCGGCCCTGCTTCAAAGGAAGGCACTGCATCCCCATGGGGAGGGCAGAAGAAAGAGGCGAGGAAAGGAGGAATAACACTGCTCTGGCGAGTGCTTCTGCACAGGGCCCAGATGGCATTCCTTCTGATCTCAGTAGCTTGGGCTCACAGACAGGCGGCTCATTCAGGGATGGTCACATATTTTTGGTAATTTCACAAATTCATAAGTGCATCACCACACCCATTAATTGCAATGCTGTTGCAGATGCAGCTTCAAGTGGGCAATAGCAGACGAAGTGAATGTAGCAGTAATTTCTTTTGGAATTAAATTCACGTCAGACTGTTGCTGGTGTGAATGGAAATGGCTTCCATATGCAGAAAAGTGGGAATACCACATTTGGCATGCAGTAATGCCACTTCACTTTTAATATCAACATTGTGGTAAATGTGTGGAAATCTTCCAAACACCCTGGACTGTCCAAGCCTAGGAGGCAAAGAAATTGGTGGTCCCTAGATTCAGAAAGATGAACTGGGGAGGAAGAAGTTTCATCACAGGAACGACCAAGCTCTGGGGCAGCTCCCCACCCCCTAAATATCAGGGCCTTGCCAACCCTAATATCCATTATAAATAAGCTTAAAACATGGCTTTTAAAAATGAGGGTCGTTTTCAATCCTGTTTAATTGCAGTTAGTGCCAAGACATCTCAGGGTATACGAGTGCTGTATAACTCTTTATAACATACCGTAACATAACATAACATAACATAACATAACATAACATAACATAACATAACGTGACGTAACGTAGCGTGACGTGACGTGACATAACGTAACGTGACGTAACTTAACGAGACGTGACGTGACTTGACGTGATGTAACGTAACGTGACGTGACGTGACGTGACATAACATAACATAACATAACATAACATAACATAACCCAGAATACCTAGCTTGCCTGGGGAGCAGGGAGATAGCACCCGTGGCCGCCAGTCCCTTTATTCCATGCTTACAGCACATTTAACTTGATTTTTTAACACTTTCAACCCTCTCTAAACGAGTGCCGGAGAAGTAAGATGGTCTGTAATGTTGGTCCAAGAAAAAAAGGTCCCACTTTCTCTGGCCACTCCAGGAAGTGAGTACAAATTTAGAAATCTGAAACTTGTTTTGGAGGGATGATTTAAGCCATGGAGTGTTGGATGTTTTTGGTTCTAATTTTAATGAAGCTATTAGGTTCCTTTGCCATGTATACCCTTGAACCATTGGGAAGCAAATAAAAAATGGGTGCAATAAGACGAAAAAGAAGGGACTGACTCTGTTAGAAAAGTAGTTGGCTATTCCATCCATCTGGACCCTGAGTCTGTCATTGCTGTAGCATCGATACATGCCGGACACCCATTTCAGTGTATAACATTGTACTTACAGCTATAGAGATCGAATACATTGGGAGATAAAATGGCAAATGTCACTTTTGGGATTCCCCCTTTTCACCCCTGTTTGATGGATCTGCTTGGAACCTGCAACAAAACCCCCAAATCCAGCAAGCTTATGCTTTGTAAAGTTTTGTGTAGATTTATCATAAGGCGCCAAAGTTATGAGCAAAAATTCTAGCAAAAAATAATTTTCAATGGAAACTCATTGCCCAACCATAACTACACATTTACCATTGTCGTCTGTGTAATTCATGAAAAGAGAAAAAGAGGAAAAAGAGGAGGGGTTGTGCTGAGTTACTTGACATTAAGAAGGGGGATGGGACACTTACGCCACAGAATATATTTATACACACATAACATTGTGGGTTCGATATTTTGCGGTGCACCTCTATAGAGAGAGAGTGAGAGCAAGAGAGAGACCGAGAGAAGCATATGAATAAACTTACCAGCAAAGTTGTGATGTAATAGCAGCACGCACACCGCAGTGACTGCTGATGTAATGACTCCAGATGTTGTGGACCTGTGGACTGCAATGTAGTGATATACAACCAGAACAGGCTCTCTGAAGCTCTCTGAAAAGATCCCAAACTAATCTCCCCCAAAAGGTAGCTTGTAAGCTCTTTGCTCCGTCAGCATGATGGCAGACTTTACATAAAGCATTAAGAACTATGGGCCTCATATTGAAACTGACTAGTCGAAAAAGTCTTTACTAAGGGTTCTTCGTGCAAGTTTTCACACTTTTCCCAGAATGCAAGGAAGTACTTTTGGGGGAGGGGGGCGGGTCCCTAACTGGATTACTTTTATTAAGAGATTAGCAACAAGGAGAGATCCTTAAAAAGAAATTGACCTTAAGTTCCAGGCCAATTTGTTTTGGGCAGTAGTGTTGAATGGCATTGTTAGAAGGAGCAGGTCACCATGCCGCGATCAGTTACAGTACTATGGGAAGTTTACATTTAGTGGTTGCATTTACTGGAGAACAATCCATTACCCTCATTAGAGACGCAAGGAGGAAGGTAAGGAGTTAGTGGTCTTTAAATCTGAAATTCAAAACAATTTTGTTCTACTGTGACTGGATGACACTACCAGTCTGTCACAATGTCACAGAGACTTTTATCTTTATTGCACTGACTCAATGCCAGCTCAAGTTTGCAAGGACCTGAAGTCATTACATCCGGCACACTACTTGTCTAGCCTTGTTAAATGGGTTGCCAGCCCCGGTCAAGATACTGGTCAAATGACTTCCATCAGAGCAACCAACTTGGTAATACCCGTCAACTTTGGCGGGGTCTCCCAAGTGGTCCAGGGTTTCCAGAGCCGAACATCCAAACTATCTGTGATCGCTCTGGACACCAAGCTGTCAGGTTTACTCACAGATCATTGTTAGGGGGTCACCATCCTACTGCGCATGTGTATACATATCTTATATGTCAACAAAAAGAAACAAACCAACAATATAGGCCTTCATTTTCTGGTGATCCTTTTTGGTGCATTTTTTAGAGCACTCAAATTCACCCCAAACTATAATGAGTTAAAACTGACGCATAAAATCTCACTTTTATAAGTCTTATTCCTTATCTTGTGCTTAACTCTTTCTTTGCTGGTAAGGTTGCAGCGTTTGCTTATCCAGACCTGGAGGCCGAGTGAAGGCTCCTAAAACGCGAACATGATTTGTTGGCCAGCATTAGACCTTTGCACCGCCACGACATTTATTTTAGCAGAAAACAAAACTGTTTTGTCATCAAAATTAGTGACATAGAGGGGTCCATAGTGGGGACCCTTGGGAGCAGTTCAGGCATAGTCAGAAAGAAAATGGCATCAAATATTTATGAGAATGTAGGCGCTAAATCGGTTTCTCCTAAGGGCAGTTCTGGGGAATGCTGTGCCCTGGAGCCATGTTTGACAGCATGGCGACTGCTGCCTACTCTGAGTTACCCGCATTATCAAGACCAGATTGTTCATCTACAGATTGCTGCGAATATCTATTAAATATTAATACATATGGGGTGATGACGACTGCCAGGGGTTGGCTGCGCGCGAGCGCAGCAATAAAGTAGCAGACGACGGTGATCTCTGCGAAGGCGCATTGGGGATTCGTTGCCGCTCTTGTATTTTTTTATTTGCCAGTTCTTTCTCGCGAGAATTACACAGTAAGCGTATTTTTACTCATGAAGCGCGCGGGTTGGTAGTTCGCGGCCTGGACAATTACCGAGTCACAATGGCAGCCGGCAGCATTTGATTTATTCATCACAAGTGGGAAAGGAGCAGGAGAAATGTCATCAGGTTTTCATTGGATGATTGAGGCTTTTCTACTTTTATTATTAGATGCCGAATGAAACATTTCTGTAAGTGTTCCGGGTGCTGTATCAGTCACTAAAATGGGCAATTACCACATACTCCCCTAGCAACTGAACAATCACAGTTTTGTGTAAGTTTGGCCAGAGCACACAAAATGTGCCAGTGAGAGCTATAACATTGAACAGAGAAAGGAAATATATTATAGGCAGGGGTGTAATAAAGACCCTATAGCGCCTGCGGCACGGTGAGTGGCAACTCGTTTGGGGGATCACACCCCATCAAGTGGCACCCATTCAGGCAAAGGAATATCTGTGGTAAGTGGGCGACTCCCGGCTGGCTCATCATATTCTGCAAGGGTGCCCCAACATTTGGCGTTATGCCACTTATTATAGGCAGGGCCACTGGAATTATGCGATTCTGTGGCTGACGCGTTTTTTTGCATAGTTATGGAGAAATTTGCCACATAACCCATCATCTGCTGCGTAATTTGCAGATTTAAAAAAAAAAAAATGTTCGAGCTAAAACGGATAAAAAATGTATAAAAATAAGGCGATGCTTGTTGCTGTGCAGAGGAAGACACTTTCCAAAGGTTGTCTGTTCATCTTTCCCTTGCATATTGCTTTATTTGGATTTGTATCTAGTTCTAATAAGGTGAAACCTTTGTCCAGACAGTGTTAATGTGTAAAATAGTCAAAAAAATGAATTGACACCTTCACAAAATGTCTTCAATCATGCCACATAATTTTTATTTTCTAGCCTCAAAATTTAGTAAACCCTGCTACATAATTTGTTACTCCCTTGCCGCATATTTCCAGTGGCCCCGATCATAGGCGTTATTACTAAAATGACTGGTATTTATATTATTGACCTCACAAAGGTTAAAATTAAAATCCACTTGTGCACACATTTCTCCAGTGGCCTTTCAGCCCGCTAAGGTACCTTACTGACGGTACTTGTAGGTTCTCCAGCTGCTCATGTGTAAGGACAGCACATGCATGGCCAGTACTAGCTTCAGATTGCTGCTAGTGCTTCAGTCCTAGCCTTAATGAACAGCTGATAGCAGATGGGATGGTCCTGCATAGCTCCTTAAAAGAGGGCCTCAGTTCCAATAATAATGCTGTCTGTCCATTTGTTCTGATGAACAACCTGCTACATTTAGGTTTTTGAGGATCCTGATGAGTGAAACCTGCCCGAGGAAATCCTCCAAGACTGTTGACCTAGGTGTCTCCATCGTTTTGCTTGATATGCCATCACCCTCGTTCACACGATATTTTATGAGAGAGCAGACATGATCAGTGGACATTCGACACATCGGTCACTAAAGAAGATCCTTCTGAAAACATGCCTGCACGCCAACATTTTTATGGATTGTTTTCAAGGTGAGGCTTGCCCACATAAGTGAATCTCTGCCTACCCCAAAGAAGGGGGAGATCACGATCCGATAAGTATATCGGTGTGATGGATGCTGCATGTCAGAATATAAAGGAATTAAATTCCCTCTTGCAAAAGTATTGTTGGCAAAATTTTATGATGGTTAATATATATAGCTGAGTAGAGATTTAACATTCTTAGCTCGATAACCACTTTCCTTGAAGATATATTTCGTCTTAGTACATATATGTAGAGGTAAGTGTATAACAACTGCATTTACTTATATATAGTTACCCTCAAGCTATCTGGTAGGTGATATTTAGGTCACAATATATTTGTGGGATGTGAGTTCATCCATACTATTCTGGTACTGTACCGGTGATGGATCTCATCCCCTAGCATGGATTTTATTCCAGCCAGTATTGGTTATCTGAGGGGCACTTATTGAGACAGATGAAAGTGGAAGACCAGTGTATAGTAGAATGTTCCAATGGATATGGACGGTTGACAACGAGGTTCATCCTTGCTGTGTGAGATCAAAGCCCTCTCTACAGTTGTATGCAAGCCAGAGGGTTCTACCTCGAATACACTGCTCTCCCGATAGCCCACACATCTCTCGGCCAGCCTATCCTCTGATTGTTTAGCATAGTTTTGTCTGGTGTCTAGAGTCACTATAGGACACACTTGGGTAACTCCAGCTACTGAGGCACGGTGGGAGATAGTCTTTGTGGTCCACATTCGTGTTCTGTTCTAGCTACATCATGAGGACAAAGGAGAGTTCGAGCATTTTGTGAAGAGCTGCATTTGATCATGTAAAGAAATTGGGAAAATACTGATTAATCCCATAGCAAAAGCCCCCACTCTGCGGGGGCCCCCCCGAGTTGCATGGGCTCCCCTCCGGCACTGTGCATGGGTGGTCCTGAGAGCTCCTGACTTGGCCTGAGCACTTTGCAATGGGCACCCCTAAAGTTTTGTTACACCACTGCCATGAACTCGACCCTATGTAGGTTGCACCTGGCTAATAATTAGTGGGTGTGATCAGTTCCGCAGAGAAATATCCACTCTTCAAAATTTAGAGTGAAGAGGAATGAAGCAAAATTAAATTTCCACCTTAACCGCATCATCACCAGTCAGGTTTGAGATCAAGCAAAGTCGTAGGCCAATAAATTAATGCTCTCATTGCACACTGGTGCCAAGCTTAGATAGCGCTGAGTGTTATGTCCTACTATTGGAGACAGAGACTGCTTGATACCCTACAAAGGCCAAACAAGATGGTGAACATCAATTGCTCTTCCTAGCTCACGGTAGAATCAATCAAACTATGTTTGGAAAACCAAGAGCTTAGTCCCAGTTATTAACTTCTACCCAAAACATACCCAAAGTTGTGCCATGTGACCCATGTCTAACCCAAGTCTGCGTACAATGAGAAAATGTCAGTGGCAAACGGTAAATGCACCCTTATTCTGAAATGCCCACATACTGAGGAATTTATTAAACTCAGGTGGTGGATCCTCAAAGGGCTGGCAGAAGCTTACGATGAGGGCCCCTGGTGTCAACACCATCAAATAACTCTAAACGTGTACAAATGTAGTAATAGAGGCAGAGAGCAACTCAAAATGACCCAACTTGGGTTCCTCATGGGTTCACATACATAGAAAGTGTGAGAAATCCTGGCCTATTGCAATGTCATTGAGAAGACACAAGTGCAGAATCCATTCCTTTAATTGGTTTGAAGATGGTCTGCAAGACGTGTTAAAGATTGTGGGGCCTATTCCCAAACTACATTTTTTGTAATACTACAGTAGTACTACAAAATGCTAAAATGCTATGCAAAATCCTATGAGTGTTAATCACCACCTCTACTTCTTCTCTCTTTTCTTTGGGGGAGATCCTCACAAATTTAGGTTTTCTATTTAGTAGTAAATGTGGGTAGGACTGCAAGATGTTACTGCTACATTGAAGGGGTTTAGGAAGGGGTAACAATGAATTTAGGGAGAGTTAGGGAGGGGTATAAGTAGAAACATACACTCATCCACAAAACAGTAAGCCAATTTGTATTCACGAATCGCACTTCTAAAGTTAATAGAACCAACAAGGGACACAGAACACCAATAAATTACTCCAGCTCAGAACTGGAGTACATTCAGCACCACACATGACCAACCATTTGTACTGCAACACTCTCCTATTAAAAGTAATGGAGCTATGAACTACAAATAAAACATCATGAGAAATTATGTTAAATTAAATTGTAAAAAATTGTTAAAAAGATATGAAAATATAAAGTAATGCTAATGAATCTAAAAATAAAACATGTATTACTCAATATCAAAATGATTTAACCACCTTTTTTGTATTTTAAATATAATCAAATTACCTTTCTTCATTTCTATAGATCACTTTTTGTTTTACTCTTGGTGGGTATATATTTTTTATTTAAACTACAGAAAAATATTTTTTATTTAAATCAATTAGATATGTAATTAAATTTAAGTTAATAGTGGTGTGCATTATTTATGCTGTACATAAAAAAAATATAATTTTTTTTTTACATAAATATTTAATATAAAAATAGTTTTACTTGCCCCAATACTTTTAAAATGCAGACTCCACAGTTGGGGTGGATAATCCCTTATGGTAAAGTCTAGGAATTTTAAAAGAAATGCTTATTAAACTTTATACTAAATTAGTAAAAATAATCTCATTTGTGAATTGAAATGTGGTTTAAAATAAACAGTTTACAATTTCTTTAAAAGCATACTATACTTTGCTCTTTTGCTATATTTGAAAAGAAATACCTTCATATTAGTTTCTGAGGGCTGCTTTGAAATCAGTATAAACTAGTACTCATTTCAAACTTTTCCAGTTGCAATTACCAATTATAACACAGCCATTATTGTGAGTGCAAGCTCTCCTGGGCTTAATTAATCCTTTAAGGAACCCAGTTACTGATATGTATGTACTTGAGTCCAGGTTCTTGATGTTATTCGAGTACTCCCTGATAACCAGTATTTTCTTACCAATGACCAGCACAGGAGCAGTAACTAATGGACTTCTGAGTTTTTTTTAAGCTTATGGCTGCTTTTTAGATTTTGGTCTCACATCGTCCGTGCTGTGCTTTCTAAATCTCTTGTAAATAAAGAAAAAAGCTTAAAAGGGGCTTAGAGTTACCTCTTCCTTACCATTGGTTGGCTCTGACATCACCCTCTTTTCCTTGCTTCTTATTGGTCAGAGCCTTCTCCTACCCTCAGCTTCCTCCTGGAGCTTTGTGTGTGTCCCTATCATGGAGCATGGACTAAGTATAGCTTCCTCTCTGTGGCTAATGTCCTTACACTGGCCGGAGGCTCATGCAGGTAGTCTTTTTTATTTACTTTCTACATGCACTTTGGAGTGCATGCCTGTGCGGTCCCTTCCCTTCACCACTGCCCTCCTCCCACTGTTGCTGCTCCCTCTGTGCTATATTCCTACTTTTTTCATACTCATACTTCATTGAGACCAGAAAACCTCAGTTATACTGAAAAATAAACTTGGATTGCATTCCATCCCATGGACAGTCTGAGTGCATGGGTTCTCTCTTAAGACGCTGTAGTCCTGCCCTGATCTCCCAGCACAAAAATCAGGAAATCTCTCTCTCAGATCATGTGGACACTGGAATTTGTACGAAGTCACAGCTGATTACCTCTGATAGAGGGCTGGCATTAGCGCTAGTGATGCCATATGCAAAAGCCTTTTTTGATGCGCCCCCCATGACCTCCTCTTTGGATTCCCTCACTACCACTCAGCAAAAGTGCCCCTCATCCCTCACAGCCCCTCTCTCGCATGCATTTGATTTGTTATAAAGCACTAGTAAAGGCTGGCTTTACTAATCAACTCAGCTATCTACATAAAATACAAATCGGTACTTTGCGTCAGGCGCATTAACCCTCTGCGCTACCTTATGTCAATTCAAAACTGTCACTAGACAAAACTCCAATCTCTTCTTCTAGCAGGAACATAAATCGCAAGAGTTATCTTGACATTTTAATTGCTGCCTTACAGCTGTGTGCACAAGGAACTCTGCTGCAGATGTTTTTAAATCATAAGTTATTGCTAAACACTGCGCCCCCTTGAGGTCAGTGCTCTCCCCTCCAAGTCAGCACCCAGTGCGGCCGGACCAGTCGCACCTCCCTAAAGTCGGCCCTGGATACAAGCCCTCACCTCTCCTCCTCACACAAATGCCCCTGCCCATCACTCATCTGGTACAAACAAATGCACAGGCCGGCTCTCCCGAGAAACCTCACCAGCACACACAATCCAGGCACAGAGCATGTCCCCCACCATTTACAGACACAACAGGTTAAACTCCCCACCTGACCTACTAGACTTCGGAGCGGGGACTGCAAACGGCGCAGTGCATGGAGCACGAAGAACTCATGCTGCCGCAGCTGATCCAGTGGCAACAGACATTGGTAAATCCAATGCTTGTTGATCTAAAGTACACCTTTTCTTTTCAAAGTTGTGTATTTTCAGACACTCATAATCTGTTGTGTACATGTGAAACCCATCCATTTAGTTTTTTGTAGTGCTTTGCTATGCTATGCCAGGAAACACGGCTTATGCATTAGAAGGGGAATACGGCATTCAATCAAGCAGGGTGAGTGACCATCAGCACGAACTACATTCTGCATGGGTCTCAGTTAAAGGCAAGTCCCAGGAGTTAAGGTTTGAGGAGTTTTCTAAACGTCACGTGGCTGGGTTCTGTTCTGAGATTGAGATTAGGGCCATCTGAGTGTCGGACCTCGAAGCCCCTGAGAGTTGCCGCTAGTTTTCATCCTCTTGAAGTGTCACTGGGTGATCCAGTGGGCAGATCTAGTGGCTAAACCAAGATTTCTGGATGTTCTCCTGGGGTTAGAATAGCACTGGAATCTGATTATTCATAGGGCTCACTACTAACTGAAAGATTCAGGACCACCTAGACGCGGAGGTGCAAAGGAAGACAGGTAGGGAGCCAAGCTGCCTCCATGGGTCAGAGGATCAGAGTACTTTTAATCCACAAGCCATCCATCAGGGGTGCAGCTTCAGGGTGGTGTTTGAGGTGTGTCACCCCCTAATGAAAGTATGTTCTGCTGAATTGTTGGGTAGAGGTGATTTCAGTCGGGTATAGTGAGGTGCCTGTCAGAATTTGACATACACACAAACAAAAACATATACACACTCTCTTTCTCTCTCGGTTTTGAAATTCCTCAAACATGTTTGTCATTTTACAAAATATTGTTTTCTCTCGCTTAGTACCCCTGCCAAACCGCATTCCTCCCTCTTTCCACAGTCCCTTGAGCCCGTCTCATGCGTCCTGCTTGTCATATAATGAATTTTAACATTATTATGCCAGCGGGATTGTTGGAACATCTGAATTCCACCCCCCTCAATCTCACTGACGGGGCTGCGCCCCTACCAACCACGCTTCCTGCTTTCATTCCTGTTTGTTGGCTTCTGATCACCACACATCAGATTCAACCCTAAAAGAAAACCACCACGCGTTCACTTCTGAATCCATTAGGCGCCTCATTATTCATCATTTCTGGCTCAACGAGTCGAGACAAAGTAGACTGCTCCTACAAATGCTGACACGAAATGCTCGTTTCTGCTTTACACATGCGAAAGCAAAATACTCTAGTGCCTGCCCAAGTGTGGACGCTCACGCGAGGGTAGCAATGTCGGAGAAATCACCTCCCCCACCAAGCTGCAGAGAACAGGCGTGCAATCAGGGCCGGACTGGCCGTAGTGGGCATCGGGCATATCCCCGGGAGGCTGAAAGGGTGGGGGCTGGTTTTACAGTGGTGGAGGCCTGTTTTGTTACTGGGGGCTGGTATAGCGGTGCTGCATATCGACCCCCAGTAACAAAAGCAGCAATGCCTCACCCTTGCACCCCACACTAGTCCCGGGGGGGGGGGGGAGGGGGGGGGGCTGGTTGGACAAAATTGCCAGAGTTGCTTTGGGTTCCCAGTCCGGCCCTGCTTGCAATGGGGCTAGTGTGGCTACAGGTTCCGGTGCCCCAGTATACAAGGGATAGATACAAAAATGAGAAGCCTTGGAACACGGGTGGCTGCTCATAGCCGGCCTGGGAACCAAAAGCAGTCCTGACAAAAACGTTCAAACCAGCCCGCTCCCTTCCTTCTCTCTCATTTCTCTCTCCTTTACTCTTGCTCTTTCCTCTCCCACCTCTCTGCTGTAATTACCTGAAGGAAGTAGCAGAGGCACCAGCAGGGGGCCTCTGCCTTTAGAAACTGGTCTTCAGCCCTACCAGCCCACCCGGGAAATTCCTGATGGAATAAACTGGCAGTCTGCCAACCCAAGTATACTGAGCAAGGCTTCTTTTGAAATAGTGAAATCCCTTAATGCATCAACTACAAAAATTATACAAAGACGTTTCAGGACATTAGCTTCTGAAGACACAAAGATACGGCAAACTCAGAGGAACAGGTTGATGTTAAAAGCTAATGCACTGTGGCATCTTTGGATAATTTCATAATTGGCCTACCCTCCAAAAAAATGTGTGCTGTCTTGTGGAATCAGTTCTGATCTCAGGCTAGCGGGCTTGTCCAAGCAGCTTAATGTGCCAGCAAAAAAGAACATTGATAGGCATAAAAGGTGAAGACAGCGGTGGCTCCTCCGCTTTGGCAGAGGAGTGTCACCGCCCCCCTCCCGCGACAGCAGCCTCAAAAACGTGAAAAATGTAATGATAATAAAACAGGTTTATTATTATTTTTTTTTCAAGCTGAGGCTGGGCCGAGTCTTGGGGGCAGGTGCATGGGGGGTGGGCAGTCACCAGGAGGAGTGGTAGGTGCGCAGTTCGATTTGGCCGGCTGTCTCAGGACGGCCAAACCGACATGCGCACTAGCTGTCTCCAACCCAGCTGCATTGCGGGGTTGGAGACAACAAAGGACAGGCTCCCTGTCTCCCTGGGAGCGCATATCGAGGGCACTCAGGCCAATCCTGACACTGCTCTCATGTATGAGAGCAGCGCCAGGATTGGCCGCAGGGGAGACTATGCTACAGTGAGGAGCAGAAGAGTGGCGATGCGGCCCTATCCCCTCCACCCCGCCACTCTGCCCTGATACTGGCCACTACTGGGGAAGAACACTGTGGCCGAAAAGAGGTCACAGAATGCAGGCAGCCCTCACTGGCCAGCACCTGCTGCACCTGTATCTCGACCTAAACCAACCTGGTGGCTTGGACAGCCTCCGAAAGAGGGGTGTCAGCCTATTGTTTTTTATTTCTCAGTACCCCTTCAGATATGGTCAGTTGGTGTGGCTTCCTTTTCTGCTAAAGTCTTTCAAGCATAGTGTCTTTTCTCCACTGGTTGCTAATTTTAGCTTATTATCCATTGGCATCAGCACAATTGAAAGGCTATCACCCGGTGAAGATTCAGGTTCTAAATTTTGTTTTGAATTTCACTAGACTGCCAAGTGGCACCAAAACATATGATACCATAAGCCCTTGCTGAAGCCTGTTGCATTGCAGAACTTGCAGTTTTCCTTTAACACTGTCAACATGGGCTCAAAACTCCAGCATACAAAGTGCTTTTGGCAGCAGCGGCATGTCCCCTGCCAAGGTGGTGAGGCAGGCTAGAGGGGGGAGTTGGGGAGGGGGGGGTTAGGGGGACAAAAAAAGAATAACTTACCTGAACACCACCGCAGCTCGCCGCAACGCTCTCTTTCAGTCTTCTCCTGGGCACAGGCTCCCAGACTGCACTGCGGCCAATCCTGACGCTGCATGAAAGCAGCATCGGGATTGGCCTGAGCGCTGTCTACGTGCGCTCCCAGGCAGACTGGGAGCCTGTAGCCACTCACACAGAAGGGGGCCCCTGAAGGCGGATAGCAGGCAGGTTGGACAGGGGAAAAAGCCAAATACAATCTGAAAAGACCCAAACTGCCTGAAAAATGCTTAAAAAGCGCTAAGAAGTCACTGATATGTTAGAACCTCGCTGTACAAACGGAGAAATTCCCCCGACAGAGTAGGAAAAAGGATAAATGAGAAAATATATACTTTTTATTTAGAACATTTTGTCAAAATTCATAGAAAAAGACATATAACATAATGAAATTACCGCATAGGTAAAACATATGGATGGTCCCACACATACACTCTCTCAATACACACAAACAACCACAAACCCAGACATACTCATTCACTCTAAAAACTCATGATGAATTCAAAATATTGAACATTTCACAAATACAGAATACATGATCGATCCAATACGTGAATCAGTTAGAACTAGACACAGAAATACATGATGAACATCAAGCTGTCATTAGTTTAGTGGGTTGATACAGTCCATAATCAAGTGTCTTTTTATTGGGGAAGGTGGAAACAAAGGAGGCACGTGGTTCTCCAGCGCCAATGCACGTTTCGGTGTCTAACTCTGGTATGGGTTACACCTTCATCAGGGTGGTCAGATCATGTGTGGGACACAAGAAAAGATGCACCTGGGTTTAAGACCTCTAAGACGAGTACCGGTGGTCAAGAAATCAAAAAAATTAAGAGCTCAGCCCAGGGGTCGAGATAGTAAACTAGACACAGCTGAGGTAAGGTTAGGTATATACATCACGTTAATCTGAATGTTGAAAAAATAAGATGCAAAGAGGTAGAGATAATCCACGCTCCACAGGGCCAGCACTTAAATATGTGAATTCAGTAGAATTTAAAGTTCATCCGGAGTGCTATAAAGTCCGCGGCAGCCATAGCCATCTGGCGGCGTGCGGGGGAAGGAAATCCCACCGATAACAGAATCAGCTGAGCCTATGTGGGAATTTCATTATGTTATGTCTTTTTCTATGAATTTTGACAAAATGTTATAAATAAAAAGTATATATTTTCTCATATATCCTTTTTCCTACTCTGTCGAGGGAATTTCTCTGTTTGTACGGCGAGGTTCTAACATATCAGTGATTTCTTAGCACTTTATAAGCCTTTTTCAGGCAGTTTGGGTCTTTTCAGATTGTATTAGACTAGGAGCCTGTGCCTGCTCTCTCCAGCCCCAGCAACGCAGCTGGGGCTGGAGAGAGCTTCAGTGCACATGACAGTTTGGCCAGCCGGATCCGGCCAGCCAAACAGTCATGCACACTGTAACAGTGCCCACCACTCCCCCACCAGCAGTGTCATCCCCTGGACCCGCCTCCAAGACTCATCAGAGTCCTGGGGAAGGGCCAAGGGGGATTAAAATAGAACAATAATAAAATGGGTTTAAAACCTGCTTCATTATCCTTTTATGTGAGGGCGGTGGCAGGGGTGCAGCACTCCTCTGCTCCAATGGAAGGGCCACCGTTGGCTGTTGGCTAAAATGCCAGAATTAGTCAAAGGTTTTATCCACGAAATACACACACTAACTATTTGCATCACAGCTAAAACCAAAGTGAACTCCACTCCAGTATTTTTGAGGGATTATTTTTTTTTCAAATCATGCATTAAAACAAGCAATGTGGATCATTTTATCTTTAGTGTAGTGGAAAGTTTTATACTGAGCCTCACAATGCAACAAATGTACAACATTAGCAGCAGCAAGGCAACCGTCCCTAATATGAAGACTAAGTAAAGGACAGGTAAGAGGAGTGGGACAAACATCAGATGGGTATCTTACACATACGTCGCAGGTGAAACACAGGTAGCTAACACACGAGGGAGTGGAAGGAGTTAAAAGACTGTTGTACACTTTCTGTAAACACATAAACATACAGAAAGTATAACTTTCCTGAAAAAAGAGCAAAACATCTTGTGGGATTCCCATGCCTTCATGTGCTCACATAGGATCATGAACCCCTGCCTATTGAGTGTGACATGCTTCATCAATGGGTTACACATTGAGCACTGGAAAGCATCCAAGAGCATTACTGTTCACTCATTGTTCAGTCTCCTACCTGTTGGTTCCTTAGTTTGGGTGAGGTTATGACCCAGATGTCAACGCTTATGTTTTCCTTTTTGTTAAACTGTCAGAGCTATTGAATTGAAATAAAAGTGTGTGTGGATGAACAATTTTTTTATTGGTGTCTCCCTGCCACAGGATCAAATACAGGATGGTCGAGCAATTTACCCGGCTTCTCTTCTCTTTTCTGTAAACATGTTTCAGCACTCTAATTTTGCCCCTTTAGGGTCTGGCGCCTTCCTCAGGACAACAGGTCTCAGTATCTCATTTCAAATAAAATGCAACAGCCCCTAGTTCAGGACCATGTTATACAACTTCTCAAAATGTGTTTAGTTTTTTTTAATAAGATGGGGCAACAGCAGGGAAAATATATCTTCTTCCTATTACAGGTACACTTCGGCCAAAAACTGTGGAAGCATCCTGCCTTCTGGAGACTGGTACAGCTAGAGCAGAAGTAACAGAACAAGCTTTCCCCATCCTGTGATGTGTGATACACATCTGACAGCAGCAGTGCAAGCTTTGCTTTCTGACATAACAGATACAGTTTGGCAATAGCAAGGCAAGTTTCCTTCTCTCACTGAAGGCAGTGAGTGCAATCTTTCATTCCCCACATAAGTGATTCAGCAGGGAAGAAGAGTACAAGCTTCCATCACTCACATAATATATACAGTTAAGACATGAGGGTTACAGGCAGATCTCTTGAGCAGATACTTAAGTCACTGAGAGCAATGCAGAGCTGCATGAGCGAGAGAATATGAACAGTTAAGACAGGAGTGACGTGAGGGTTACAGTCAGATCTCTTGAGCGGATACTGAACTCACTGAGAGCAATGCAGGACTATGCAAATTCTGACACCATTCTCACTTAGGTGATATTCTGCATCATCATCCTGAGCTTCCAGCAGGTGTTTTGGCTGATTCTTAGGTTTTCCTTGCATTGAAGTGTAGCCGCTATCTAGTTGGTCATTGCATCCTAGCCACAGTCTCCTTAACTTTGCTCTAGACATGTACAGAGGTACCAATCTCTTCGAAAAGGCTTTGAATGAGCGTTCACCGGGTGCTGAGCAATCCCAGCCTCAGTGCTGCACCGGTCTAAAATGTTGAGGGTCACCATGCTGCTGTTTTTGTGCCATGCATAGTTTTATGTTCTAAAGAAAGGATATTCTACACTAACAAAAATCTTGAGTGGAAATGTATATATTTTTTATAACATTAAGAGTGATTTAAAAATTCCAATTTCCCTATTGGACCATAACCTCCCTCTGTCCCATTGAGTAGAGCTGTCACCTCTCTCTTGTGGCAGCAGGCAATTGCTATAAGGGAGGAGTGCTACAATCACTCAGAGAAGTGCAAGGTAATGCTGTTTGTGTGTTGAAGTCACCACTAGTGTGCAATGGAAAAATTCATTTCAGCACTCATGTGCAGTTGAGACTGTGAGTGCCACAAACTTGAGAAGATAAATGTATGAAATTGGGCTTTCAGCCTACAATGTGCCTGTCAAAAGGTGTATTTCAAGATGGAGAGTACAAAAATACACCACAATCTGCTCACGATGTTCTACAGTCCCAACAGACCCACACCAACTGGTTCACAGATTAACCCAAAGCCTCAAAACGCAAATGCAAAAGACTGGAAAGGATCTGGTGCACCAGCAAATCATTCTCCGACAGAGAACAATTCAAACAAACACTAAACAACTACCACTTACAATTGAAGAACGCCAAAAAGGAGTTCTCCAACCCCACAGCAACCAAAAATGCCATCACCCCCCCAGAACCTCTGCCGCTCCCTCGCAGAATGTTTCCAAAACAAAATCGCAACCATATATGAAAACTTTGAACCTCAACCACCCCTAGCCAATCTTGAAAAACTCCCCACCAACAACAACCACAACCTAACCACCATCATCATCATGTGGGACCCTCTCACCCTCCAGTCCACCGCCACTTTCATGGGTTCCATACACTCAGGAGCCCCCAAAGATCTATGCCCCATCCATGTTTGACAAGGGAATCAACGCGATCATCAAGGAACTCATGACCATCATTAACACCTCCATTGATGCCGCCAACTTCCCAGCCACCTGGAAGCATACGGAGGTCATTCTGCTCCTAAAAAACCCCTCTGTAGACTAGACAGAACTCAAAAGCAACCCACCCCTTATCCTTACCAGCCTTCCTAGCCAAAGTGCTTGAAAACGCTATAAACATCCAACTAACCAACCACCTGGAAACCAACAAACTCCTGGTCACTTAGCAGTCAAGCTTCTGCGCAAACCCCAGCAAGGAGAGGGCCTTGATCGCTGTTACTGATATCAGAGCTCTCATGGACAAGAGAGAAACCACAGTCTCGATCCTGCTCGACCTATCAGCAGCTTTCGACATTGTTTACCGCTACTCCCTCCTACTTGGCCTCCGCGAGATGGGAATCCAAGGGAAAGCCCTCAAGTGGATCTCTTCCTTCCTTACCGGAAGAACAAAAACATCTGCCTCCCCCCTTCTCTTCAAGCCCAAAATACATCATCTGTGGAGTTCCCCTAGGATCATCTCTAAGCCCATTGCTCTTCAACACTTACATGGCCCCTCTAGCTGCCCTGGTCAAAGTACACGAGATGAATGAACATCATTTCCTTCTTTGACGATACTCAGCTCATCCTGTCCCTGTCCCCAGATCCCACCACCACCAAAGCCAACTTCCACAAATGTCTGACCTCAAGCTCAACAATGACAAAACAGAGGTCCTCATATTTGGGGGCACCACCTCCCCCTGAAACAAGACTTGGTGGCCAACCAGACTCGACCTCCCCTCCCCCTCCCACATCCACACAACACACAAGAAACCTAGGCATCATCCTCAACAGCAAGCTCTCAATGAGAAAGCAGATAAATGCAGTCTACTCTGCATGCTTTCACATCCTCCACATGTTGAAGAACATTTTCAAATGGCTCCACACCGACCCCAGGCGCACAGTCATGCAGGCCTCATCACTAGCCATTTCGACTATGACAACACCCTCCACACAGAGATCACCACACAACTTCTGAACAGACTCCAGATTATATAGAATGCAGCAACATGACTCATCCTCAACCTTCAGAGACGAGCCCAGATGACCCCTCACCTCAGAGCACTACACTGGCTCCCTGTAGATAAATGGTGCCAGTTCAAACTACTCACCCACACCTACAAACCCCTCCTCAACTTGGGCCCTGTCTAACTCAACCACAGAGTTAACTTCCACCAACCCAGCAGACAACTATGTTCTTCGCCCCTTTACCTGGCCCACACACCCCCATACAAAAAAGCAGGAGCGACAGACACGCCTTCTCCCATGTGGCCACCAACGCCCTCTGCAACTCCAAATACTCACTCTCCAAGAGCTCAGACAGAAATGGAAAACCTGGCTTTTCTTCAGATTGCCGGCAGAAGAAGCACGCCCACTCCCGCCAGCACCTGGATACCCTCATAGGTGATTAGCAGCGCTTTACAAATCCTATTGTAATTGTACAGTGCTCCATAACTTCATAGCTAGGCTCACGCTCTATGAATACCCACACACGCACACATACAAAGTCAATGGACCTCAGATATGAAGTGTGCAGAGAAAAACTCGGTTTCTTTTTCTATTGGTCCATTGTCTATGCTTACAACGCTGCAGCGGTAAGTCGTTACTTTGCTACCTTTTACTACAAAGTGCCCTTTCCAAATTCTGTGATAGTTGGCTTCAAGCACTAAAATCTCACATGTGGCATCCTTGAATTTCCAGCAAGGGAGAAGCTTTTCTTTTGGAGCAAGTTTATTTGCTACCCTTTGTTCTCCTAATTCCCCTATTGTGGTGTGTCAGAGCCGAGGAAGCCCTGAACTGTCATTAGGATCAGATGGTCTGGCACTGTCCCTGCAAATACAAATGATGCTCTACCAAGGCCATTGTGCCTTGATGGCTCATTGTGGGCAAGGCTTAGGTGAAATGTTCCTCAATCCAAATGAAACTCAAACATGGCAAAATGCGTTGGAGGTAACCGAATGCAAGTCATATTGTGTTGAAAAAAAAAATATACATGAAAGGTCTGCCGCAAGAACTGCAGATTTGTTGGTTTCAATGTAAATTGCCTATTCGTTCACCTTCATATTAAGTTGATCTGCTGCCAGGAAGAGCCTCACGATATCTATATATATTTTTGTAACAGATTTATATATATTTTTTCTATTTTATAGGCACATATCACATAGTGAGATGCGATGCACCATTTACGATGAATATGCCTGTTCCACATTGTATATCTCTCCCTCCACCTTTTCTATCTTGCCCAGTATTGCTATATTTGTGAATTACAGCCTAGGACAGTGCTTTCCAAAAGATTTAGAACCAGGACCCAGTTGTTTTTGAATGAGAAACTTCTGTGTCCCACCTAGTTTTAACAGACAAGAGGCGGGAGGATTTTATAATGTAATAGTAGACATGCTTTTAAAATGCGCTGAATTACCAAAATAAGATACTCTTTACAATTTCTTGGATTGCTCTCTAGCAGAAATGGTTAGTAAAAGACACGACCGTGACCAAGTCACAAATGTATTACTAATGCATCATGTAGTCGCTTACTGTCACTTACAAACAGCACGTTTTCCATTGAAATGGCGACTAAATTTGCACAGCAAATAGTTTCACTGATACAAATATATGATCACAACCCCCTTCACCCTTGAAGGGGCAGCGCACTCACAAGCAGGTAATTAATTTCTTTTAATGTAGGACAGGCAGCCTGACGCGTTTCGGTCTTTTGCGACCTTTCTCAAAGGCATAGTCCAAATTTTTCATCGTCATGTCGCCCAATTGCTCAGTTTATAATCTTGGCCCCCATTGGACCCCCTCTGTGGATGTCAAATATTTAGCACACAAATGATAATGTGTGGAAATCGGGTTTCAGTGAATATTTCTCATTTGTGCCTCTCCAAGTAAAAGTATTTAGATTTGTTTTGACCCTATTCAAATCTTTTTTTTCCTCACACTTCAGAATTACAACAAGAATATGCTTCATTTTTGCTCTCCTAACTTCTGATATATTCTGAAATGTGTACAGTTCCTTTACAGGCACTTTAAATGCTGTTCTATGTTAGAAAACATGATATCCTTTCAATCCAGCAAGACTGTCACATATTTCACTTAGAAAACTGTTCTCTGATAAACGACCGCTCGGGCCTGTTGACTGCTCTTCGTGCGGCTTGGGTTGCCGACGGGCTGGAGTTGGACGACGAGGACTGGACCTCCGCGGTGGCCTCCCCGAAGGAGGTGGCCATACCGGCTCGCCTTCGCTTCGTCCAGCTCAAGATACTCCACCGGGTCTACATGACGGGGCCAAAGCTTCTGCGTATGGGCTATGCTGTAGATGAGATGTGTAAGCGTGGGTGTGGTGCTTTGGGGACCTTTCTGCATATTTTATGGGAGTGCCCGGAGGTGGAGGGGTTCTGGCGTGGTGTACATGAGGTGCTGCGACTGGTTACGCATGTGGCGCTGTTGCCTGAAGCGAGGAGATGCCTGTTGAATGTGTGGGAACCGACTGATCACTCGGCGCCGCAGACGTGGTGGGTGACTCTGGGATATATGATAGCCAAGCGTGATATTGCTCAACTGTGGGGATCCCAGAGGCCCCCGACGGTCTCGGCCTGGAAAGAACACATGGACTGGTGCATGTTTCGAGAAAAGGTGGTGTATGTGGCGAGGGGTAAGCCTGGGACATGGGTGAAAGTATGGGGCCCCTGGAACGCCTACCGAGGGGGTATCTGTGCACCACCGCTGCTTCCTGATGCCTCGCCAGCCCCATCCCCTTAGCCGACTCATTCCCCCGCGGCCGGGCATTGGGTTCCCCCAGTCCTCGCTCTGTTCTCTTCCCCCTCTTTATACTTCTGTGTATAGTTGGGATCCCCCCTCTAGGGGAGCACGTGCTGCTATTTTCGATTGTGGGTTGCCTTGTGGGTGTGGTTTTAATTTTCGTTGTTCTTAATTTAAAATGAAACCGCATAATGGGGTCTGGATGATGTGGCTTTTGACATTGTTACCTACTGAGAAATGCTCCTCCGTAATACCACGTGTTCCATAAATGTATGTCGTATGTTCCTACCATTGCTAGCGGCCAGCCGGAAGGTTGTGGGCCCATACTTGTATACTTTTAAGACCTGTAATAAACGGTTTCAAAAAAAAAAAGAAAAAAAAAAAGAAAAAAAAAAAAAAAGAAAACTGTTCTCGCTTTGCAATCAGCGAAAGAAAAGTAAACATCAATCCCATGTTAAAAGAAGAAGCAGCACTTTGTTAGAGGACAGCATCAGGAGATAGAGCTTGATGTTAACCTCTGTGTTTGAAGCACAACAAATGTGACAACAGGTAAAGGCATTTTTATATATTGCCCTTTCGCGACCCACAAGCAACTGGCTGGTGACCCATTAGCGGGTCATAACCCATAGTTTGGGAAACAGTGACCTAGGGTATTGTCATACAACATCACAGACGCCTCTTTGCTCAGCACTCAAGCCTGCTACGCGCCACCAGTGAGCCTCATACATCATTGGGGTTTGTACGCAGTTGTTATGCTATTGCACAGCCCATTCTACTGTGCCAATTTTTGAACGGGGGGGGGGTGATCGATACTCCTTCATTTCGGCGCTATGTCTCGCTTAACCACTAGGAATCCCCCTCCAACGAGGGTCTCGGATCTCACCTCACCCTTCCAGCTGTCCATAATAGTGAGTATAACTACTTTAGTGTCTGGTGCCACTGGGTGTCTCACAGCTCTCTCTAGTTCGTGATGTTTTTGATTTTTAGTAGTGAGTGATTTCCGGACATTGCCATATGGTCCAGGTCCAGTCCCAGTTCCCAAAACATAAGGCAAAGAACCTTGGTGTGTGGTTTGATGAATGACTGTCATTTGACGGTCAAGTCACTGCAGTGGTGGGCAAATGTTTTGGATTGCTCAAAATGCTGAGCAAAATCTTGTGCCCGGTGCCAATGTCAGACAAAAAAAAAACTGTTATTCAAGCCTTGATAATGTCAAGGATTGATTATTGCAATGTCTTGTATCTTGGAGTTACTCAGGGAAAAATTAAAAGACTCCAGAGAGTGAAAAACTCATGCCTACTACTGAATTTGCTGAGGCATGAAACTATTGGGTGCGTGCTGAGGAAATGACATTGGCTGCCAAAAAAACAGATCAGCCTTCAAGCTGTGTTACTCTCAGAAAGCTTTTGCCAGCAAAGGTCCAGGATACCTTCAATCACTTGTGAAACCATACTACCTTTAAGGAACTTAAGATCAGCAAGGGATGTGTGATTGTTCCTAGGGTAAAGAGAGTTTGCTCTGGAGGTGGTTCTTTTAGCTACCTGTAGACAAGGTTGTGGAACGCCTTGCCCCTGTCGCTTCGTCGGGTGCAATCAGACGAACCTTTAGAAGGAGGCTCAAAACCTGTTTTTTAGGCAGGAGGTTTGAGACTTTAAAGTGGTGTGTAGGGTGGGGTGTCCTGCTTCTAGCGCTGGGACACCTCCTTTGACATAGCTATGCGCTTTATCAAATATATTCATATTATTATTATGGTGGGCAGAAAGGTGCCAGGTGGGCTTGACATCGAGGGCCATTGGAGCATGGCACTCTAGTTAATCAGAGGTATTTGTAACAAAGACTGGTTGCCATCTGTATGGCTGCTAATAAGTGCTGATAAGGTCCAGCGCAAAGGCAGGTAATGTTCAGTAGGAGAGCTTTCCCTGTGTGGGCTTTTAACAGTAGCCCAAGTTATAGAGAAAATCCACGACCCTATTCCAACAACCTAAAAACAGTTTAAATGAAGATGAAGTGCAGACCTTTAGTCCAGTTCTACTCATAGTAATCTGCTCAATTCACACCATTATGGGGGCAAGGAGTTGCTGTCTAGCTCACCTTATGTATATTTTATTTACTATGCTGAGGCCGCTCGGTGTGTTTTGGGAGACAGGCTTCAAGCGAAAGAGGAAAGGGTAAAACCCTAACCCATCTTGTTTTACAATATAATATTTTTGCTTCTCTTTAGGTTTTTGCGACACTGCGTACTGTGTCTTGCTGTTTTTACGCAAAGGACATTAGAAGCCATTTTCCACACAGAAGCGGGACCAATGAGACCCAACAAATCTTGTTTTTTAATAGAAACCTCCAAGCAGCCCCTGATACCCGATGCAGTCAGGAAATGAGTAGCAGCGGTTTGTGTTTTTAGGTCTCGCCTGACCCAGCGCATGCGCTGGTCTGGCGAGACTTATTGAGAGGGCTCCAAAAAGTGCTACCAGGCCAGCCTAGAGCTACAGTTCATGTGCGCGGGCGCGCGCGACACGCTTTACCGCGATTACTTTCACTTTCGTGGCCGCACGGCCGCTTGGCATAGCCAATAGGTCTCGCTTTTGGGACCTTATAAGTATTTAGTTATGCAACTGTTGCATGGCTAAACACTTATAAGGTCCCAAAGGCGAGACCTATTGGCTATGCCAATGCTTGTTTTCAGGGACAGTAGCTGCATGTCTTTGCTTTCGCTGTCATGTGGTGTGTTGTAGGGTTTCAAATCTCCAGCACTGGTAGTTTCATGCTAGGTTGCTGGACCTGAGCATCACCTCCTAGGCACCAGCACTCTCAGCCTTCTTCATAGAGTTGCCTGTCTCCTTCGACCCCTTCTATTTTCATACCCTGTAGAAGCCTGCATGCTGGGACCTGTACGACCATAATTAAAGGAGAACAAACAAAGCTGCAAATCCACAACCAAAGACCTGCTGGTTAAAACGTAGGACTTACTGATGGTGACTGTAATGCCAATAATGGCAGGTTGGGAGCCATCTCTAAGGTCAGTCCTATGCGGTCCTAAGCATGGGCGGCCAAGTCCTTCGGGGGGAGGGGAGGTAAATCTGGTGGTATTTGTTATGTGAAATAAAATGGTAGCAGTAATAAAAGGTGCAAAATATACACAATTGCTGGTTACACTAGTTGTGCCCAAGTTTAGCAGCCTTCTGGCAAAAAGAAGACTTGATGCAAATCATATTTACACCAGGGTGTTTTACATCCATGTTCCTAATGTATAGATGAGAACTCCCCTTAGACACTTGGTCATTGTACTGGAACCAAGTAACAGTGTCAAAAACATCCACTAACGCAATTTGTGTCATTTTGACGTTAGCATGAACGAGAAGCCAAACTCACCTTCACCTAGGACCAGTTTCCCCCAGATATGAATAATGGGGTTATAATATGCTAAATGGATGTACATACTGGTTGATCACAGTATTCAACAGCGTATTTAGTAAAAAAATATTAATTGAATGAAAAAAATAATCCGAATCAGGAGCAAGGTTTTTGTTGTTTTTTTGCAGGTTTTTTTTTTAGCACTCTGAGACACTTTATGGCTCAAATTATTTCAATCGAATGTTTTTGTGATCCTGGCCCAGAATGTTTTTCCTTGTTTGTGGTGTGATTTAATTGAGAAATAGATTATACAGAAGATGCAATATGTAGGCTATTTAAAACAAAATGCTTTACAATGCAGAAATAGGCTTCCTGGGGGGAAATGAAATGTTCCACAGAGTGGCGACAATGGAAAATCTATTCCTGAACTGCCGTGAACCTGCCTTTGAAAGGTAATGCTGAATGAGGCCATCTCTGCCACGGGGCCTTCACAGTGCTGATAAAGCACGCGCAGCCTGGATATGGCCACATCAGCCCCAGACAAGCTGTCCGCCCTTGTGATACAAATGGAAGAAAAAAATCATTTCCAGTACAACAATGGAAGCGGTGGGGGTTGCTACTCCTTTGAAAGCCTGCAGTTCAATTTGTATTGTGCACGATAATTCAAGATAATGGCAAAAAAAAAAAAGAATGGGCAGGTTTTTTTTAAGCTGTCGCATGTAACAGAGGAAAAAATGGCGGCTTGCTGGAATTAACAACCCAGAGGTGGTTGTGCATGGAAAAATCAATTGGCTGCAATGTGTATTTTGATCCTGCGATAAGGGTTTTTTCCAACCAAGCTGTTCCTATTAGCAAGTTGTCCCTAACGTGAAATATTGTTCGTGAAAACGTAAGCCGCCACACGACCTCTCACGGCCCCCTGCTGAGGGATTACACAAAGGGTGCTCAGAAGTTGGTTCTGATTATGAGAGGGCCGGAAGAGGGTAGGTATTTACTGCACCAAGTTCCTACTGAAAGCCTGGTATGCGGTAATCGTTACCGCGTAAATCGAGGTAACGGTGAATACCACATGTTCTCAGTTTTCCTAAGAAAAATGCGGAATTATATGCAGAACTGGTGCTTGCAGCACTAAATGTTGCATTTATAGCAATTTTATATGCATCTTTAATTTTTTGCAAGTTTGACTTTCCTAAATTTATCTGGGGAATATTGATTAGTGCAAGGAGATTACCGGAAAATTTATAACTCTGCTTCCAGTACAGCCAGGGGCTTGTGCAGGAATCAGAATTTTCAGGCCCACTCATGAAGAGAGTTGCGAGTAGTAGTCTAGCAGAATACACAAATGATAGAAATTCTCCAAAACCTGATTGTGTGGTTTGGAGAGAGGGAACGGCCCATGGCTGTCCATGTTCCAGGTGGACGGTCATCTTTTATGCTGTGCTCGTGAAAAAAAAGTGCTTTATTAACTTTACCTTGCTTGACTTCTACACAGAGCATTTACTTTGAATGATTGTGTTTGTATTCTGAGAAATATTGCATACTCGTGTCTTCTGCTTGCCCCATAGATTAGTGGCGATTATTCCTGCTCTGGGCTTGTTCTGCTGTACCTCACAGTGGCTGACAGTGGTTTCCATTTCGTTTAATCTCTAAAACATTGACATTGTTTATTTTTAGGCCACAAGAAGTTCTGTGGACATGGAAAGTCCTCCCTTCTTGTGTCACGCCGGGACACCCGGTGGTGGTCACACACACTGCATGTGATGGCTGTGAACATCAGGTATACCCAAAAAAACTCACCCACTTGGTTGCCAGACCCAGTGCTAACATGTAGGGGAGCACAACCCATGTATTTGGCCCCAATGTACAGGTGTTTGAACCAACACCTATTGACTTTGGATGGTGCTTCTTTTTGAAGCTGTGCTCGGCTTGCCTGGGTACGACTCTGATCAAAGTGTACCGATCGGTGTGCCTCCTCCTATCGAGAGGCTCCCCTGTGTTACTCCCCTTTTATCGGTTGTTCCCTTTTGACCCTCATCACGGCGGGCCAACTGCCCTCTCTGCACATGGCCCCTTCCAAAGATATCTTGGCACCAAGCAGTAGTAAGAGAGATTGACTGAGTTGAAGGAACGCTGCCGAGACAGTTTGGAAGCAGGTCAAGAGACTGGGTTACTCCATTGTGTTTTGAGACCCGTGGGTGAACTTCCTGAGTGGCTGCTAAACTTCCCTTGTTTACGTCCACCTCCTAATTGAAACTTGCTACATATACCCACCTGCTTTCCGAGGATCCAGACTAAGTGTGACTTTGGACGCGTGCGGCCTAGTATCTGGGAGGAGGGTTGGTTACCTTCTATACGGGGGTATAGAACAGACAGGGTGAACTAGAGGGTGGAGGGAGGCTGAGGCCATGGAGTCTGGTGGGTGTTATCCATCAACCTGCTGGGTACCAGGAGCACTGCATTAGGGTGCTGAGTGTGTATGTGTGCAAGAGCGTTCCATACAGACTAGGCTGATACCTGTCACACTATGTAGTGGGGGAGTGAGTGTGTGTGAGGGGGAATGATAGTTTGCGGACTGCCTGTGACTCATGACACTGGGTGGCAGTGCTGCTTTATATGTTGATTTCACACCAAAAGCACAATACATCTGACATTGGGTTTACTTGTGTAGTTCCGGCCTGCGGTGCTGCTAAAAAGTGTTCTAGTTTCTTGTATGTACATATTTTTGAAATTGTTATGACCTGGGGTGTACACTATAACTTTGTGGGATTGTATTATCAGCATTGCTACTGTGAGCTCGAGTGGAGAGTGTGTCGCACTGCATAAGGGTGCTCTCTCTCTTTGGCGGGGGGGGGGTAGATTAAGAATTGCCAACAGTGTGCATACTATCGATATCATAACAAGACCAGTGGGCCTAGTACTGCTAGCAATATTTCCAAGTGTGTTTTATGCACAAAAGTACCTGATGTTTATGTTATATTGATTGCATATGTGTGTTGAATAGTAACGTTATTTACATACATACTGTGTGAAGTCTATTCTGGGACGCCCAGTGTACTTATCGCGAGTGACTGCTGTGACTTTTCTTTACATATTTCCTCTGAGATAAGCCTGACTACTCAGTGCCAAGCTACCGAAGGGTGAGGACAGGTTATACAGCAAGTGTAATCACCCGCCCATGACGGGAGCTGTAGGTTCTGCCTAACTAGGGCTCCCCTTCAGCCAACCAGAAAGGGCCGGTTTCAACATTCAGTTTTATTATTGGAGCAGCACAGCATGCCACCACAAAGGTGCTTGAGTGTACTTAGTGTAAAGAGAGTAAGGGGTTTGTAGAGGTATGGAAGAGACATGTCAAGGTTCACCGCAAATATGATGGAACCTTTTGATGACAGTGAAGCCGTGGATGTGGGAGGGGGCTACCGATGGCATGGGCATAAAGCAGGTCTGCTGCACAGCGGCGTTCCCACCTTCACACCTGGGGGTGCCCCCTCATTCAGTCTAAGGCTTACTTGTGAGATTTGGGAGACTCAAGGGCCCCTCATCAGATTCCTCAGGGCCCCTCCTTAATACTGAGTTACGCCACTGACGTTATTTTCTGGTATTGGTAGTCAATTATCTGATTAAGACTCAAAAAAAATCCAAGTTGAATTAAGTATTGGCAACTATGCTACACTGAATTCTAAACATCAAAAGGCGACAATCTGCCTCTGTATTGTACATCACTCGTTTGCCAAAACCCACATGGAAGCTTACATGAAATTAGTGAAAAGTAAAAAATGGCGCACATGACGCACTTGCAATTTCGCACAAGTTCTACTGCTGCAAAAGCTGAAAACATGTTTAAAAAGGCCACTGTACCTGTTTGCCGTCGGATCTGAGTTACCAGACGTTTGAAGAGACAACCGCCCTGCACGTCATGGAGGGAAATGTCCACCTTCATGGACAGCTGATAAACAATGAAAAGATTTTGATACGGTGCGCCCTTGGCCCGCGTCCATTTTACATGCATGAGCGCTGAGGGCTCGGACCGTGACGCCTCCCGGCTGACAGGCCTGCCTTGTCTCTCTCCCCTGCGCCTTCTGTGAATACATTTACTCGGCAGGGAGGATTGCTTACCACAGCAGCCTTCTCTGCCCAGCTTGCATCCTCTGGACACGAGAATTATGTGCACACAATGATAAATAGCCCACATGCGGCTGAGTGGCTCGCCGCTCCCTGGCCCAGTGCCCCCAATGCTTTTAACTCCCGGTGACATGCGGTACTTATTCTGACGTGTGTCAACAAGGGGCAAGCAGTCAACTTGCTTTTCTGTGCGGTCATTCTTTGCTAGGGCTGTTTGTTTCCGTCCAGAAATATGTCACTTTTTGAGCGCAAAGGACAGCAAGCATTGGCAAAGCCAAAAGGCCTCGCCTATGGAAGAGCTACTGGCTTTGACAATGTGTTTTAGCCATGTTAGAGACCAGCGTGGCTGCTGTCCAGCATGGCTAAAAGTTTATGGTGTGCTGTGGGTCATTAGAGTACCGAAGGTTGGAATAGAGTTGGGTAGATTGGGGCAGAGTGGGGTGGGGTAGATTGGAGTTGGGTAGTTTGAAGTGGGGTAGATTGGAGTGGAGTGGGGTACAGTGGAGTGCAGTAGATTAAAGTGAAGCAGATTGTATTGGAGTAGATTGGGCTAGACTGGAGTGGGGTAGATTGGGGTGGAGTGGGGTGAATTGGAGTGGAGTGTGGTGAATTGGAGTGAGATAGATTGGAATGAAGAGGAGAGGGGTAGATTGAGGTAGAGTGAAGTGTAGTAGATTGGGATAGAGTGGAGTAGAGTGGGCTAGATTGGGTGGATTGGAGTAGGGTAGATTGCATGGATTGGGGTAGGGTAGAGTGGAGTTGGGTGGATTGGGGTGGATTGGGGTAGACTGGAGTAGGGTAGATTGGAGTGGAGTAGAGTGTGGTAGATTGGAGTAGAGTAGATTGGGTGGATTAGAGCTATTAGATTGGAATGGTAGATTGAAGTGGAGGTGGGTGGATTGTAGTAAAGTGGAGTTAGGTATATTGAAGTGCAGTGGGGTAGAGTGGGTTGGGGTAGATTGAGTTGAGTGGGGTAGAAAGAAGTGGGGTAGAATGGAGTGGAGGGGGGTGGAGTGGCGAGCCTTGTTGTAGAGTGTCTTACAGTGGAGTGGCGTAGAGTGGAATGGCATGCCACAGAGTGGAAAGGCATAGAGTGAAGCAGAGCGTTATCGATTGAAGTGGTGTAGATGGGAGTAGTGTAAAATGGAGTGGTGTAGTGTGGAGTATGCATGGTGTGATAGCGCACTGCCATTACAGACAATACATTTTCAATTGGAAATGGCCATTATCTTTGTACAGACATATAGATTTACTGTGCACAAATGATAGTGTGTGGAAATGTCATCACTAAGTGTATTGATTTGTTTTGATTGTATTAAAATATTTGTTTCTACCACACTTCAAATTTACAAAAAATAATTCCCTAATTTCAACTGTTCTCTTTCTGATGTTTTCTTAAATATCAGCACAATTCATTTTTCTTATGTGCTAGAAAAGATAACACCCTGCAGTATGTCCTCTCACATGGACACTCAGCAGGATAAATTGTCAAATAAATTCTCTAACTTTGAAGAGATGAGACAAGATACAAATAAGATTTAAAGGCCTGTTTACAGATAGCGAGTACTCGCAGAAGAGACGAAGTCAAACTGGACAGCCTAAATCAACAAGCAAACGACAGAGCAGCAAGGAAAGATACACACTGTAGAGTGGCCCAACAAAGTGAAAAAAATAGGTCCCAAAAGTGCAAGCAGTGTAAGGACACAAGTACTTGAGCTATAATCTAGTGGGCGGGGGGGGGGTCACATGCAAGAAGAGGGAAGTGTAGGCCGCAGAACTGACCACTAGGAAGCAAGAAATTGAGAGTGGCTTTAAAGCCCACCAATGATAAGTAATGGGAGGGCAAGAAGCCCACTAACAGAAAGCAAAATGTCTCAAAGAGACAGTGCATGCGCTGTCTATGTGAGACCTAACCTCTAATGTGAAAGCATTGACAGTAACATTAACAGTGAGGATTAGCCATAAAGTCCAGTCAGATTTAAGATGTTACCACAAATGCATACCAGAAGTGCCTAGCTATGCAAGTTAACACACTTTTTCAGTAGGGATCCTAGCAGCTGCCCATGTCGCCTATCTTTAGGGCGCCTCCAGGGGATAGCAAAAAGGCAACAATGCTTGCCAACAGTCAAAATACAGCCAGGACTAACAACAAAAGCTATTAAAACATTCAAGTGGGGGTGGGGGCTCTTAGTGTGACCTGCACAGCCATGCTGCACCATTTTAATTACCTGTTGATGAGAATGGTGCATCTGCTTTTATCATGCATGTCTGCAGTGAGCCATGAAAGAGTATCTGTGCAGACTCATCATGCTGTATTGAAGCAATATGCAGTGAGTGAAAGTGGGTGGGGTCTTGGAGGGTGGTGCCCATGGATACCAGGGCTTTGGACCCTTTGCACTGCCTAATGAGCCACCCCCAGAAAGAACTTAATAATTTAGAGTCACCTCCCATTCACTGCAAAGGTGTTTAATGGAATCCAGCTGTGAAGTGAGTATTTATTTGAGCTGGAAACCTATTCTGTGAAAGTTTCAAGTTCATCATATGTTAATGCCTTTACACTGGGTCGCCGTGTCACGAGGGATGGAATTGTGCCTCACAGAGCTGCACCATGCGAGTTGGTAGGTGTGCAATATGGGGCTGGTAATATGACCAAGGGCATAACAGGCCCCCGCAGCCCCCACAGTGCTTGGGGCCACCCAAGCTCCGGGGGGCCCTCTTAGAACAGCACTCTGGCCGGAGAGCTCCTGATTGAGCCCGGAGGGGTCCCCTCCACATATCTTGCAGGGAGGCCCCCTGATGTTTCGTTACGCCAGTGAATATGAGACTTTGCTGGAATGCTTTTGGCTTTGGTAGCACCCTAAGCCCAGACTTCAAAAAGGCTTCAACCTTCGTGTCACTAAAACAGTTTTTTTTTCATATTAAATGCTTGGCTTTTTATCAACATGTAAACGTGCAAATGCTATTCACTGTGCAATATTCTATTTAGATTGAGCATAGCTAATGTAGGCCTGTGTTTAAAATGGCTAACTTTTGGGTGCCTTCTTGTTTCATGACGTGTGTGTTTTATTTCTAGGAGAAGCTGAAGTCCTATTTAACAAGCACAATGTGTGTTTGCTTTCTTTTCCATTTGAAATGGTTTCTTTTATGTGATAACTGTAGAATGCCCTAATTGATTGCAACAGTACATCTGCAGAGTCCAGGCTGGTCCAATGAACCTTGTTTTGTTGCAGATAACTAAGTTTGAAAGGCACTTGTAGAAGTTGTACTGTGTAGTATCCTGAGAAAGTAATGAGTGGTAGATTGTATATTCTTACTTTAACCTGATTAGATTGTTTTATGGGAACTATGTGTAGGAAATGCTAGAATTATGTGATTTAAGTTAGTGCAATGTAGATAAGAGTTCAGAGCCTTTTACAGACAACCTAGAGCACAGTGGGATATTCTGTTTATCAGAGAACTGATTTTACTTAACTTCTCCTTTGAGGCAACTTTATGACAGTTCATCATTTGACTTATATGACTTTGACTGATTTGACCAACATATTAACTAATACATTCATGTATTGATTGATACTGATTTGAGAACTTGGACTCTGTAAACAATTTTAACCTTTAATAAACCTTTATGGCTTGAAAACGTAACCTTGTGCAGCTTAATATGCTTCCCGTTATTTACAATGTATTGTTTTGATGACTAGCCTCAGTAGCAAACTTCTTTTCATCAGATAGTGCTTTATGGGCCCCAAATTGTCACGAAGAAAGCACTAAGAGCACCATTGCTGTCACAGAACTACTCGGCAGGGGCCCGATTAGAGCCTTTTTAAATTCAACCCGAGTCAATGTGCTTGTACTATTAGTGAATTGGTGCCAACTGCATGGTATTTGCAGAAGAGGTTGCCTCAAGGGCAGCAGGCATGTTTGTTTAGTGATTCAAAATTATCACCCTAATACTATTGCTCAGTGCTTAATTTGTAAAATAATAAAGAGCCAGTACATGTTTCTCAGAAGCCCACAGCTGGTGCTGATGAAAGTCAAGATTGACGAATAATGTGGCTACATAGTATTGTTTCCACTTAATGCCGCTTTATCTCCACCACCAGACACACTCTGCCCCTATATTTCTATCTTGCTGGTTCTTTTTCATCCCTGCTATCTCCCTTTATCACTGTTTTTCTGTCTCTTTCTACTTCTTTCATCCTTTTGTGTTGTTCTCTCTATAGTGCTGGATCAAAGTCTGATGAGGAAAAGTAAGTCTGGGTCCCCATAAATGAGTAGTTCGCCCCACCTACAAACCCAGGCTCAAATTTCTTGAGAACATTGTTCTTGGTTTGAGGAGATTTCTTCACCCAGGAATTCAGTACCATGTGACTTCTCTTTTTAGTCCTGGTTGAGCAATGCCTGCTGACATTTTCACTCAGTTCAGCTTTGGTTCGTTGTTGCTCCCGCTTCCTGTCCTCAAGCACAGATGGCAAGAAAAGGCATACTGACCGCCCCCATGACTACTTTATGGATCTGAAAGTCCCTTACATCATGCAATGAATTGTCTACATGGTCCACTTCCTCAGTGGCGGCTGGCGGAGGAGTGTCGACCCACTGCTTTTTTGCAGTGAAACACAGGGAAAATAAAATGATAATAACTCGCGTTATCATAATTTTATTTTCTCCTACTTCCACCCATAGCTTTGCGTGAGGGGGTGGGGGAGGAGTAGTAGCACCCTCCTAAAGTGCGCAATGACTGCTTGGCCAGCATTCTCGGGCTGCCCAAAACAATCTTGCCCACTTCGCATGTTCTCCATGCAGGCTGCATTACAGCCTGCGTAGAGAACATGCCCAGGCCCCCAGTCAGTATCTGAGCATTGAAACACGGTGCTCAGACCAATCACAACACTGCTAAGGCAGCGTTGTGATTGGCTGACTGGGAGTCTGGGTGTACTTCCTGTTGAGGCTGAGCAAGGGAGGACTACAGAGGAGAGACACGGCGAGGAAGTGGCGAGAAGTTAAGCTTTTATTAATTTTATTTATACCCGCTTCTCCCGCATCCTCTCCCCCTACTGCCCCTGCCCCCTACCACCTGCATCCTCCTCCCATCCCGCCCCACCCCGCCCCACTCCCTACCTCTGATCCATGCTGGCCGCCGCTGTACTTCCTCTCTCAGCACCCCCTCCATCAGTTACCTGTAATGTTGCAAGGGTGGTGGAAGATACCACGCCTCCCACTGTGTTAGGGATTGTCCGGTTGGATCCCCCTGTAAGCGTAAAACATAATGGGCCAGGCCGGCGTACGCCGGCAGAACATGACCTGTGTAAATAAATAGCCCAGGGCTCTGGGCGTGGCTCATTTATGATCTGGCCACCACCACAAACGTGTCTCTAGTCGTCATTCATTAGTGGCCCCTGGACCTAGGCCACAATACTACACTGGCGAGGAGGTGGTGAAGTGGCCTCGCTGCACAGCCTCCACTCACCGTGTCAGCTGCAGTCTCTCTCCTCAGAAGCGCATCCAGGATCATCAGCCCGGCGCGCTCCAGCCACGTGTCCGGTGCCCCCCTGCACCTGCAACCAGTGCCGGCCTCCTGCCCGCCGCACACAATCACCCGCCTGTCTCCTGGCCCAAGCTCTCCTCGCCGCTCTAACTATCGAGTGCGTGCACGTGCGGTGTCTGCCTGCGACCCCACGTGGCGCTGTGGCGCTCCGCTGGCCGAGTGCGCTCTTGGATACCGCGCACCTACTTCTATGCCGGTAAGAGGGTCTGTGCGGTCCCCGCTGCCTCACCACTGTCCTGCCAGCTTACACCTGTCCCGCGCTGTGGGTAACGCGTGTTGCACTGCTGCACCCTCAAGGCCTTGTCGCCAGCTGCCACCACTGCCCACATGGGGTCCTGGCCTTGTGTGCCCCTACCTGCCAGCACCTGAATCACTGGCCGAGGCCTCGCTACTGCCTCCTCCACCTCTACAGCAGCAGTTCCTGTTGCCTACAGTGTGCCCACAGCTGCCACACTCTGTATCCAGGGCTCCAGCCACCTGACCTCCAGGCCGCATCTCCGCCACGCGTTTCAGTGTGCCCACTCCTCGCCTGGTGCGCCTCCTGGCTCCATCTCTGCCTCCGTCCTCTGGTGCACGCACCCACCTGCAGCTTGCGTGAGCATCACCTTGCTTGCAGAAACCTACCTTCTTGCCCACATGGCATCTCTTCCACCGCTGGAGCCATTCGCCATCACAGGGCCTTTGCCCTCCCAAGCGGCGCGCTGGAAGGCATGGGTAGAGCGCCTGGAAACATACTTTGATGCAGCAGACATCCCAGCCCCTGGAGGCGGGCTATGCTCCTTCACCTGGCAGAGGTGGACATTCACAAAATCACAAAGACAGTGCGCGAAGCTGGGCCCCCGAGGAACTACGCCACGATGCGTGATGCCATTACAGTCCACTTTGAACCCTATGCCAACCGCCAAGCGCGGCAACAGCCGGATGAGTCTGTGGATGTTTTCTATGGGAGACTGAAAGAGATAGCGAGCACCTGCACTCTCCCAGATGCGTATGATGAGGTCCAGGCGCAATTCATTCAAGGCTGCGCCTCTTCAAAGCTTTACGAACCTGTCTGCAGGAGCACAACATGCCGATGAGGGACATCCTAACATTAGGGCGCTTTAAGCAATTGTCCAAGGCCAGAGCTGCCCACATGGAGCTCAAGCCCGCCGTTGCAGTCAAGGAAGAACCAGTCTGCGCCATTTGCACGGATACCCGTGAAACCCAGCCGAAGTCCAGTAAGCCATCCCCTCACGCCTCCAAACGAGGCCCAAGGAATCGCCCATGTGGGTGGTGTGGCGGCCTGTACCCCCATGACGGCGCCTGCCCGGCCCACGGAAAGTCCTGCAGTGCGTGCGGGAAATTGAATCACTTTTCCAAAGTGTGCCGCTCGACGCCAAGGAGGAAACCAAAAGGCTCGCAACGCCATGTGAGAGCCCTCGAGCAGAGGCTCCTCGAGCAGTGACATGGACGAAGGCGAGGCGGCGACAGTCCACGTCGCACAGGTGCTGAATGATCTCTCTGCCACCCAGCATGCAGCACCCATGTGCACAAGTGGGGTGCAGGGCCACTTGGTAGCAGCGGCAATTGACACAGGCGCCACCATCAACCTCTTTGCTGCCAGCGTCTATCGGAGCCTACCCAACCCGCCTGCCCTCGGCAGCACCAAAGTACAAGTATACGCGTTCGGCACCCACTCTTCACTCAAACTATGCTGTGTGTTCCAGGCGGATCTCTCTCATGACCACACACACCAGCAGGCTAAGGTCTACGTATCGCAAGAAGGGTCAGGGTTCCTGCTCAGCTGTCACACCGCGCAGGATCTCAACTTCATCCAGTTCGCCTTCACCGTGCATGCCCACGACTTTGCCGCCTGCTGAGCGAGTTTACACCTCTCTTCGAGGGGATTAGATGCCTAAAAGGCCCGGCTGTCCAGCTACACATACACAAGTCCATTGCCCCCATCGCCCTCCGGCACAGGAGGATTGCCTTTCAACTCTGCCCGAAGGTAGAAGCGGAGCTCCGCCTCTTGGAGAACGCTGGGATCATTGAGCGGGTGCGAGGCCCCACTCCGTGGGTGTCCTTCATCGTCGTCGCGAAGAAACGAAACAGCCGGATGCAGTCCACATCTGCATGGACATGAGGGTCCCAAACCTTGCCATCGAATGAGAACGTCACCTGACGCCCACAGTAGATGACATCATTGGCGAGCTCGCGGGGTCCAAATGGTTCTCGAAGATGGACCTTCGTTCAGGGTACCACCAGGTCCCCCCTACACCCTGACTCCCTTCCGATCACCACGTTCTCCAATCACGCTGGACTCTGGCGCTACACCCGCCTCAACTTTGGAATCTCGAGCGCAGCTGAGGTGTTCCAGAACATCGTTAAGAACATCCTCCAAGGGCTAGAGGGAGTGCTCAATGTGAGCGACGATATCTAGGTGCACGCCCCCACCTTAGAAGAGCACCTCCTTCGGCATCATGCAGTGTTCATCCGCCTCTGGGATAGCGGGCTGACCCTACAAAAGGAAAAGTGTGAGTTCCTGCGGCGGGACATCAGCTTCTTTGGATACCAGTTCTCAGAAAAAGGCTACGGGCCCGACCCGGACAAGGTGAAGGACATTCAGGAAGCACACCCCGGACGTCAGTGTCAGGAGTCCGCAGTTTCTTGGGCATGGTCACATACTGCGGGCGCTTCATCAAACACCTCTCTGACATAACCGTCCCACTCCGAGAACTCACCAAAACCACCAGCCACTGGGCGTGGGGTCCGGAACAAGAAAGAGCGTTCCAACAAACAAAAGCTGCACTGTCTGCTGATACCACGCTAGTCTACTTCGATCCACGGCATGACTCCCAACTGGTGGTTGACGCCAGCCCCACAGGCCTAGGTGCTGTCCTAGCGCAACAGTAAGACTGCGGAAAGTGGGCCCCTGTTGCCTACGCCAGATGGACCCTCACGCCTACTGAACAGCGATACTCTCAAATTGAGAATGAAGCCATTGTGAGCCTATGGGGGTGCCGCCATTTCCACATATACTGTACGGACACCCATTTACAGTCATCACGGACCACAAGCCTTTGATCCCGCTATTCCAAGGCTCCTCATGTCGCCCTCCCCCACGGATCGAGAAGTGGGTCCTACAGCTGCAGGAATTTCAGTTCACAGTGGAATACAAACCAGGCACCCGAAACCCAGCGGACTTCCTGTCGCGGCACGCCCGGCCAATCACCCCTCAGGAAGCCGCCGAAGCAGCAGCCATGGAAGACTACGTAAGGCTGGTAGTGGAAAGGTCCAGACCTCTTCCGATGTCCCTGAAGGAGGTCATAGAAGCCACGCGAGGTGACGACTGCCTCCAGATCGCCAGCAGAGCTGTCGCCTCAGGGGACTGGAAGCCCCTACAGAACCCTACACTGCTCCATACAGCATCAGCCCAGACCATCTTGAAGTCCTTGTACCAAGTTCGCCATGAACTTTCTATTTCAGCCCACAGTTGTCTTCTGAGAAGCCCGCGCCTTGTCCTACCAGAGAGTCTGACTCAACAAGCAGCCCTTCTTGCACATGGCACTCATCAAGGGATTGTCAAATCGAAAAACTGCCTCAGAGAAAGGTCTGGTTCCCTGGCCTGGACCAACGGATACAGTCAGTAGTGCAACACTGCCCGGTATGCCTAGTGACGAGCCTGCCAAGCAAACCGGCACCGGTCATCACGGAAGCGGCACCGAACGCACCATGGGAGAGAGTGAGTGCTGATTTTGGTAGCCTACCCGGAGGGAAGTACATGTTGGTAGTGGTGGACTATTTCTCATGGTACCCCGAGGTTGAGTTTGTCCTCTCCACAGCCGCGGCAGAGGTAATTCCCAAACTAGAGAAGCTCATAGCGACCCATGGACTCTTTGGTGAGCTCCGCAATTAAAATGCACCACCGTTTACCAGTGCAGAAATAGCCGAGTATCTAGCTTCCCACAAAGTGAAGCACCGCAAGATAACACCAAGATGGCCTCAGGCCAATGGGGAGGTGGAACGCCTGATGCGGACCCTGAACAAGACAATCCAAATTGCCCTAGCTGATGGACACAATCTAGAGCAAGCTGTGTATCGATTCCCCCAAGAGTATCGGCTCTCTCCTCACTGCACCACAGGCATCACCCCGAGCTGGCTGTGTTTTGGTCGGGCCATGACAGACACCATCCTGCATCATCCAGCGTGGGCCGAAGCACCCAACTCTCCCAACCAGTCACTCTCCAGGCGATAGAAGAACAACAACGAAGCATCCCAGAGGAGACACGCCAAAGAAAGCCCAATTGGCATTGCTGACCGAGTATTAGTACGAGACCGCCACCCCGGAGGGAAGTTCAGTTTGCCCTTTGAACTAAACCCCTGGACTATGACTGAGATAAAAGGCACTATGAGGGCATAAGAGTGTGACCCGCAACATATCATTCTTCAAGAAAGTCCCCAATGACAAAGTGGATGAATTCACGATGCCCGAAGGGCACAACAAGAATTTCTCAGATGGACTCCTGGGCAACAGCGGTGAAGCCTGTGAGCCTGCATCCTCAGCCATGGAAGATCTGCCCACCACTCCAGCTCTTGGAGCGACCCCAGACCTGGAACCTGAGAGCAGCCAGAGGCCCGGAGTCTGCAGCGACCCACCCGGGTCATCGCCAACACCTCCAGTGCGGAACAGCCAGAATCGATATAACCTGCGGCCTTGTCCAAGGCCATCCCAGAAGTACTGTGTCCCCTGTGGCTAGTCGGCGACAGCAGATCGGGTCGCAGCCAGTAAGAACAGCCGCACACGAAGACCAAGTAAGACTGTTTCATGAGTGCCCTGCGCCAGGAGTTGTTTTTTATGCACTGTATGTTTAATTCTGTTTTGCCCCTGCACACCCGTTGGTGTTTTCATTCAGTTGATATTTCTCCCGGTAAAGGAGGAATATAATGTTGCAAGGGTGGTGGAAGCCCACTGTGTTAGGGGTGTTCCATTGGATCCCCCTGTAAGCGTAAGACATAATGGGCCAGGCCGGCGTACGCCGGCAGAATGTAACATGTGTAAATAAATAGCCCAGGGCTCTGGGCGTGGCTCAGTTACGATCTGGCCACCACCACAAACGTGTCTCCAGGTTGTCATTCATTAGTGGCCCCTGGGCCTAGGCCACAATACTACATTACCCATTCACCCCCTGTACCCAACTGTCATGAAGACAAACCAGAGTGATTGACTCCACAGTGCCAAAATTATTTATAAACAGTAAGTATGGGTTTAAACGATGTTCTTTTAGATTCCACATCTTGCTTTTTTCTTGATCACCCTACATGCCACATCTTTAACTCAGTCTTGGAAGTTCTTTTTCATCTCTGCTTTCTCCATTTGTCAGTGTTTTGTTAATATTTCTGTTGTTCACTTTTCTGCATTTCTCTGTGATGATGATAAATAATAGGCCCCAGCTCCAGTGATTGCTGATGTCCACCACCTGCAACCATCAGCACACATTATGCACTGGCTGAAGTTCAGTAGACAGGGGTCAAAGGACAGAGTGTGAGAGCACAATGCGAAGTGAAGTACTTGGGCTGACCAAAAGGAGGCATGAGGACAATCACGAACAAGGGTACGTAACTAAGTGATGCTAACTGCTGGATTCCATTCCAGATTGGGGTGGTTTGGTGAGCAAAAGAATGATGGATTAAACCCAGATCCTAGTGACTGGGGGTGAATGCTTGCATTGTCCAGCCTTCCGTCCATCAATTGTTTCTTTTGCATATGTTGCCCTAAGTGGGGAGGATATGCCCAGACGTGGGTCCCATGCCCACCACACTACTGGATTCTGTTTTCTTTTTTTTTTTTTTTTTTTTGTTTTTTTTTTATTATCTTTCTTTTTTTTTTCTTTTACCACTTCCCTTCACCCCTCTCCTGCTCCAACCCCCCTACTGGATTCAAGCTAGCCTGGCTGATGAAGGGTGATACCCTGAAACCGGTCCCAGGATGCTTGTTTCCGGTCCAGAGAGGACCTGGCTTGGCAGTTCGGGCTGGACTGTTCCCTTAAGGAACAGGGTCAAGACTGATTTGCATATGGCTGGGTCCAAACTGGGGTGGTGTGGCGAGCAAAAGAATGATGGATTTAACCCAGATCCTGTGACTGGGGGTGAATGCTTGCATTGTCCAGCATTCCGTCCATCAATTGTATATTTTGCATATGTCACCCTAAGTGGGAAGGGTATGCCCAGACGTGGGTCCTGTGCTCACCACACCACTGAATTCAAGATAGCCTGGCTGATGAAGGGTGAGGTCCTGAAACCGGTCCCAGGATGCTCGTTTCCGGTCCAGGGAGGACCTGGCTTGGCAGTTCGGGCTGGACTGTTCCCATAAGGAACAGGGTCAAGACTGATTTGCATATGGCTGGGTCCAAACTGGGGCCGTGTTGTGAGAAAAAGAATGATGGATTAAACTCAGATCCTTGTGACTGGGGGTGAATGCTTGCATCGTCCAGCATTCCGTCCATCAATTGTTTCTTTTGCGGATTCCATAGCAACTTCACAAAATACAAGGTCTTTACTGACTCCAACCAGCACCTTTAACAACACAAGCGTAACTCAGTATAAAAGCGACAACTACCCCCAACAACCACCTAATTAGGAACATTCAAAAGTGTTATTAATAAGTTTAAGATAAGCAGCATGGAATACAATTTGAGTACATAATTAATTAATAATCCCACCTTTTATCTGTGCATTGCCGCAGAGACCCAACGCATCAGTATTTTGGTCCTAATGTCAATGCGCTCCTGCAAACCAATGATGACATTTAGAACAAAAATAGAAGCAGTAGGGGTAAATAATGGGTATGACATGAAAGAACCCATATTCAAATAAATCCGATTGTCATCCAAACGCAAAAGATAACTATATCTATGTTTGTAGAATCTTAGCAACCCCCAAAGTTAAAATACAGTTTAGTAGTTGATCCTCGGCCACCCCATCCACCACTCAACTTTAGAAAAAAACAATTTCTCTATCAACCTCAATGAAAATAGGTATTGACAAGATAGTATGTATTATCAAATTTTAGACACAACACTATCTGAACCAATAGAAAAACCAATCACCTCTATTAAATAGAGTAATTTTTGAACAAACAACTGATTTAAAAATCACATAAAGCTGTACATGTTATTAGTTATGCTGTTATTTGAAACATGACAATCCTACAGTCTGGACTCTATCCTATTGACTAGTCAGCCACAAGCTCTATGAATGACATGTTTAGGTAAAGGAAGCTACAAAGACATTTCTCCTCAGTACTCAGATGCAACCTTAAATGTCTTATCACACAATTGTTATTTGCACAAAAACACAGCCATATCGAGCAAGGAATTGGCAATCAATATGATTGTCTCATCGCAGGGGAGAACATGGCGGCGGTCGGCTGATCCACTGCAGCGCTCCGCGATCAGGCTCCCGATGCACTCTGCCTAGACGTCTGTGTTATGTGAATACGCGTCTAAAAATGTTTTCCCGTAACCTGGAGTGACAGATTCTTTGCCTAAGCTAAACTTTGCTAAGAAAAGACCCGTGTAGGAATATGGAGCGTTTGTTTTCCTAACGATCTTCAATCGTACCTGGTCTCCGGCTCGGCTCGGTGTATGCGGGCTGCTTTCCCTCTCTATGACCGGAGGTAGCAAGTTTAGCGGTGGAGGCAGTGGCGGTGCAGCGGAGGCAGCGGGCGTCACTCGCCCTAATCAACTCGTACTACCGGCTGTTCTAAGGTTAGGATTGTGGTCCGTAGCCGCCCTGGAGCTGCGTCGGGGAGGAAGGCGCGCTGTCTGACTTTCACTGCATGTAGTATTTCCTCCCAGGCTCAGAAGCTCGAGTATATTTCTCGAGGTGCGGTGGAGGGTGAAGGAGGTGTTGAGTGCCCTGAGGATCGTGGAAAGCGGCGAGGAGGGTGGGGAGGGGATCCTGGAGGTGACACCTAAGAAGTGTCCACAGTCACAACAGCAGCTACATCAGCAGTCATCCAAAAGTAGAAGCTCACATAGAAGAGGCAAGGAGTCCATAAAGGCACAGTGGAAGAAGCCTGCTCCTACCGCACTGGTAAATCTGGCCGATTTGGTACACAGCGGACCCTCACCCTCTGAAGGTAAGAAAGCCTCATCCTATCTGTCTGTGGAAGTAAAATCGAAGTGTACAAGATCAAACGGGCTCAGGGGTAAAGCTAAATATAAAAGGGACTCAAGCGTGGCACCTGATTTGAGTTCTAAGATAACCCCGTCCTTGCGCTCATACTTTAAAGCTGTACCACAGGTGCTTCGTTTGACGGAGGCTCAGGGCATGTCTTCTCCCTTGACAGTAATGGACACTGGCGTTAATGGTTTGCCCGTCTCGAGTGCCCTAGGTGTCATGGATATTCCAGCCGCGGACTCTGTTCCTGCCTCTTGTGCCCCTTCTGGTGGAGACTCTGGTCCTAAGCTCGCTTCTGAGTGTGTTTTGTCTGAGGTGGATTCAGTTCAGCCAGATTTAGAGACCTGTGATTCGGTCAGGACTCTGGAGCCTTAGCTTCCGGGGGAGGGAAGTCATGGTAACGCAAGAGAAGTAGGGGGGGCAGGGGATTCTGTTACTCTTGATCTGGTAACCCCAGTGGATCCAGATACGGAGGGCGTAATCTCTGCGGCTTCTATACTGGCAATGTTCTCAACCCTATCCCGGGACATTAAAAAAGGGTTTGAAGAGTCTTCTGCTAATCAGGCGGATATTCGGAGCTATTGCGAGTCTTTAGATAAAAAGATCAATGGGTTAACCTCTAGGACGGGGGAGCTAGAAGAGACGGTTGCTGTGATGTCTATCCATTTGGACAAAGCCAAGGAAGACATTGTTAAACTGCGAAAGGAGGATCAGGCCCTACTTGATAGGATGGAATTGTTGGAAAATAATGCCAGGAGAGCCAATATACGTATACTTAATGTACCAGAAGGTTCCGAGGGTTTTGACGTTAAAAATTTTGTGGTGCAATTGCTAAAGGAGTCGTTATGTCTCGATAAATCTCTAGGGGAACTGACCATCGATATACAGAGGGTCCATAGAGATCCGTTCAGGAGAAATCAACAAAGATCTAAACCTCGCAAAATCTTGGTAACTTCCATACCTATGCACTCAAAGAACAGATCCTCAACTTAGCCCTGAAACAAAAATCCCTCCTTGGAAAGGGATTTACTTTCGTCATTAGATCTGACCTTTCTAGGGTTACGTTAGAGAAGCAGTGGGAGTTTGGTAGGCGGCTTGAGGCATTTAGAAAATTGGGGGCGACGGCTCAGCTGGTGTTCCCTGCTGCCCTGAAGGTGATGTTCAACAATAAGATGTTTAACATCAGGTCAGTGCAAGCCGCTGACGAGCTCCTTTTGGAGTTGGGCAATAAGACAGCGGGCTGATATGTACCCTTTGTAAAATTTCAGACCAAAAAAAAAAAAAAAATGGGCTCCTGAGTGTTAAAATATATCAGTAGATTTGTAGCTATTGAATTTAGTTTTTTGGCATTAGTAGAAGTAGTTTTGGCTACAACACAACTATCACGGGGGAGGAGAGGGATGGGGGAGACAGGGAAAAAAAAAATATGAAAAATGAAAATAAAATAAAATGGTGAAAGGGAAAAAAAATATATATACTTTCGGTGAAGGGTAGAAATTCTGGTTTGTTTTCTCCTTTCCTCTCCTTTTCCCTTTCCTTGTTCTATCCCTGTTGTTGATCCTTGTTGTATCCATAAACTCCCATTTTCATATACTAGCATTTATAGATTTTGTTAGAATATGTGTGCAATTAGATCACTTTTGGAGGGGAACTTGGTTCAGCGTCAGGGAGGGTCACGGGAGCTTGAGATGGGGTGCTATCTACTGGATTTGTTCCGGTTAGATACACCAAGGGTTCTCCATGGGTGGGAGGGGGTGTGGGGGGGATATAGGGGTCACGGGGTAAAATGTTTTATAAAATTCCTCATGTGCCAACCTTGTGCGCTATTGTATTCTGCTGGGTGTAGGATAATTTCAGATATGCAACTATCAGACATTAGGTTAGGTCAAACGGGTGATGTCCCAAGTCTCTGGGTGGGGTTGAGAGGCGTTAAAGTCAGATGGCTAATTTAAAGATAATATCTTGGAACGTAAATGGCCTGCGTACTAAACCTAGGGCCAGGAAAATACTTCAATATCTTCGGGATTCAGAGGCACAGGTCATTATCCTGCAAGAGACGCATCTGGTTCAAGACGAAATGGATACGTTAGTTAAGGAGAATAAGTGGATCGACTTTTCAATTTCTACTTCTCAGTCTTTGACTTGTAGAGGGGTTTCACTTATCTTTAAAAAACAGCTTAGGGCTATAGTGTTAGATTTTAAGGTTGACCCAGCGGGTAGATGGGTTATTGCCTCCCTGTCTATTTTGGGCAGCCAGTTTACTATTGTGGGGTATTATGGTCCTAATCAGGATGATCCGTCATCTTTGGAGGTCATTTTTTCTCACCTTTTGTCCTTCCCAGAGCCTGTAATTTTTGCAGGTGATTTTAATATCGTCCTAGACCCCACTCTTGATAAATCGCACAATAGTCGATCTCGAATTCCATCAAAATCTAGATCCTTTTTGCTTAATGAAATGAAGCAATATGGCTATGTGGATATTTGGAGGTTGAGGGCAGGTGAACAGCTGGGTATTTCTTATAGGAATCAAAAATATCGCCACCAATCCAGAATAGACTTTGTATTAGTCAGCCATACATTAGTAGATTCTGTTAAAGATGTTAAATACCTCCCATTACATCTATCAGACCACTCTGCAGTAACCATGGAGCTTATATTGATGCTAAGTTTGTCGGCTAGAAGTTGGTCCTTTGATCGCTCCTTACTTTCTCACCCAGACGATGTTCTTTTTTTTAAGTCTGAGGTGAGTCACTTTTTAACAACAAATGTAGGATCGGCAAGCATCGGAGTGGTGTGGGACTCTCTTAAAGCTTTTGTGAGAGGCCTTATTACAAACAAAATGGCTTACAGGAGGAGGCAATATAAGGAGGCAGTGACATCAGTGGAAGCAAACATCGCTAAGACTCAGTTAGACCTAGACGCTGATTCCATTACATCAGAGGATCGCTCTCTTTTGTCTGGAAGATTAATTTCTTTAAAAGGCCACCTCGCTTCTATCTTAAATCAGCGGATACAAGAGAGATGGGAGGCCAGTAAGCTCGCACATTTTCAGTATGGTGAAGGAGCAGGGAAGCTATTGGCATGGAAAACCAAAACAGACCAAGTTCGTAACAATATCGAGGTGATTAATGTCAATGGCTCCCCACTCTCCCGGGATGAAGATATTAGATCCGCCTTCAGAGAATTTTTTCAAAATATCTACTGTGAGGATAAGAACATCAGTCCAGTTAGTATTAAAGATTGGCTCAGTAAGATCACACTTGCAGCACTTTCTGATGAACAAAGTGAGAGGTTGGATAGTGTAATCTCGGAGGAGGAAGTTATCAAGGCTATACATAATGCCAAAAAGGGGAAGGCGTCCGGTACAGACGGCCTACCGGCTGAAATATATAAAGTCCTGGAGCAGGAACTTGTCTCCTTGGTACTACTGTTTAACGATATTTTACTGGATGGTGGTCGGCCCCCGACATCATGGGACAGTGCGTCTATTACGGTAATCTTAAAACCAGGGAAACCGTCTACTGCATGTGGTTCCTATAGGCCAATCTCCATACTAAATGTCGACTATAAAATATTTGCCTCAATTCTGGCCAATAGATTAGCTCTTGTTGCTCCCAATATCTTACACCCGGATCAGAAAGGGTTTGTCAGGGGACGACAGTTATATGAATTAACTTTTGATTTAATAGGGGCTATCGACTTGGCAGTCCTGGAGTCCCTCCCCCTGGCGGTTCTTACTTTGGATGCCACCAAGGCCTTCGACAGAGTTAATTGGTTGTATCTGTCGGAGGCCTTGGCAAAGTTCAATGTGGGAGCAGGGTTTCGCCGGACAATCAGTCTATTATATCAGAACCCAAGTGCCTGTGTACTGATTAATGGCATCTTGTCTGACCCCTTTAACATCTCGAGGGGTACGCGACAGGGCTGCCCCCTCTCCCCACTTCTTTTCGATCTATACGTTGAACCATTCGCTCCAAATCTAAGGGACAATGTCGGCATCAAGGCGTTCGCGTACAGGGGTTGGGAAAGGAAAGTGGCCCTGTACGCTGATGATATCCTCATTTTCACCTCTGATGCCCGTACGGCTCTCCCGGAAATAGTTAAGCTAGCCTCGGAATTTGGGGTAGTGTCCGGGTACGAGATCAACGCTTCAAAAACCGAGATGCTGACCTGGGGTATGGATAAGAGCTTTTGTATCTCGGGTTTTCAGCCAGGAAATAAATTGAGATACCTGGGCCTCGATATTGTGGAAAATATAGATCAGATTGTAAATATCAATTTCTCCAAGGTAGCCAAGGACTGCCGTAAGTTGCTTCAGTCTTGGTCCCATCTTCCTTTGTCTTTATTAGGAAGGGCTAACTTGGTTAAGATGGCTGTCTTGCCAAAGATTTCCTTTCTTTTCAACACTATCCCTCTGTACTTTGATCCAAACCCTATTAAAACTTTTCAGGCCGAGATTAACACTTTTATCTGGAATAAACATCTTCCAAGAATTTCGTGGAAAAAGTTAAGGAGGCGTAGGGAAAAGGGGGGGTTGGCCGCCCCGGACATCCAGGTCTATGCCTGGGCGTTCCAATTATCTCATGCTAGGGTGTTGTTAAAAAAACCATTAGAGTATGGGGTGGGAACTCTATACACCACTCTGCTTAGGGGAGAGGGGGTTAGCCAGTCTGGGTTCCTACTGAAATTCGGAGATCCCAAGTTCTTTAAAAAAATTAAATTGAAGACTCTATTGGGAATGGCAAAGACTTGGGCCCAGGTTTCAAAATCCATTAGAATAGGGTACTATAGCAGTAGAACTCCCTTATGGGATCTCCCCGATAATCCACCCTGGTTGGGAGACTCACTTGCAGTACCTATTAGAGAGGCAGGGGTGGAGGTTTGGGGTGATCTATTTGCTGAGGGGGAACTGCTCTCCTGGGAGTGTTTGAGTAGAAAGATTGGCCCTGGCCTAGCTAGGCTAAAATATCTGCAGATGTCCAGCTGGTCTCGCTCCTATTCTGCACAGCCCTCTCGAAAAAATAAATTCCCAGTAGGTGGTTATAGTACTCTTATTACTTTGTTAATTGATAGACCCCCTGCTAAGAAGGAGATCTCGTCCTGGTACAATCTGATTTTGGATGAGATGGACGGAGTATTTAAGCTTCCACATTAACTCTGGGGGGCTGATATAAGTAAAACTGATTTGCAAGAGTTATGGAGAACATCTTGTAGACTGCTGTGGGATGTGGTGAAACCGGCGCGGTTGCGTAGGAATCACATCTTTACTATCCACAGAACATACTATTCGCCCCTTCGACTTTCTAAATTTACTCAGGGGAATATGGTGGTGTGTGCTAGATGTGGACTCCTAGCAGCCTCTGACATTCACATGTTTTATGAATGCCCCCTTCTGTCTCAGTTTTGGGAAGCCATTTGTAAGATCCTGTCGTCTTTAATAGACTCCAAAATAACTGTACATCCTCAGTTGGTGATTTTCGGAATCTTAGAGGGGTCCCCAGCTCGGCGAAGAAGCTAGTATTTTACGCTATATTACTGGCTAGAAGGGAGATATGCAGAAAGTGGAAGGACCCCTTACCTCCTTCTATCAATGATTGGTACGCTTCTGCCCTGCATGTTTCTAAGTTTGATTTGGCTAGAGCTGGGAATTCAGACAAAAGATCATTTTGGCACCTTCTTAAATGGGCTCAGTGAGACTCTGTTTTTTTTTTTTTTTTTTTTCCCCAGGTCCAATGATTAAGCCATCTATCCCACTGTTTGGTATAAGCAGTGCTCTGATTCCTTTTTTAACACTTGGGTAGCACCCTGGCTGAACTCCTGAGGTTATGGTATGGCGATCGCTGGTATGTCAAGCCCTATTGCTGAGGGACGAGGCACCGGTTCCATGACTATCCCTCCCAGTTGGTATGAACTGTGACAGCATATTGCTTGTAAGCCGATTGATTGCGCATATAGAACCTTGGTGGCATATGAGGACAAAAAAAAAAAAACACAGCTATATCCAAAAACATTATTACCAAGTTTTATTGGCTTTCATAAGAGTAAAATATTCTTTGTTCCCATTACATTACATTACTGGCATTAAGAGTTAAGACAAACACTTCATTTAAAAATATTCCTTAATTGAATTTAAACCAGTCAAAACAACAACTTGGCAAATGCCAGCATGAATTGTAGTCCAAATAAGGCACATCACATTTTGTAAGGTAAAAGTGTTAAAATCTTCAATTAAAAACATGACAAACCTCCTTATGTAGAGAACCTATACCCTGATTTAGAGTTTGCTGGACAGTGTAATTTCTATTTTTCCTGTACGTCACCATCATGAAAAACCTGGTGGTGAGGACTAGGGAAAAAACAATAATGACCCTCCCACCCTGGGAGAAAGCTCCTGGGGTGTGGGAATCACTCGTTTTCCTTTTTTCAAAACAGATTCCCACTTTGGGAGTTTGGTATTGAAAAACAAAAAACGGTTGAAGGTTTTGTGGATGGCCGTTAAAACCATTGAAATGAATCGCCATGACTGCGGTGCCCTACAATGTACAGTGATGACTACCGGGCTGGTGGTCATCTCTAAGTTTTGTGCGCGGTAGTCTGTCAAGGTGGCCACGACCCTGAGGGTCAGCACTCCACCCTCAAAACTTTATATCAGGCCACAAGTTCTCAGAAATAGCACCTCTTGAATAATTTGTAAGCTCCCAAATATTTCATCAAAGATTTTAAACATCCACAGTAGCATATTCAATTCCCACCCTCAGTCAGGAGGACAGTGGCACATGCTGTGGCCAAAATAGTTAAGTAAGGTACCATTCAACTAACAAACCATCTGGAATTGACGTGTGCGACAAGCTTTTTAGGTGTTTTGAAAATGTAACATACAACACAGACCTGGCTGAACATTAGCATGGTCGCTATGCATGATTTGAGTGAATTAGTAAGAATGATGGATGCATACAGCTACAAAACAAGTCAGCTTATTTTCGACCAAGAGCTGCTTGGGTTGTGAAAATTAATAAAAATATTCTCGACTGTCATGTTTTCTGAGACACGGGTTAAAGGGACTGGGAAAAAACATCCTGTGAAGCTCTTTAACAAACACAGCACGGGAAACCTTAGATGACCCTGTAAGTACTTTGATGGAAGGAAAGGAGATATTGAAGCAGTAAACATCAGTGTACGTTTTAAGATTTGAACAAGAGCATTGTTTACTATCCTGGGTAGAAAAGCAAGAGTTTAATGTAACCCGACCCCTCCTCGCTCAGTTGAGCACCATGTATAAACAGATGCATGAGATGCAGGTTCTTGCTAGATGTATTTTTTGGCTGAGGTTTTTGCTTGACATTGTTGACCAGTCTATCTTTCTGCCATTTTAGGTTGAGGTGGGGAAAGTGTTTTTGACCTTTTTTTAACTCACCACTTAAACCAAGTGGCAATAAAAATAGAATATTTCCCAAATATTCAGATTGGTTGTGGAGTTCTCTAGACCTTAGCATTGCTCTCATTTTTTTTTTTTTTTTTTTTAAACTTCTTCATAATGTCCTACACAGTCACACCAGGCGTTCCCTTGACTATGAAAGAAGCACCTGTTCTAGAAGGATCACGAGGGGTTAACAACACGTTTAGATGCTGGAAATGGCCGTTCTGCTGCTCTCAAGGTGTGGATGCACAAAACCCAACATAGTCTGAGTGAAAACAAATCCCTGAAGCTGATCCTAGGCAGAATGTATACCTTGTGGAGTTCTTGCAAGGGTCGGACCAGAAATGTTGAGGCTTAGCATGCCAAGAACTGGCTTCTATGCTGATTGAAACCCAGGAGAAGAACCTTGAAAGTACCCGCTGAGGTGTTTCAGAACCAAACATCATCTCATGTACGTGCAGGCTGCCCCGCCTCGTCCTTCTTTGGGTCCCTTTGTAAGTCCCTGAGGTTGCTGGCAGGGCTGTAGAAACCTCCAAGACACATGGGTGCTCTGAAGCTGGAATTTTCATTTCAACAGTTCGCAGGAAGAGAGTTGTTCAAGGTGAGTCCCTCATTCATTCAAGGACTATTACAACAGTTCTGAGTACATGAAAAGGGCCAAATTTCCCTCAGCAACAGTCGGGAATCATATTAGTCTCCATGTAAGCCCAAGGGTCTCTTCACGGGGGCCCTTGGATAGTTGACACGCAGAAGAACCTACAGCCTTCAGCTAAAGCACAGATAATCACTGACAGAGGTACGACGGCTGATCCTAAGACTCAAAGGGGAAATCTGAGGCTGAGACCCATCTCTACTTCAGCACGTGTCACATGGGAGCTCATACATACTCAAGTCTCTGGAGCTACTCCAATCCACCATGGAAAAAACACAGCAACATATAGAAAGTCAATGGCCAACATGGCCCACAGAGAGATGCATAGGGCAGGTGGAAGTTCACCTGGATAGTGGTCAGATACCCTTCCAAATGCAGTATGAAACCTCATGGAACCCCCTTTCCAAGGCAGAGGGCCATAGTTGTATACTCTAGTGGAGCAGCTGAGAGAAAATGCCCCTTCTTTTTCTCAGGGCCAAATTACTGGGCGACGCTATGATTCCAGAAAAGCAGGAATCTACATAGGCTGTCTATGGGTGACACCTCTTTCTCTAATCCAAGGCTCTGTAAAGTTGTTTCTGTTGTCTCTGGACCAGCGGAAGTGGGAACTGGGAGGTCCAGGGGGTGTCCATAGTTTGCTCTCCTTTTTCTGGTGAGAGTAGCCAAGGAAACATTGTCTCCTCTTAACAAATATTTATTATTGGGAGCCCCCTGCACTTCAAAAGACCTTTTCGTTTGCATTTGAAGTACTGGATAGATTCCTGTAGGCCAACACAACCTTCCACCTAGGTACACACGCGCACGCACTTCATTGAGATAATTTGGTCCACAGGACCAGTACTATGTGGTCAAGCTAGAACATTAGGACTACTAAAAAAAACTGTAATGTGAACTTTACTGGAGCTATGATCCATTATCTGTGATACAGCCTATTGTCCTCACTTACACGACACAGAATGTGCACCGAGACAGATTTTCTTATGGTCCTACATGATCTCCAGTCGAAACGTAAAAAAGTAAATTAAAAAAGAAGGGTGTGAGTATTCTGACCAAAATCTCTACATCTTATAGCATGATGTTTTCACCACTCACTTAGTACTACCTTCCTCCTTTTCAAGATGCTGCAACCCAGGAGGCCTTGCATCTCGTGTGCCTCCCTTTGGTTGCCTTTATTCCTTAATTATACCTGGAAAAACATTATGTTGATCATTAAAAATATGACTCAGCCAATCACTGGACGTGCAGAGTGCCAGGACACTTCTCGGAGTAGCAGTGCGCTTTAGAAATGCATTATATTTTCAGAGCACCTTTCACACAGAGGCCACAATTCACAGGTGCATGTGGCACCTCTGCACAGTGTAAAAAGGTGCTGCACTAGCGAAACACACGCAGAACTTTCTCCATAAACAACAGTGCAGGCTATCTGTAGGGAGTTGGCTTGACAGTGTGACATTGCTCTGCCGCATCCTACTGATGTATCTGTCAATACGGAGGGTACATCTGACACTTGGAAATTCATGTTCTAAACCAGCCATGAAGGATTACAGATTCCAAACAGCCAGTGTTGTCTTAGGGATTGTTGTGGCCCTAGGCAACACATATTTTGGGGCCCTCTGTCTGTAACTACTTTGAATTTCATTGATCATTTTCTGCAATTGAATCTTACATGATGCCACAGAAACGTCCATAAACAGGGCTCCCACAAAAAAAATTGCAACATGTCTTTGCAGGGCCCACAACAACACTCTTGATGTCACCGGGCACACAGAAACAAACTCAGTAGTAAAGGTAGGTAGAGAGGCCAGAGCTTCAGATATAGAAATAGACATGGGTGAGCTAGATAGGGAGAAATTACTTTTCCAGGGTGCCCCTTGGAAGGTGGGGGGGTCTGGGCAATGACCCACTTTGCCCATGCTTTAAACGTCTCTGCTAACAGGCTCACATCCACCCGGTGAAAGTGGATGGATTCTTAGAAGGATTATTGCCTGTAGTGGAAGCTCAGATGTTGCATCATGTGAAACAACTATATTGCTGGCTTCCTTGAGTGTTGATAGCATGCATGACGTAAAACAAAGAGTAATTACATACAACAAGTCAAGTTCAGCTATGATGGTATGACATGAGGGAGTGCGGGAAATATTGTTTGCCAGATGGAACCTTCTCTGGGGTAGATACAACTTCAGCTACCCCTGGTAAAACCCTACTAGATTCGAACAACCTTGGTACCACACCCAATGTTTCAGAGGACGAACACCTGCAGAGAGGGATACTCAACTGTGGTCTACCACCTCAATGTGTCCTTTTAGATCTCTCTTCTGACAGCGTTAATTGTAGAGACCTTGGGCCTTATGTAGGTGGGCTGGCATTTACCACTTCATAAATACCGAATCATACCGATTCGGTATTTATGAAGTGGTAAATGCTATGTAGGTAATGAGTCGGTAAATATTACCGAATCGGAAAAATTCGGTAATTACCGAATCAGTATTTACCGATTCGGTAATGAGGCATACCTTCCCATTGATGGGAAGGTATGCCTCATTACCGAATCGGTAAATACCGATTCGGTAATGGAGGAGCACATGCAAGGGTGGCAGGGTGTCACATTGACACCCTGTTGCACCCCTGATTCGGCCATGTGTTCACATGTGGCACACATACATGCCCTGAGGGCATGTGTGTCTGCCACATTGCACACATCTACGGGCAAAATAATGCATTTACACACATATTCGTCATTTACCACCAACTATTAGTTGGTGGTAAATAACGAATCCCCACACACACCACACAGTCCCCCTACATCTGATTTCTGTATTCGGAATTTACCGAATCGGTAAAATTACCGAATCGGTAAAATTACCGAATCGGTAACTTTACCGAATCAGTAATTTTACCGATTCGGTAAATTACGAATACAGAAATTCTCCCCCTACATCTCAAAAGCCAAAATACCGGTCGGTAACGGTATAATTACCGAAAATCGGCCGTTACCTACCGGTATTTGGCTGCCTACATGAGGCCCCTTATGTTGACAATACGTTAAAAACGATCATGTAAACAGTAGCACAGGCAAGGTGGGCGTTGGATCAGCCCACTTCAATCATTGGCTTTCTTGGGTTTCTCGTGGTTTGCCGTTGCTTCGACGGGCTGTCCATCAAGGGTTTGGCACTTCGTGGACTGAGTGACACATTGTCCCTTTTCAGCACTTGAAATGGAAAAATAGAAGTGCAGGTGCTCTGTACCAGAGTACCTGCTTGTTTCTGAGAAGTGCCGGTACTCTCCAATTAAAAGTATAGCATTTCTCTTGAGAAGTGCCGGTATTCTCCAATTAAAAGTAAAGCATTTCTCTTGAGAAGTGCCGGTACTCTCCCTCTCAAAATAAAAAAGTGCTGGTACTCCATACCGGACAGTACCGGCCCATTTAAAGCACTGTCCCTTTTGCTTTCACAGCGGCAAGGGTACTAAAGACGCCCTTTTGTTAGACTGCAGACGTAAAATGATGTGTAGCTCGTAATTCAGCATCAGTGTGTGTCAGTTCCTTGATGTGTTGACTTTACTGCCATGTTGACATTTGGCTGCTGGTTTATGACTTTTTTTTAGGAAGTGACATCTAGTTTGTCTTTATAAAAGGCTATGGCTATTCAGCAATCAGACTTGCAAGTTCACACGTTTTATGTCGTTCTCTTGATAACATGTTGAATTTACAGCTTTTTGTCCACAAAGAAAATATGTGCATTGTGCACAGCATAAGCTTTCCTGTATCTGCACCAAAAATACTAGCTGACTCTCAAAAGTATCTTGTATGCAAAGTTTTGCTATTAATGCCAATTAAATGCTCCACTTCCTATGCAAACTTACCCTTCTGACTCCTTTTTTCATTACAGACTTCTTTCAAGGGACAGCTTAATTCTGCTAAAGGAGTCTTTTCAACAAATATTCACCTCTTAGAGTCCAAATTATTTTTCCCCAAGAGGTGGTTTCATTGTCCAATGTTCATTCCAGAACATCTGAGAGTAGCGCATTCAAAGTGGCCGAACTAGGGCTGAACAAGACTCCCTTAACAAACAGCCAGACCAATCAGTTTTTCAGTCAATTTTTAAGAAAAGCGAGATTTACTGGCTTTGCCAGTGCTTGTTTGATTTCACACAGTGTATATTGGGGGCGGTTATTTGCTGCATATACATGCCTACTTTTGTGATCTAGGCACATGTTTTTATATTTTTTTTTAAGAATTGGAAGGCATTTTGCTGTTCTTTTAACCACTACAACCCCTTCATTATTATTACCACAATGTTGTTCTCGTTCCAAAACACGTATTAGAAAGAACAATTCTGGGATCAAGTGTCTTTTCATTTTTTAACATATTGCTAAACACTGCCACCATGTGGACTAAATCAGGAACGCCCATCAAAGCAAAACTATTCTAGTATAAGCATGTTTTTAGACAATGCGTGTACATTTTGTCTTAGAGCCGAGGCCCAATAGTGCTGCCTCGTCATTGTATTTTCATTGCCTCTTGTTTATTCCACATCGGTGCTGCTTTCTTGATGGCCTTTCATGTATTGGAAATGAAATATAACGAGCAGAGTGCGCACGGTTAATGTCAGTCAGGTGTGCTTCAGATTATAGCAAAGAAACAGACTAACATTTAGGGCCATATCTATGAGGCCACTTGCGCCTCCCTTGCACCACAACACGTGATGCAAGAGCAACACAAATGGAAAATGAGATTTATGAAGCTAAGCAAGGCCACTTTGCGTGGCCCGAGTGGCTTCATGAATCTGGAGTAACGCAACGCAGCGCAATTGCTGCATTGCCTTACTCTGCCCTAGGAAGGCATTGCATGGGTGCTCCCATGCAACTCCCATGGTTTTTGGAGCATTCCTAGATTTACCATAGACCTGGAAATACATCAAAAAGATATGTCTTATCAGGGGAGGCGTAACAAGGAGAAATATATTTATTCCTCCTGGTTACTCCCTCTTTCTATGTGTGCTGCATTCTGCAGGCATAGAAAGAGGAATATGCCTCAAGGGGTTATTTTTGTGTGTGCAGGAAGGTGCTCCTTCCTGCACAAAAACCAATCCTGCATGCAACACAGGCAGTCTTGCATCACGGTGCAAGGATGCCTGCTTTGGCGCTAGGCTGCCAAAATGGTACCAGCGCAGGGACAAAGGCAGGAGTGCACAGTATTCTTTTAAACACGGCGCATTCCTGCCCTATCCCTGTCACAGAGTGCAACGCAGCAAGGTGTTATAAATATGCTCCTTCGTTCATAACAAAAAGCTTAGAATCAGCACGTTCCTTGCAATTCCATGCCATACTCTGTGCCCAAGCACCCTGGCAGTGGTCTGTGCACAGTAGGGCTATTACTGCTCCTCTGCTGGCTGCATAAGGACCGATGACATGTCATGGTCACCCAGCAATATTCTTCAGTCTTCCCCTTCAGGTTGAAGTGAGTGGATGCCACGGAGGACGCAGAGTTTCTGCCATAGATTTTCATTTGTTTGAAGGAACAAGGGTACCCCAATATGCGAACCAGGGGTGATACAATGTGGAGAGACACAATGGTTCTTAATGGCCTAAGAAGGTCCGGAACAGAAAAAGAGACCCTAAGGAGGGCAAGTAATTTAATATAGGTACATAGACTCATAGGAGAGAGCGATAATTATTATAGAAAAAGGGGACATGAAAATCAAATTATGACAATTATTTATTATACATAAGATGAATTCAAGTGCTCACATATTCAGTGACAATAAGCGTGACGTGAAAGGTGAGGGTGAACTAAAAGAGAACATCGCATTGACAACAATTGAGAACCATTTTCTTTTTAAAATTAATATAGAGGGTTCATGTTGCAAGAGGTCGACGACGTTTTGAACTCAATTATTCGAGTTCATCTTCAGGACAAATAGTGAGCAAAAGGACTCTAAAAATGAAGAATTAAAAAATAGGTATAAGTAACTCATAGTGTGGTCCCTAAAATATATAGCATCACAATCATTTAAATGTGTAGTACATAATGCTCTCTATTAAGTGATGCAACAAGTACAAGTTTAGAGTACCTAATTTAGAGAAAGAACAGTGACAGAATAAATCAAAAATGAACAAAGATGAACATTAAGACTGTGTAATGAATATATACAATTGACACAATGTTCATGGGGGATATTAGTAGGTATTAGCGTAAGGCCCTATAGGAGGCAAGGGAACATGACTAATTGGACAGGGGTTAACCAAACATAGTCTAAATGCCACTTGCATATTGGTGTATACGCTGATTGCCAACTGTAGAGAGGGAAACTGAATGAGCGCGGGAGCAGTAAAGGCACTTACTTTGCATATGGAAACGATGGGGTAAGTCTCTGAAAGGTGTAGTCAATTAGCGGCTCAAAAGTGGTAGATTCACGTCAATGAAGGCCTCGAGGGAAGCGGGAGGCCTGAGGAGAAGGGGTAATTGGTGTAAGAAACTCGTACAGCGGATTAAGTGCAAGGATACGGGAGTTCGCCAAAGTTGAGGCACTTACTTGAAAAAAGCCCGCTGGGACCACAGGAATCAATTTTATGTGGAACAATGGTATTCTAGTGCCGGGAATTGAATCTGTAGGGAAGGGGGAGTGATTAGGGTCAAACGGGCAAATGAAGCCACGGGGAAGGTGAGGAAAAAGGAAACGAAGGTTGCTTACTCTTTGAACCGGCAAAAACTCCAATAAATGGGAGCCTCAAGGCGGGGTGGAGCGGATCCTGTTCGAGTGCTGCTACGCGCTACGAATGAGGGTAGGAGCCGGGAGCGCTTGGTTTATGTGTCTGTGAGTTGCTATTGGTTACGTTAAGTGGCAACAGCTGAATGCGCAAGCATGCGGGTTAGTCCGAGGGCGATAATTGGCTCGGGACATGCGTGATGTCAATAAGCAACAGCTGAAACGCGAGCATGCGTGTTGGTTTAGAGGCGGTAATTGGCACGGGACATGTGTGCGTAGTCTGCATGTAAATTAAAGGAGCTTTTCTCGAGGGCGGCATGTTAATACCCGCTGCATGAGACTGATATCACATAAGAGCAGCAAAAACGCTCACTGGTGAATAAAAAGTAAGGCGTTTCCTAGTGAAAAGGTGGTATGTCTTGGGTCAAAGGTAATTGGTCACATGGCTAATACTAACCAAGAGTACATACATTAGCGGGGGTTAGTGTAGTGAGATCATAAAACTTTGCATTGTACATAGCAAACAGTAATCCAGATAAGTTGACACCAGCAGCTAAAAACAAACAAAGCCTCTGATATAAGGGATCATGAGTGTGTATAACCAGGATATCTTTTTATAGAATGGTACTATATTCATCCAGAGTGTTCAGCCCATGTTCGATAGTACGTCATTTGAAAATCCATTTGCATTCCATGCGGTTCAGGATTTGCTGTTGATTCCCTCCTCTGTGATTAGGGTGTAGACTTTCAATCACTTGCCATGTAAAATCAGTTTCAGAGTGTCCTTTGGCCAAAAAATGTTCCACCAATGGCGCCGTTTGTATTTTGCAGCGGATCCTGCTTCTATGTTGAGAGATCCTTGTCTTGATTTTCTGCGTGGTTTGTCCGATATAGAGTAGTTGGCAAGGACATTTAATACAGTAAATCACATTTTGTGAATTGCGGTTGGAAAAGAACTGTAAGGTGTGTTTTATGCCATTAAATTCAAACAACTTGGTGTTACATGTAGAATCACACGCCATGCAATTGTTACATTTATAGTGGCCTTGTAGGGGAGGAAGGCCAAGAAAAGAATGTAAAGTATTGTAGGTTTTTGGGCCCTGACTAGGTGGTCCTTAATATTGCGTCCCCTTTTAAAGGCAAATAGCGGGGTACCTGTGGTGAGCTCCAATGGACCTAGTACTGACCAGTGTTTTTTTATCATTTTGGTGAGTTTGTTACTGACTGGGCAGAAAGTAGTCACACATGTGATCTTGGAAAGGGGTGCTCTTTCTTTGGGTTGTAATAAGAATTCACGATGCGAGTACCAAGCTCGTTTCATCGAGCGTTTAACTAACCGTCTAGGATAGCCTCTGTCAGTAAGCTTTTTGCACAGGATTTCAGCCTCTAAGAAGAAATCCTCTTTGTATTTGCAATTCCTTCGAATTCTGAGGAATTGTCCGTAAGGTAAACCGTCCCTCAGTGCTCTAGGGTGAGAACTATCATATTGCAAGAGGGTGTTACGCTCTGTCGGTTTCCTGAATAGGGTAGTGTAGAGTTCGCCATTGGAGCTCTTGATAGTGACATCTAAGTAGTCAATTTTGGTGTTATCAAAATTATAGGTGAATTTGAGATCAGTCTGGATGCTGTTAAGCCATGAGCAGAATGATTGAAGTTCAATTTCAGTGCCAGACCAAATCATAAACACGTCGTCTATGTACCTGCGCCAGATACGGATTTTCTGAAGAAATGGATCAGTCCTGTTGAGAATGATATTGGTCTCAATATCGTCAACAAAAAGTATGGCAAAATTGGGGGCAAAAACGGCCCCCATAGAAGTACCTTTACATTGTCTGTAGTACTTATCTTGAAACATGAAATAATTTCTAGTAAGGGCTATGTCAAGAAGTGAAATAATAAACTCTGTGGGGACCTGATGTGGAGCTGGACGTAGATTTAGGTGTTTTGTGATGACCTCTATACCTTTGTCTTGAGGGATGTTGGTATATAGCGATTCAATGTCAAGAGTGACAAGGAATTCTGTTTGGGGGTCAAAGGGTTGAGATTCAATGAGATTGATCAGATGTGTGGTGTCCTTTACATATGTGGTAGTGTCTTGTACCATATTCTTTATGAAAAAATCAATATATCTCCCTAGAGGTTCTAAAATCGAACCACAACCGGAGAGGATGGGTCTGCCTGGTGGAGTTTCCAAATTCTTGTGGATCTTAGGGAGAGTATATAGGACCGGAGTCCTGGGGCTTTTGTTGTTGAGAAAGGTAAATTCTTGTTTACTAATGTAGCCTTCTTCTAAAGCCTTTTTGGTGATCGTGAGGATGAGATCACTGATGTCTTGGAGGGGATTGCGCATAAGGCGTTCATAGTGCGATGTGTTATTGAGTTGACGGTGAATTTCACTGTCATAGGCGGTTTTATCCTGTAGGACGATACCACCTCCCTTGTCACAGGGTTTTATAACCACATCGTCCAGATTTTTGAGAGTGTTAAGACTGTGCCTTTCTTCTAGGCTTACATTAAAAGGAGTAAACCTGTAATTAGTTTTTATATCATTGAAGTCTTTTAGTACAAGATGTTCAAATGCAATGACTTCCGGGGGCATAGAGCCACTTGGTGGGTTAAATGTAGACTTGGGTCGTAGTCCTGTAATGTCAGTCTTAGTGATGGTCTCTTTATTTTGAAAGAACACATTGAGTCTTACTTTTCTAAAAAAACTGGAGAATTTCGGTATGGTTGTCAAACCAATTAGGTTTTTCCGTGATGACAAAAGACAAACCTCTACTAAGTAGAGCAATATCAGTGGAGGCCAATTGGTGCTTGGATAAGTTAAAGATAGGCATTTGGTCCATGTTGGAAGTGGTAGGGGGGGAGGAAGGATTCAATACTGGTAGGCCCATTGGTAAAATTTCCTGCGTGTTTGTCGTTCCCCTGGGGGGAAGTTGTATCTGGGCCTCCCTCTGCCTCTGCCTCTGGATCTCTCCCCTGTGAAGGGTTGGCCTCTCCCTAAAAAATTGGGATTGTGTGTGGAAGTGCTCAGGCCTTCTCCGGGGTCAGAGTTGTCGGATTCTAGAGAGGAATCAGAGAAAGAAACCGGTTGCCTATTTCTGAATCTACCCCAAGTACCCGTTGGGTACCTCTGTTGTTCTTGGTTGTAGGATGTGAAAAAATCTTCTCTGAGGTAGGGGTAGGTTTGTTCTTTATTATAGTTTCTTATGTCTTTTGTCACTTTGGTAGACTTTTTGTGGTGTTCAAAATTTTGGAAATCAATAATCGTGCGTTCTAGTTTTTCTAGGGCTGACTTGGCATCTGCTAGGCTATCTAGTTCTAAGATTGCCTTTTCTAGTTCTCGGATCTCTAGTAATTCTATTCTGCTGTGATTTTCAAATGCCGTACTATCGAACATGGGCTGAACACTCTGGATGAATATAGTACTATTCTATAAAAAGATATCCTGGTTATACACACTCATGATCCCTTATATCAGAGGCTTTGTTTGTTTTTAGCTGCTGTTGTCAACTTATCTGGATTACTGTTTGCTATGTACAATGCAAAGTTTTATGATCTCACTACACTAACCCCCGCTAATGTATGTACTCTTGGTTAGTATTAGCCATGTGACCAATTACCTTTGACCCAAGACATACCACCTTTTCACTAGGAAACACCTTACTTTTTATTCACCAGTGAGCGTTTTTGCTGCTCTTATGTGATATCGGTCTCATGCAGCGGGTATTAACATGCCGCCCTCGAGAAAAGCTCCTTTAATTTACGTGCAGACTACGCACACATGTCCCATGCCAATTACCGCCTCTGAACCAACACGTATGCTCGCGTTTCAGCTGTTGCTTATTGACATCACGCATGTCCCGAGCCAATTATCGCCCTCGGACTAACATCCATGCTTGCGCATTCAGCTGTTGCCGCTTAACGTAACCAATAGCAACTCACAGACACATAAACCAAGCGCTCCCGGCTCCTACCCTCATTCGTAGTGCATAGCAGCACTCGAACAGGATCCGCTCCACCCCGCCTTGAGGCTCCCATTTATTGGATTTTTTGCCGGTTCAAAGAGTAAGCAACCTTCGTTTCCTTTTTCCTCACCTTCCCCGCAGCTTCATTTGCCCGTTTGACCCTAATCACTCCCCCTTCCCTACAGAATCAATTCCCGGCACTAGAATACCATCGTTCCACATAAAATTGATTCCTGTGGTCCCAGCGGGCTTTTTTCAAGTAAGTGCCTCAACTTTGGCGAACTCCCGTATCCTTGCACTTAATCCGCTGTACGAGTTTCTTACACCAATTACCCCTTCTCCTCAGGCCTCCCGCTTCCCTCGAGGCCTTCATTGACGTGAATCTACCACTTTTGAGCCGCTAATTGACTACACCTTTCAGAGACTTACCCCATCGTTTCCATATGCAAAGTAAGTGCCTTTACTGCTCCCACGCTCATGCAGTTTCCCTCTCTACAGTTGGCAATCAGCGTATACACCAATATGCAAGTGGCATTTAGACTATGTTTGGTTAACCCCTGTCCAATTAGTCATGTTCCCTTGCCTCCTATAGGGCCTTACGCTAATACCTACTAATATCCCCCATGAACATTGTGTCAATTGTATATATTCATTACACAGTCTTAATGTTCATCATTGTTCATTTTTGATTTATTCTGTCACTGTTCTTTCTCTAAATTAGGTACTCTAAACTTTTACTTGTTGCATCACTTAATAGAGAGCATTATGTACTACACATTTAAATGATTGTGATGCTATATATTTTAGGGACCACACTATGAGTTACTTATACCTATTTTTTAATTCTTCATTTTTAGAGTCCTTTTGCTCACTATTTGTCCTGAAGATGAACTCGAATAATTGAGTTCGAAACGTCGTCGACCTCTTGCAACATGAACCCTCTATATTAATTTAAAAAAGAAAATGGTTCTCGATTGTTGTCAATGCGATGTTCTCTTTTAGTTCACCCTCACCTTTCACGTCACGCTTATTGTCACTGAATATGTGAGCACTTGAATTCATCTTATGTATAATAAATAATTGTCATAATTTGATTTTCATGTCCCCTTTTTCTATATTAATTATCGCTCTCTCCTATGAGTCTATGTACCTATATTAAATTACTTGCCCTCCTTAGGGTCTCTTTTTCTGTTCCGGACCTTCTTAGGCAATTAAGAACCATTGTGTCTCTCCACATAGATTTTCATTTGGCAGCCTAATGCATTGTGGTAATTGAGGCATGATTCACATCAATTCACCCAACTAAACTAACCCTCAACTACAAATTGAGGCATCTACTGTGGCCGTGCCAAAGAGCCTTTTCCCCTTACTTTAGCCACGCTGAACAGCATCGCTAAAAACCACTGGCAAAGCATATAGGTCACAGAGGCGAGACCGATTGGACTTTGCCAATGTTTGTTTCAGTAATTACTGCCAACAAACAAAGGCTCCCCAGATTTACCGAACCTGCTTGAGGTCATCAATGAAACCCTGATATAGATGGAGACTTCTAGTTTTCTTCAATGTGCTTTATTTTCACTCCTCACAATTAGTGAAGAGGGTCCACAATATATGATTTAGGCACAGGAATTAAATTTGGCTGGCCAGTCAGATATTTTTACTTGTTAAAGGAAAACTATATGGTATCAAACAAACAATATGCATGTCAGAGAGGGGCTATGGAGGGATGGGGACACTGCTGCAGGGTGGTAGTGAGGATGTTCATGAAGAATGAGGTAATTGGGGGGACACCAAAAAAGAATGTGGCACCAGGTGCCACTAGCTCTAAAGTTGGTCCTGTATTTGTTACCTCACAGTGTAAATTCTGCACAAGGAAAATCGGGCACTGAAACTATTTTTGACTTATGAGCCAGAAGAAGGTAATGCATAAAGTTTACCTTTATTCTGACACTTTGGTGGTATTTTCAACAAGCATTTAAAATGCAATAAGTCTCGCATTACTGAAGGTTTGAGCTATTGGCGTTTCATTTTTATTTGCAATGCTTATAGCTCAAACTTTCAGTAATGCAAGACCGATTGGATTGCAAATGCGTGTTTAGCATTGATCTTCCCTTACTGAGGACTGCTTGGACTACACTAACAAGCACTGGAAATGCAATTGGTCTGGTCCTGCTTGTTGTAAAAGCGTGCTCCGAGGATGGGACGGGGGGTGGGGGCTGAAGAGAGGAGAGGCACCCCGAGCAGCCGTTTTGAGTGTGCTAGCCACACACAAAAAAAATGGACAACACAAGGGGAGTGGGGAATTTACAACTTGAATGGCATGAAGAGGGGAGGGAAGGGCTAAAGGAATCATGACTAGGTAAATGAAAGCGGAATGCGGGGCAGGGAAACATAGACAACAGGAGGGGAGCAGGGAGTTTACAACTTGAATGGCATGGGAAGGAAGGGGCTAAAGGCAACACAATATGGACACTGGGTGAATGAAAAGCGGGCTGCGGTGAAAGGGGGCTGTGGGGATGATAAGCGGCCAGGCTTGGAGCAGGCAATTAACATTTGAAGCTGAGGCAAAAGAAAAAGTAGTGAGCAACAGTAACGTATAGGGTACACCGTGAACTAATGGATGTAACGGGGGCAGTCTCCAGGGCGGGAGGGAAAATTTAAGCTTTTGACCAATGAAAAGCAAGGATTTTTCACAAGCACATTAAGGAATCAATCGCAAGCGATGGGCGTGCTGAATGCCAATACACCAGATACAGCATGTTTTGAGAGACAGCAAACACGCTGCCTAGGCAAGATCTAAAAAGGCACCAGGCAGAGACTTACTGTTTATTTCTGTAATTTGTATAGTATTTATGCTATCCTGTAACTAAAATATAGCTGGGCACTGTAGCGCACAGCCAAAATGGGTAAAGCACTACCCGATCGGACACAAAATAAATCCTCACTTACTTCCATCTGATCACCTTATTGTTCCAGCTGTTCTTGGCAAAATAATCTATAAAATAATCCCTTCAGAATGAACAGTTACAATTTTGACCAACCATTTAATTTCATTTCCATAAGCTAGGCAAATAATTTAGTGGGGCATGTGTGGTAGACCATTGACTTTGGATCCCCAAACGTTATAGCTAAATCGAAGGTGTAGAAATTGGTTGTATGTCAGAACATTGATGATAAAAAAATAATCTAATATAAATATTGTAGCATAAATATTGTCCACTAAAAAATATAGTTCCTGGGTGTAGATTTGCTATTATTAACTCCAAAGAAGTGATATTCTTCTAAAGGATATTTAGGACACTATATTTTTGCCTAACAATATTTTAGACTGGAAAATCTGTGCCCATTTGTCACAGATTTATTTCCTGTAAGAAAATGGTATAAAATAATTAAGAAGGTAGATAGGAAAACTAAATTCCCAACCTGTTCAGTAGGTATCTCGCTTTGTTGTGTGTAGATTTAGATTCCGTATATAGGTTTCCCGATTTATGCCATGGGTACAATTCATATTGCCCTTATTTAGGCATAGAAAATCCAGTCCTTTTTTAGGCATTGTCCATGCTAACCAAATACAGGCATGGTCTCCTACATCCGTCAATCCACGTCACAACGAGTTCTTGGAAAACCAGACTCTTAAGCCTTTAGGAATTTCCCTTGCTTGGATATTGATTTCTCCAAGAACTCATTAAGTATGCATGAACATCTATTCCTTAGGGGTTCATTCATGACGTTCCGATGCCTGACTTTTACGTCAATACAGGCATTCCTAAACACCTTCAAGGTATAAATATACCTACACTTGCCCTGGCAAACCACGGTTCCGGTACGGTCCAGTTTGACTGCCTACTTGGGGTTCGCCACAGCGAGTTCGGAAGGAGTTCAGAAGGAGATCGAGTTCCCGCCTGATGCACTGACCAGACGCTGTCATCCTCCTCGTAGAGAATCCAGCTCCAGTGTTTCTGACTCCCCTTGCGGGGTGTTAAATATTGAGTCCCGGAAAGAGATTCCAACTTCACACATTCTAAGGTATGGAGCAGACTAGAACTTAGAGAAACTTTTGGCAACTCTTGGCAAAACTAAAACTATAGCTATAGTTAGCTATACTTTAGAAAACAGCACCTACTTCTTACCTCCTACTACACGTAGGTTAGGTACACTGGGGTAGAACTATTTAGAAGCATCAGATGAGTATTCACATTTTAGCCTGTGTTATTTATGTATGTATTTTATGAATATATGTCATAGCTACAAATCATGCTATTGCGGTATTATTTTATCTTACTGCTAACCCTGTACGTATTGTACTTCGCATCCTGTCTTACGAGTGTGGCAGTTCATATCTCTTGCATGAGAAATAAGACTGTTCAATAAACCCCTTTTTATTGAAACGCCCGTTTCTCTATTTCTGTGCAACTCTGTATTAACGAAGCATGCACGATTGACTGAGTGAAACTGTTATCTATTGTTTCCACGGTTCTGAGAATGTTCCGACTCTAAGGGAAACAAAGTTGTCATGTTTATGCGGTTGTCAGAAACTAATCTCTTCTTGTATATTCGAGAAGTTTCTAGTGACCTCTGAGTTAGCTGGCACACACAAGTAATTAAGTTTAATGTACTCGAGAGAGACATACTGACCTCAGTCCTATGTCAAAACTATAGTGTATATTATTCCAATGCGCAGTGCCTATCAGGGATATAGGAACTACACTACAGCTTGAAGATATTGATCTTCAAAATCAGTCGGTGGAGCTTTCCCATATCCCAGAAGAGGTCGACAGTGACTCAGTCTCAGGTGAGCATGACTTGATTTCCCACTAGGCTCTACGGACCTGTACCGGTAATGCCGGGAACTAATGTGCTACTTGCCCCTTTCCAGGTGATAGATAAAATGTTTGTGTTGCCTATGGTTGACGGTAATACAGGGGCAACGGGGCTATTTGAGAGGGGTAAGGGGTTACAGCACCTTGCATGGTAGGAGTAGGTGTGACTACACCAGTTGTTCAGAATTTCGTGGTATTTCACACTAGGAGAGACCACCTCTGCAGATATTTGTGAGAAACTTTCTATGAGCCAGAAAGTAATACACTACCAAACATTCCCTGCCCCTTTGTATCTCTCTTGCATTTCTTGCTTTCTCCTTATGTGACGGTTTTGCCATCTTTCTCTTTCTCCATCCTTAGAATCTGTGTATTGTTCCCTCTCTTGCACTTGGTAAATGTCTGATGTGTAAAAATAAGTGCTAGTGCCCAAAAATAAGTGCTGGTGGCCCCCACCGGCTCAAACTAAGCACTGCCTCCAAGTCTGTGTATTATAGGCCCATGCACACAGAAAAGAGTAACACAAGCTCATATTAGATGCGTGACGTTCTTTTCTCCCCACCTTCAGAACCACTTACATATCAGGAGACTCATACACGTTATGAAATATCACACATTACTTTTGTCTTTGTACTGTAAATGCAAGTTCTTCTTTTCTGTGTGCTGACCATCCTGAAAGGGGACGTCCAGGAAACTTGGTGCTCACTCCCTGATAGAGGAGTGTAGAGGGAAATTGCAAGACAGGGATGATGCGGGGGGGGGGGGGGGGGGGGGGGGGGGCGGCGGGGATCGGGGCGCAAGGCTGCTGTATCAGTTGAATGAGACAGCATTATTTTCACAAAACAAAGGAAAGTGCTGACAGTGGTTCTAAAATGCAGAGCTATTCTCTCCAAAGAGGATATAAATAGTTTAAGACGCTGCATTTTGGGGATGATGATTTATGTTGTCTGCCGCGAGTGATAAAGATGCAGGTCTGGGCCCGTCCCCGGAGGCTTCACTGGGGATGTTCTAGGAGCACACCAACTCCAAGACAGGGAACAGTCTGACACCGGGACAGCGAGCAGACATGCACCAAGGCAAGGTGGTCTGTGATCACAGAAGTCTCAAGACGACACCCCTAAAAATGTATCCAAGTGCACAGCCTGAAGCGTGCAGAAAATTGGATGCTCTTGTATAATGAGAGCAAAACACAGAGTCTCCCTAGAAGAGATAGAGGCCAACATAAAACACAGGAAGACACTGGGTCTGCCTGGAAGAGACAGAGGCCAAAGTAAAACATAGGAAGACACTGGGTCTGCCTGGAAGACAGAGGCCAAAGTAAAACATAGGAAGACACTGGGTCTGCCTGGAAGACAGAGGCCAAAGTAAAACATAGGAAGACACTGGGTCTCCCTGGAAGACACAGAGATAGAGGCCAAAATAAAACTTAAGAAGACACAGGGTCACCCTAGAAGACACAGAGGGCACAAAACACCCTGGACTGTAATGTAGATGTCAAAACAGTAGCTGTATCCGGCTCATCAAGCGCTGCATGTGATAAACGTGTCAGTCTGGGACTGTTCCTGGAGCCATGTGGAGGAAGATTTCAGCCCTGAACCGCAACCTCTCATTATTACCTCTCACCCCAACCTCACACACCATCTCATCCTGTCAGGTAACTAGTGAACAGGCTCTTCAAGAAGCCATGGAAAACCATATCTTATGGGATACAAAAAGCACATAAAATAACATGATGCATGATATGTTACCTTTCCTTTGTCTCACTATATAGTGAACCATGCCACATAATTTGGTCCCACATTGGTATACAATTCCCATAGCCCTAGTAATGATGTATTAGCACTCTATGCCTCATTTAGAGTAATGCGGGTGACTTCTTTGAAAGACTTGATCCTTTGCCAAGTGGACACCACATTTGAGGTGCCTGGTTGACAACATGTTTTGTTCCGCAAAACCAAATTCCAAAGTTTGAGTTAGCTGTTGCAAAACAATGCTCGCCTCCCACCAGCACACACGCAGAAAGTTTATTTTTCACACAGGGGCCATTGTACGCGTCTCCTTCCTATGACCACCATGTCCGGCAAAGGGGTTCGCGGGACCCGAGTGTGATGTATTGTGAATTGTGTTATTTGAGGATATCATTATTATAAACACGAGAAGTTACTTGTCAGATCTTCACTGTATCCCCTATACTTCCTGGCATATCTAAAACCGCAGTATCCCTAAACCTCCTGTCATAACTGGAAAAAAAAGCAATGTAAAGCCAATAGGTCTGACCTGGGGAAGTGTGCCACTTTTTGTATTATTTGTTCGAGCAAAGCTTAGAATTTCAAAGAAGAAAAAATGGCAGTGCGCATATGCTTGCAAAGAAAGTGTATAACAAGGTGCACTCCTTTTCAATGTCCATGCGTGTATGGCCAGGCGAAATGTCGTCATTCGCAGTACATAAGAGCCAATGGCTGACTCCTTACACAATGCTGCATACTGTGATAAGCAGAAACCAAATGTTAAAGCCGCTTGAACGTACCAATGATTGAAGAAGGCTGAACCCCCAAGCCCTGCTATGTTTGTATTCATGTATGTATTTTATTATGAGTTTTTAATTAAACATGAGTATTGCGTACTGTGGCAGATCAAACAATAAGTACAGTGAAAAGCAATATTAATTTTCAACGGCGCTCTTCTAAACTCTGCCCGCTGGAGGTCGCTCGAGTCAAATTGCTGGCCCTTTTCAAACGCTTGGCGCTAAGAAGCTATTTTTCTTGTCTCCCAGGAGCAGGCCATGCAGAGAGAGAGATCCGATATCCCGCTGCAAGATGAATAGCTTTTTGCCTGACTAGCGATGTTTTTAAGAACAAATACCATCGAGATACAGCTAAATCTCCAGTTAAAATAACAGCGCGCCGTGGTTGGGATGTGCAAAATTCCTACATGTATTGCCTTAACGAGCATACAAAACCTTGATAGTCTAGCTAATTTAACCAATGTTAGTCAGCTCGAGGACAATAATATGCAATGGTTGAAATGTATGCAAATAAGTACAGGAGCGGTGACCTCGAGGGCAATGACAGGACACAGGGATAGAGTCGGTGACTGTGGTGGGGACAGACCAGGGCGTGGCTAAAAAGAAAAATATACTCTAAATATTTTGTTGGCCTTGCAATTGTAAGTTCACCTATAAATAGCTGTGATAGTAATTAGGCCCAAATACTTATTTAAAGGGCAGTTAAAACGGGTTTCACTGAATTTCTAAAGTGTAGCGCTATTGCATTTTAAGCTCATGAGCAGAATGTGAGAACTTACAATTTCTGGGAAGGCTATCTGACCATAATTGGAGCATGTCACATATAAAATGCATCTAAAGTTTTGTAGGTTGTGCGTTAACCCGTTAACTCACTTATCTATATGTCTACCATTCAAACGTGATACATTTTTTACAGACAAATCTCTTCAGTACGTACTTTAGCCCACTGAGCTTTCTCTTTGGGATGAAAATGTGTGGCTTGTAGGATACCCAAAGCTCTCTTCAGCAGATGCATTTACCCACTGAATTTGCAGAATGAATATAGAATCAGTGACCTACTGACTATATACCTGACTCGGCTGTCAGTCTGTGAGCCCCAAGAGCTGTCTCACAAGGACTGCAGCCCTGGACATGTAAATTAAACATGGGACTAAAGCATAGAGTACCTGTTTTTCGGTACTTTGCATTATTTTTTGCTTTCAACCCTTTAATTTTTTCCATTGGTTGTTTCCTAATTCATTTCTCGATTCTTTCTTATCTTAATCAATCGCTTTATATTCTACTTGTCAAACTCTGTTCTCTCCCTTCTACGTTCTATGTACGACCAGGGCGTCGGGCCGCCCTGGGACCACTCCAAAAGCCAGATATGAGAGATCTCTGACGGTGGTGCAGCAGTCTTGAGGCCACAATATTCTTGCCCCGCCAAGCATATTACGAGTTTCCTCACCACCAAACTTTTCATGGCAGTCCATGCCCTGCAGGAACTTCCTTTCATGCTTCCATTGCAGTGCCTTTTTCAACGGCACCGTCAAAGAACTGTCAGCCAGACAGGAGAAAACTCCTAATCTGGTGGGTGGTTCAAACATGGGTTTGGTGGTGCTGGGCAGTCCTGCTCCTGCACTGCCAAACTCATAATAAGGCCCCATGTGCTTTCTGTTCCCACTGGATACATATACCATATTGAGAAGACAAAGAGACCAGCATTACACAATGTGGTTGCTAAAATGTGCAGAGCAGTGTTAGCTAAGTTACAACAGCACCATAGATCACAAGCTATGGAGCCCCCACCATGTTGCCCCATAAATACTGTAGAATACGGGTAGCATAGCTGGCTGCATGCAAGCGGGCTCCAACAATACAGCCATCATATTCGTTTCTGGGCCTTTGAAGGGTCTGGTCTTAGGGCGCTGGTCTCCCAGCATCAGTTGCTGTTAGACTTCAGTAACGCTGCTCTACCATTATCTCACCAGTCTGCAGCATTCATATGACCAGGCACAAGGCAGTGGTCTGCACAAGGAATTAAATGCACAGACAAGACTACTCCGGTGAAGTTTGAATTGTTACATATGACGTTTGAATTGTTAGATATTGACTTTTACAACACAGCAGCCACCACCCCAGCATGCACCCAACCATCTTCGACATGCGGCGTACTCAATATAGCGTATATCAAGAGCCACAATAGAGTGTCTCCAATTATATGCTAATATCCTATTTACATCTCATTCCAGAAGGAGGTGCAATGGTCATCAGGGGACCATCTGCTCTGCACTCTGGTACACAGCAGAAGATGCCCTTCCTTCCCTTCAGGCTTGGGCAGGACAGAGCCCAGATAAACCATCCAGGAAGGGTTATTTCCTAATAAAAAGTATGGGAGCTACTTTCACAAAAAAAAAGTTTAGGAATGCCCAAGGTTGTTAATAATAGGTTAATCTGCAGATGAAAAGGAGTCATGTGTTAGTGCCTGGTTATAATTATGTGCAAAATTATGTGTACATAACAAAATACACTTTGCATTATTCAGAGTGAACATTCAACACATGGGCATACCTTACCTTCAACAGGACACTGGTTCATGGAGAAAATGTGTCTCACAAAACATGTTCTGCTCGATCTGGTCTCCCCTTCTGCCTCCTTTCTCTCGATGGTCATGGAACTCCTCAGTGACTTGCAATATCCTTATCATGTGCTTCAGAGGACACTTTACCGCATATTTGTAAAGGTTTTACAATTCATATTACTTAACTTGGCACAAAAGCTAGAATTAACTGGTGGATGCAGATCCTAGAGAAGCACCAGCACCTTGGCCCTGAAACCACAGACATTCCATAAAAAGAAACCTTGCAACAGATCCTTCTCAGGTATGGCCCCTAGAATCTGGAATTCCCTACCACCCAAAATCAGACTGAATCCCTCAACTGCATCTTTGAAAAAAGAAGCTAAATTACTAATTGTAACCAAATTCCTTCACTACATCATCCAGTTTGACTCACGATCTACAACCATGACTACTACTAGTCTGTCTGACCCTGCCGATTATCCAGTTGATCTGTCCTAGATATATTACCGCCATCAATTTGAGAACTTTCAAAGTTTGTACTATGCTCAATTATGTTTATTGCTTGCTTTCTTATTTTCCTTTCTTTCACGATCACCTTGACCTTTCATCTACTCCCATGATTACTACTAGACTGTCAGGTCATGTTCAGTGTCCCATCGACTTGTTTACCTTCCTCAATCTGTGAACCTACACTGTTTTTATCACTCATGATCATGTTGTTGGTTGCGTTGCTGCTTCCCTTTTTGTTCCAACCATCTGCAAAGTGCTCTGATACCCTCACAGGTCAAGTTTGTGCTTTATAGAATTTTATAAATAAATAATTTCCAACAGAATTAAATTGTGCCTACTTCATACAATTAAGATTCTAAGATGCAATCATTGTAATCCAACCAAGGAAACCCCTCTTAAATAAGCCCTGTTGCTGAACTGACAGTCTTTCTCTTATCTGCATATATCTCAAACATATTTCTACTCATGTTCCCCACCTCAGCTGTCCTCCGAATGGCTACTGCTCGCCTCTCTGAAAAGTCTTACAACTACCGCAGCAGTATATCACCTCCATTAGCACCTGATCCAGTGCCTTCTGGGCCCACTTCCTTAACATTGGTCCTCCGATGGGCCTTTTCCGATTGAGAGGTGATGGGGTTAACATTACATCAATCAATTTTTAATTAACAGTTTAATCCATTTGGTTACACAATAAGGACCAGGAATCAGTAACTATGGTTAAGGTTTATTGCAAACTAACAATCAAGTTAAGGTTGACGATTCTTAGCACCATACTATAAAGATACAGAATCACCACGGGAAAGCCTAACCTCCTAAAGAAATCAAGCAAACAAGGCATTGATTCACAGTAATACAAAAGATTAATAAAAGTATTTGATGCTCAGAGAAGAGTCTTAGATGTTCTCGTCTTTCCATGAGTAAATCAAAATCACCTAAAGTGAAGTCCAACCTAAGAGGATGGTTCTAAAGTCTAAAGGATCTAAAAACTCAGGAATTCCATAAATGAAAATAGAACTAGACAAGAAAATAAGTAAGAAGCTGTCAGCATTTCAGAAGCTTGGTCAACAGTCTTCATGTCTTGGAGTACATGTTATTCTAAGCCACACTCAGGAAAGAATCAAAGGAAGCATAGAGGTCTGAACATCTCGAAATTCGAGGAAATGTGCGGTAACTTTAGACAGTGTAGACTCCAATATTCACACCAAAGTTGTTTTGATAACACCCTTCTGTTCACATCATCAGGGGTCCATTGTCTTTCTCCCTTCTCACGTTGCAGACTGCAGCATTCGCAAAGTATCCCACACTGGACATGGGAACAACATTGTCTTCTCACACACAGACCAGGTTGTAACATTGCTGAACAGGCCTTTCAGTTACCACTCTAGACCTCCATGTTCCTTTGTCAAGGTCTTCTTCTCAAGCACTCTCCTTCTATCAATAGTACAGTAATGTATCTATTCCCCCAACTAACAACACATGTGAATACCTGCAAGAAATGTAATGTTAGCAGAAAAATGGAAAATAATATTCTATGCAACACTTTAAAGAGGCAGACTAAAGACAATTTAAAGTATTAACTCAATATTGCACATTTAACATGCGTGTGGACACTCAAACATAAATGAATATGAATTGTCAGTACATTAGATTTATATCACATAGGGCAAACAGTAAACTCTTAAATGTATATGTAGTATGTCTAAAAACTAAATTTTAATGCAATACGTGTGAAACATTACTGTACACACTGCATAAACCTTATTCGTTTCTAATGTAAATGAGATTTTAGAACGTGAGGATGAGTCAATCTCTACTCAAATATTTATGCAATTATGGCACACGTCATGTAACTCTAATTTCTGTAGTGAGTACATGTCTACTCAATAAGGATGGTTTATTGATCAAAACTTCAGAGAATGTAACTATTGGCATGGTTAAGGCACACAATATCAGAAAGTTCACTAACCCTACAATGACTGCAAATTAAAATAATGTCAAGGGCAACACTCATTTTAATGTTGTTAGACCACACGAGAAACATGTGCCAAACGCACATTCATGTCATGTATTTGTTATGAACCATACTATATATGAATCATTGCACCTCTTTTCTGATTTGTAATCCATATTAATCATGGTCAATGATTGTTGGAAGGTGGATTATAGGGGATGGTAGGTAGACACCTAACACCAGAAACAAGGTCACCAACACTGTACTGGGTCCTAAATAGGGTCTCTATTCATTAGTCACTTGCTCAACCCTTGGTAGCTGACACCGAGCAATAAGGCTTAACTTAAGAGACAGGCATGTAAAGCATTTAAAAACACCAATACACTGAATAAGCAAGACAACACACAACAAAAATTCCATTCCAATTTGTGAAAATAGGAAATATTTCTATCTATAAAATGACACCAAAACCATGAAAATCCAATGTAGAGAACCGGAGATAGACATTTTTAAAGAATAAACACTGTCTAGTGCCTAGAAACCAATAGCGTCACTTCTGGACATCTGTTCGCGATGGACTGGGACAAAGTCAAAGTTTGATGCCGACCACGATGGAGTCCTACTCGGATATCTCATGCAGTAGGCCTCGGTCAAAATTTTACCTTCGGACTTAGAAACTTTTCTGGAGCTTTTTCTACCGAGGGGCTTCGCTGCTCTCCACCTGTCTGGATTCAGTGAGGGTTCGCCGGCTTGACTTTGAGAGAGCTCCCAGTCAAACACTGGTAGTCGGACCTCCGGAGCTCTTCAGCAGGATGAACATGGAATCCGGGTCACGGTCGAAGGTGGCCGGCTTGGCTCTCGCGGTCAGGTCGGTCACTTCCTGGAGATTTTTCCCCAAAATTCCAAACCTTTCCCAAACTTCTGGAGGTTCTTCCAGAAGGTCTCCTGGTGGGTTCCACGTGTCCAAAACACAAATCCAAGGGTATGGGATCTCCTAGATGGTCCTTGGCAGGCCTGGACTTCACTTTCCACAATGCATTTTGTCAATCCTTTAAAACTCCACTGGACGCTCTCCAGGAGGGGGACTCTGGCTGGAGAATGGTCAGTTAAGATCTGTTAACCTGTAGCTGCAGGGAGTCCACTCCTTACTCCTTCTTGAAGCAGAGCAAAGTCCTTATAGCTGTAGTCCCAAATAGTCCAGGAGGCGCAGTCTTCAGCAGGCAGGCCCTTGGGTGCAAATCAGGATTTCAGCAGGACAATCCTCCTTCTTGTAGTTTCAGGCAGCAGAACTGAGAGGCTCTCCACCTCTCACATATTTATCCAGTGTTCTCTGGTGACAAACAGGGGACCACCCCTGTCCAATGAGTTGCAGGGTAACACCCCAACGCATGACAACTTCCTCCAAAGTGTGGCATAGTCTTGTCCCAAAAAGCACTATTCTCTCAAAACCCATCATGGCTGAAATTTCAGCAGAGCAGCATGAGCTAACTAAACCAAACTCAGAGTACGGCTTATTCCCATAAACTCCCTCCACTCACATCTGTGAACTCCTTCCTTAAGTCTCCCATCTGGCAGGTAAAGGGGGCGGCCCTGGCTGACAGGCTTGCTTGACCTGTTCTTCCTTTGAAGCTGATGCTTTATAGCCCACCCCCCTGCTCTGGCTTTTCTGTGCCCAACAGAGCTCTCTCCATCAGAGAGCCTCTGCCCAGCCAGGCCACTTATCACCTAATCAAGGCAGCCTGGGTAATCCCCTCAGGGCGGACCAATCAGGGAAGAGTACTAGAGTTATAGAGTAGATCATGCCAATTATAGGTGTACCTCAATGTATGTGTGTGTTTAACATAGCACTGGCCGTGGGCCTTAACAGCAGAGTACAGGACATAGTCAGAGTCAGCCACCACCAGTTCCATTCAGCACCAGAAAATGGGGGTGAACAGGTCAAAAAGGGTGACTTTCTAACAATGATTGAAAAGTGGTTGTCTTTTTCTGTGGAAATCATGTGTTTTGGTACAAATTGTCCCTATGCACTTTATTATATTTGTAAGGAACCGCAGTAAGGAATATTTCTCAACTCCAGTCTGTATATGCACTTTACTATATTCTTAGGGAACCCTAGAAATAAATTTCGCTTTTTAGATCTCCTGCATTTAATCATGCTTTAAATTGGCTTTTTCAAAGATATTTCTACCTTTGGTCGATACTATCATTGTATAATTGTACCCCCCACTTTGGGATTTGTAAAACATATTAATCATGGCTGATGATTTAAAAGTTTTTGTTTTCTTCCCTTGAAATTAAGTGTTTTTTGGTATAAATTCTGCTCAAATAAAATACAATTTTAAAAAATGTATCTGTTATGAAACGGTGATGTATTTGTGAAGTGCAAAGGATGGGCAAAATTGCGCTGCACCACACCCTACACCAATCTGTACATCCTTCAAAGACCCCATTTCACAATGTGCCTTTCATTAAAGTGGGTAGGATTCCTGGCCTTTTTAAAAATCTTCAATCTGTGTTGACTAACTCAAAAGGACTGTCTCTTTGGAAAATAATAGTATGTTCATCTGGTAGTCACATGACTCTTACGATTGACCTGTCCTTTTCAATATGCTGTTGCCTTCTTTACTGGCTTGGACACAAAAATAATGTGACATTTCCCTGGTGAAAATATAGGGACTACAGAAAGGAGTGCCATAGCACATCTTCCCTCTTTCACAGTGGTGAGGTTTGCCCTGGAGGTGCTCCCTCTGTTGAAGCCTCTGGAGCCCACTTCAAAATGGCTGCCACATTTTTGTTAACTTCCTCCATCAGTATAACTGCTAGGAAATGATGCAAGTTTCGGCCTCTCCTACGAGTTCTCAACTCATGTCCCACCTCTGAATGATACTGCTCGAGGTTCCTCTCTTCATCGATCACCAACCTTAGTATCACCGACATAATTGTAGGGGAAGAAGTCCTTCCCTTTAGGTCCTTCCCTCTGCTGACACTACACATACTGTCTTCAGTGCTACAGCCCTCTTACATATCATTAAGTGACTCTCTGGACTTAGTAAGCCAGAGCTCTTCCTGCTCTGCCCCATGCTACCATGAATCCTTATATGCGTTTATTCCGGCTTCTGTGGATGAGGGATTTTACCAATTGGGATTCTGCTTGCAGAGGAAGATAGTGGGAGCCATCTTAGAGAAGAAGGTCAAGCACAGTGTCTGGGTCTTTCACTCAACCATGCCTGGACATAAGGTTATTGGATTTTACACTGAACCACCATCGGTTCCCTAGAGTCTCTTTTCGCATTGGTTTGTCCTTAATAAAGGCTCCTGAATAGAAGCCCAGGTAGTACCGCTATGATGAAAAAAGATTACCAAAAAGCTAGACTGCTCTTCTCATTTCATACTATAAAAATGTTTTGCGGAAAAAAACAGCTTAGCTCCCTTGACATACATTGAATACATTCCTAAATTAAGGGCTCATAAATTCTATAGGAAGAGAAAAGTATTTCTGTTGCATTGCTTCCAATTGTGTTTTACTCATTAAGTGAACTTGCTTTATTTTAAGTCCTAGTGCGTCAAGCGGGGACACTGGGATTTCGTTAATTAACAGACCACACATCCTTTTCCAAACCAAGAGCTGAGTTAGCACTTTAGAATGCTGAGTATTTTCATAACTAACTCACTGCAAGAACAGACGTTCCACTCACTTGGCGGCGGCGCGTGTCACAAGATATCGGCTCCTTTTCACGCGATCACACGGTAAAGAGGCGACGTCACATGGTGTAAGGCAAAGGGAGTAGGAAACACATACTGAGAGTAGGTTTCCAGTTCCTTTGTGGATGTGCTGCACAACTAATGTCCATGGGTGTTTTTAGCTGCCCTCTTTCCATGACTCTGCCCCCTCTGATTGCCATTCATGCATAAGACACCATGGTTCTCGGTCCAGCCCGTGTCCAGCTCCCGTCTACTCCAAGGCCCCTCTGCCACCTCTCACACAGTGGAAATTTTATTAGAATTGGCATGTCTGCAAAAGAGCTTGCTTGAGCTGCTCCCAAGTTCCAGAGATGGAGGGCTACCACCACTTTTCACATCCTAGTATGTGGTTTTCCGAAAACCCACAGGTCTTTGCTGCAGCTTCATGAGGAAGAGCAGACCCTAGTTAAAGACCATTAACCGTTTCTGATTGAGTGGTCGTTGTTTTAGGTTACTACCTCTATGCAAACATCTCAGATGTGGTTATTGATGTAGGTCATTAGTAAGGTAATGACTCAGCTTTAAGGTTCCATGGCTCTTCCACGCCTCCTGAATGTGTTCTCGTGTAACATAACTGGTGCTCACGTGAAGCACTCCAATGTCTTCGGGTCGAGTTTGCGCTATATAAAACTGAAAAAAACCCACAATGCAGAGGAGCATCTCTTGGTACCCAGCCGTGGACTAGGATTACCGGGCATCGCGCGTTTCCCCAGGGGGCTAGCAGGGTGGAGGTGTTTCTCTGCTAGTGACGGCTTGTTTGGTTGCTGGGGACCGGCTGTTCACCTTCCTGCCTGCAGAGCTTATAAATACACAATCCAATATAAATGATTCAAAGCAATCTTTAAACCCATTTGTTTTTTGGGTGGTTCTTGTCTCCAACAGCCAGGGCTGATTTTGGTGCTGTTGGTGGCTATGGATAAGAGACAACTAGCTGTTCATATTTTGCTTGAACTCTTGGCTGTCTTTAACATCAATGACCATGTGGCACTCCTTCCATAGCTGGCTGACAGAGGTAGTGTTATGGCTGAGAGTGTCTTGGCTGATGGTTGTTTTTTCAAAGCTAATTAATGAACTACCTTTTGGCAATGCCTCTCATTGCCTTTTGTGTGCCCTGAGCTGTGCCTCTCAATTTCCACATTTGCATAAAAATTGTGATAGCACTGAGTCTAGCTGTTGAGAATGAGTCTAGAGAAAAGAGAGCCTGGCCTGAGGCTTGCAGTAACATTAGGTGACTATATTAAGGCTCGCTTGGGGACAGTTCAACTCTGGATGCAATGTCTGTATGTGTACGGACCAACCATTGTTAGTAAACTACGGCCCCTTCATTGTTAATCATGAAAGAATGTGGTTTAACCACATTATTGTCGCACATCTGACTGGAATGAGGTAGACTAGGTGGCCCTTACTAGAGTTAAAGCAACATTTTAGTGCTTGGACCCCTTTCTCTTACACCCCTTTAGTGCCAACAAGGCCATCTCCTTCAATATCTCTTTTGTAACCTAGAGTTGTCATTGACCACACAGTCCCTACTGATCCGATATCTGATTTTTTTTCCCAGTGAGGTGAGTTTTCGTGAGGGAACTGGTATACATCCTGAATATGGAGTTTTTAATATCATGCTACCAAAATATCACACCCAAAAGTATGGACTACCAAAATATTGTGAAGGTTAGTATAGATAGGCATGTATAGATTCACCATATGTAAATCAATATATATGCACTTTGACACTACATGTGTGATAATGTATCCCCAACTGCAAATTGTAGGGATTTTGCAAGTCACTGATGAGGCCTACGATACCATAAAGGTACAAAGCCAAAGGCTGAGTGCCTTTATTAGGTTGTGGAATTCAGAAATGATTTGCAATATGATTTTATATACAGCTAGGGGTACATTATCCAGAAGAATAGGTCAGGCCCTGCACCTTCATCATAGTTATTGACTATCTGTGAGACAGGTGTTGAGTATTGAGTTCTGCTTCTGAGCCCTTCAGGCCACATTCCAAAAATTTAATTTACTACCATCTCAGAATTTGAACACAAATCGAGCCAGATTGTTCAGAGCAGACAACTCCAACTTATTCATCATCGCAAAAATTGGAGAACTATGTTTTAATCGGTGCAAAATTATACTGCCCACTTTCTGTAATTCTCCAGGTTGTCTTAGAGAAGAGGTTAATCAAGTAATGTTTCTGAAGATAAATGTGGACCATTGTTCTTAAACTCTTGTTTCATCTAGCTATCCTCTATCTCTACACGCTGAAAGTGGCGGTGAGCATCTGGAGCATATTTTGTTTGTCCTGGGTACAAGCCTAAAATATAGTGCATGCACTAATTAGCATAAGCAATGACATCACAGAAACTGACATCACACTCCACAAGCTCAGCTCATTACAGAACGCTCTGCAGTACTCCGTGCTCCATGCATCTCAGACCTTATCACAGATCACAACCTTAAAACTTGTTATCACAGTAGCACACCCACCCCTTACACCCTCACACATTCTTGACATTCTTTTACCCCTATGTTACAGCATTAAATGTGCAAATCATGATTTTTAGAAGGGAGTAGACATCACTGTTGTTGATAAATCCTCCTGGTCCTGCACCAGGGCCAAGCGAGCAACACTCATCTTCATTGAGCTCCTCACATGCCACTTCCCACTCTCCTCACAACTCTGCCATCTTCCACCTCATTTACAGGCCTCTTAGACAAAATAAGGACCTAATAGATAAGCTTACAGAACTACCACCTCATCCTTTCAACACGTCCACACCACCATTCTCAGCGACTTTAACTTCAGAGACAACTCAAGCATGAAAAAACACAATCCTCAAACTTGTTGGCACACTCCTTGTAGTACAGCATGTGACCCAATGGACACACTCAAAAAGTCACATCCTGGACTTCGTCTTCTTAACATCACCAACCATCCAATGGTAGCCTCCCATGTCCCTAGACTTGACCAACCGCCTCACCATTAGCATCACCCTGCTCAGTATCCAACCAATAAAGCGTGGTCAACCCAAAACAGAATGACATACCTGCAGATTCTTCAAAGACTTTGCCAAAGGCAACCTAAAGCTTGAAATCATCTAACACCCTGCTACCCCCATATCCAATATCAACACCCTTTTATAGGACTTCACTGCAATTCTAAAAAACTATAGGAACACCATGCGGGGAATGAAACAAAGTTAAGCCATGCCCTTTGGCACTCCAAAGAGTTCACTGGCAACAAATGCTCCATCTGCAGACAGGGAACAAATGGAAGAAAAATTGAACCCCTAACAACCTCCTGCTTCTGAAGTTCTTCCACACAACATGCAGAGAACTGATAACATGAACCAAAGCCAAGAACTATACCAACGCTATCAATGAATCTGCCAATAGAAGCAGAACACTCTCCAAAATGATCAAACCTCTGCATGATCCACACTCCATGGACAAGTACAATGCCATAAACCACTTCTTCAATGGAAGAACACCGAAGGCACAACTCATCAACACCACCAAAACTTCTACTCCTCTGACACCCACTCCTCTGACCTGCATGCAACAATGGTCATCCTTCAAACCATCGCCTCTGAAAGAGGTCCTCAACTGCCTTTAAGCCACTGCCTATGAAGTTAATGTTGTACTCTCCGCATGTATCAAATTCTACTTGAGAGAATTTCTCTCACCCCTTCTCACTATTGTCCACACCTCCCTCACTCAAAGCAACTTCACTGAAGCTCTCGAGACAGACCAACACCTTCAAATCCTTCGACACTAAACCTTGAGTACTTAACAAACTACTGAGCTGTCACTCATGTACCCTTCATCTACAAGATCATCAAAAAAATCAGCCTATGCACAAATTTAAAATCACATCAGTGCCAACCAACTCCTTCACAACTATAAAAATGGCGTCTGATCACATTGCAGTAAGGAGTGAGCTATCTTACAAATCAAGGATGGCTACCTCGTTGTACCTACACTTTCAGGTAGCTGCACTGTTTGCCTATTCCATGGTTCAAGTTCTGTGCGTGTTGACTTGTTTTCAAAAGCAATCAACATCATTTCTCTATGCACCTTAGTGTGAAAGTCAACCAAAAGTCATAATTGTGACTTTTTTTTTCTTTTGATGTCCTGCCCCCTGATGTTACTAGCCCTCTCAGCTGCCTTTGACACTGTCAACCAAGCCACACCCTGAGGTTTCAAATGGGAATCACTGGAAATGTAACTCTCTGTTTCTCTTCCAACCAATTCCAGTTTGTTCATATGGGAAGCTCCAAGTCCCAGAAGTTCCCAATCACCTTCAGAGTTCCCCCGGGTTTCATCTTGTTCTGTGTAATTCTTCAACCGGTATCTGGAGCTCCTTTGGGTTCTACTCACAGATAACATCAAAATTCATCAGTATGCCAATGACACAAGACTGTATTTGAAAACCATTTCACCTCTAGACATCCAGTTCCTCAAACAATGAGTATACATAATCAACACCTGGAAGTTCAGCACCTTCCTGAAGCTTAACAGCACTGAAATTGGAATTGTTGCTACTTTTTAAGAACAACAAGCACAAATGACTCAAACCCTGTTTTAATGAAATGAACCTCAACTTTCACACCATGCCAAGTCACTCAGATTCAAACTGAACACTGCTTTCACCTTCACAGAACACCTGAACACTAAAATCAAGGTACCTGGTACGATCTCTCCCTCTTTAAGAAAGTGAACAATTCATCCCGAAAGTGACTTTAGAGCTACTGTTCAAGCCTGCATACCCTCGCATCTTGGCGGTTGCAATGCTTTGCTCCACAGACTTCCAGACTAAACACTGGCCCGCATTGAGGGTATTCTGCATTCTACAGAATGCCTTCTTATGGGCCTGAAGAAATGTACTCACATCGCCCTCATCCCACTGGCTTCTGTTGTGGGCCCATACCATTGTCAAAGCTGGGTGCATCATCTACAAAGCCATCATGACCAGCACAACTTGCCTACCTGGCTAGCGAGCTCATCATCTCCAGTGACTCTCGGCCCACATGAAGCCAGAACACCATTTGATTGAAGATAAACACGAGCAAAAATGAAAAAACATGCTTTCTTCATTTGTGCATTCATGATCTGGAACAATATCCTTGTACCAATGAGAACTGACTGAACCCTGCCCAATTTAGGAAAGAGCTGAAGACTCGCCTCTTTGAAGAACACTACGTCATGATGCAGTGAAGGACCACAGACCAGTCATTCTTCCTATCACAAGTTAACGGTGTCTTTGCGTGCCACCCTTTACAATGCTCCGCTGACTTTTGGCTAGGTTTAAGCTGATGGTTTTACATCCTCTTAATGCATTTGTCCCTTCCCTGGACCCTGGGTTGCGGCAGGCCTATTGTGAGTTTATAGTGGGATTACAGCCCACCCACCAATTACTTATAATGGTTGGCTTTATTGTCACTTTCATTTGCTTGCTTCTTATTCAATGGCGTATCTTCCTCTTTTGTGTTTGTCCCGGTTGTATGATAGAGGCACGCATGGCTAAACCACACATGCCTCTACCACACAGCCTGAACCACGAATGCATCTTAACCACGCATTCCTTTACCACGCATGCCTTTACCATGTAATTTAGTGTAAGGGAATGAATGGTAAAGGGGTATGCGTGACTAAGGTTGCCACTACTTTGACCCCTCCGCTGCCCTAAGCTACCAAGCCACTACCCGCCCCCCAGCCCTGAGCCCCAAAACCTTCCTACCTCACCCCTCCCACCCCTGTGCTGTCCCTAAAGCTACCCCAACCCCTTCCACTGCCCTTAGGCCTACATCCCTAACCCCTTATTTAGCAAACTACCCTGACCCCACCCCTGAGCCCTAAAAACTACCCGCCCTCTCCTAAGCCCTAAAAACCACCTGACTACCCATTCCCCTCCCCTCTGCCCTGAGGTCTAAAACCCTGCCCATTTACATACACTACCCGGCCCCCTCCCACCTCCCACGCTATCCCTAAACCTACCCACCCCTTCCACTGCCCTTTGGCCTAACACCCTAACCCCTAATTAAAAAAAACTACCCAACCCCCACCACCAGCCCTGAAAACTACCGACCCCCCACCAGCCCTGAAAACTAACCCAACCCCCCATCCCTGAAAACTACTCTGACACCCATGCCCTGAAAACTACCCGACCCCTCAATCCTGAAAACAATCCCTCAACTCATGCAAGCCCAGCCCCAGCCCTACTTACCTCGCCACTTACTCTGGCTCCCTTCCAGGAGTCTTCCTGCTTCCGCCGAGCAGCGCCAGCAGGTAGGCCATGCACTGCCTTAAACACGTATATGCGTGGTTAAGGCTTATGCGTGGTTAAGGTAAGCGTGGTAGCGCTTGTGTATTTGGAGCGGTGTTCCGACTGTTTCCCATTTGTCCCTCCCCTGGAGCATAGCCTCTTTATTATACCTTTGATTGGCTGACTTGTATCCTTCTGCTGCTCTCATTTAAGGCACTACTTTTTTCTTTTTCATTCTGTACGCAATGAGAGTTCATGTGGTTTTCTAGCTCTCTCCCTTGTGTGCTGCTTGACCCCTCAAATACCTCTGTGCTCAGGTTAGTATTGCTTCCCTCCCCTTCAAGCTTGTCCGTTAAAACCCAGCAACAGGAATATTTTTTGCTGGGATATGGTTGAAGAGCAGACTTTAAGGTCTGTTTGTGCTTTTATCTCCTGCAATCCATGTAGTGCATGAAAGCACAACCTCAGACAGACATAGGCTTTTATAATGCTGGAAGAAGGACCATCTGCTGCACTAACCTGGTGCCCGGGTGAGAAGGTTGAGTTAGCACGGCACTCCTACTGGAAGCTCCTAAGTCTGTTCCCTGGGCTACTGCAGAGAAGCAAGTGGTTGAATCCTGTAGAAAGTAAATTCATCCTTACCAAGAGTTCCCCTTCACATTCCGACTCATATTTCATTTTGTTAAATTCTGTTCGCAGTTTCCCGAGCTAAATACATAATAAACCATGCCATTTATAAAGATTGGAACCATTGAATTCAGTTTACAGTTTTGATCTACCATCAGATGTGTTTGCTTTCCCTCTAGTTTCTTCTATTTTTTTATCAATACTTAATGGAAAAAAACATTGGGAAAGCCAACTTCTTGGCAGTCACACTCTAAAAGTGAGAGCTATTCTCTTTGTCAATGCTTGTTTCTTTTTATTTCAGGGCTCCATGGTAGTACAGCTGCTTTCTTCTCCTTTCCTCTTTGGGCTGCTTCTTGCCCTCACACCCCTGTAACATGCTTCCGGTTTGGTCCCCCAGCTGGCCCATTGCTTCTCTCAACCCCATTCCATCTTGCTCTGCTTCTACTCACTCCCAGCCCCTCTGCTGCTCACTATCAACCAGGGGAGCTGACTTGTTCCACCACACCCACTTGTTACTGTGTTAATCCTCATCCCACCCCATTCCTGTCTTCTCTTTTAGGGCCATATGTAGGTAGCATACAAGTTACCACTTCTTAAATACCGAACTTTACCGATTCGGTATTTAAGAAGTGGTAACTCGTATGTAGGTAATCATTCGGTAAATATTACCGATTCGGTAATGAGGCATACCTTCCCATTGATTGAATCAATGGGAAGGTATGCCTCATTACCGAATCGGTAAATATCGATTCGGTAATGGGGGGAGCACATTCAAGGGTGGCAGGGTGTCACATTGACACCCTGTTGCACCCCTGATTCCTGCATGTGTGCACATGTGGCGCACATACATGCCCTAAGGGCATGTATGTCTGCCACATGGCACTGTTAGTCCAGCAAAATATTGCTTTTTGCAATGAATTCGGTATTTAGCACCAACATATATTTGGTGCTAAATACCGAATTATTTTCCCTACACATCACTCATTTGAGTGTCACCTACATCTCATTTCAGGATTGGGTATTTACCGAATCGGTAAAATTACCGATTCGGTAATTTTACCGATTCGGTAAATTACCGAATCCTGTGTTCCCCCTACATAGCAAAAGCCTAAATACCGGTCGGTAACGGTATAATTACCGAAAATCGGCCGTTACCGACCGGTATTAGGCTACCTACATATGGCCCTTAGTTTTTTAAAACTTTTTGGGAGGGCCATACAGCTGCAAATTGCTACTGTGTCACACATAATGATATTATGCACCTTCCCACACTTTGTTTCAATGTACAGATTGAAGATAGGCGCCCTCAATTTAAGAACTGTGAATTATTAGTCAACAAAATAAAACGGTACCGAAGCATCATGACAAATATGTACCCTTGCCTGGTGATACTGCTTTTACATCATCATGCGTGGGCCACTGATTTTGGCTTTTTGTGACTACTGGTGTATAGAATCATTAACAACCACTGGCACAGCTAAAAGACTAGTTAAAACCTTTCAAATGCGAGACTTGTTGGCTTAGAGGACGTTTGTTTTAAAGAGATAACTGCTTGCTGTTAACACATTTCTTTTCTGCATTCGTGCCTCATTAAGCAATGTAGGGGTAAATGGTTGACAGTTAAAGAGCTCCAAAGATAACCTCCTGTAAGGCTACTGTCACAGACAAAATCCTGGCAGTTGAATAGAAGGTTAAAAAAACCCTGAGGTCACATTAAAAACTTATGCAGTTCTTTGCACTTTTCATACACTGTGAGCAGATGATTCTCCACAAACCCTTTTCAACCACCCTCAGCCTTGGGCCTAAGGGAACAGAGTTCACCCTCTATAAATAGTGGGAGACTCCGCATAACTGGCGCACCCCCCTCTTGCGCCCTATCTAGTGTAGGTACTTAGATCAAAAATACATTTCCTGATTTACCAGGATGTGTGCATGATATAAATGTGACTGTTGAGTTCCAAGGAAGGCAGCACTTGGAGAGTGATCCTGATATCAGCCGCGGTCCGTGCAGGTAACAGCAGTGGAGCCGGGTACGGTGGGAATTTGAAGGACGATGGCGAGGGAAAATTAATGATTTATTTAATTTTCCCTCTGCATCGTCAATCAAAATCCCCTCTTACCCAGCCCCACCGCCCCACCGCTGTTACCTGCATGGACCACGGCTGCCTGATATGAAGAGCTGAAATCCAAGTATGCAAGGCTTATGCCAAGTATGATCAAAAAGCAAAGACAAGTATGGGAGCCTTTAATCTCTCAACAGCACACTAGCACCCAGCAGCGAAATGGATAACCTTTCCTGGAAGCCAGAATAAAACAGAAAGAAACAGAAAGAAACAAACAGCAACTGCTAGAACTGCAAATCCTCTTCCCTTAAAATAGAGTGCTGGATTTTAGAAATGCCATGATCCTCTCTCACTAAACGGACTTTGTAGAAAACTTTAAGATGAAAACAAAACTTCCCAACAAACATGGGGATACAGTTTAAATCTATATGCATTGTAGCGTCCTGCCAGCCTAAGCACTCACTAATAAGTACACAACACATGGAGAGCAGTTTTAAATGTCTTTATTCCACTGCGTGTAAGTAAGAAGTCAACATTCCGAGCCTGCCTTCAACTTATCCCTCCGACACTTATGCCAAAGGCCTACGGTATACAGTGTGAACAAAAAGAGTTCCTGCGGTCTTTTATTACAATACACTATATCTCCTGCTTTGTTAAATAAAAGTCACATCTTTTTTTTAAATGGGTAAATACATACAAAAATATACGAATAAATACATGAATAAATACATACACACACAAGCAATTACAATTCTTCAATTAAGCGTTGTGGCGCCTGAATCACACGTCCTGATCGGGTCTCTGGAAACCGGGAACTGGCAGTCAAAGTGTCAGTGATCTGCACAGATGAGGTGGAATTATTAGCAGATACAGAGTATCCAACAGTCTGTCTAGACCCAGTCTCTACATTAACACCGTTGTTTGGTCAGTTATTGGGCACATGTTGAAAATTAGAAGAATCTCTCGTAAGGGACTTTCCAGGACACATGGCTGTCACCATGTGTCCTTTGGTGTTGGTGATAGTAAAAGGTTCAACCTCAAAAGGAGTGTCAGATGTTTTTCTTCTGTATTGTCTAACCAGCACTCGATCTCGTAAAAGTGATGTCCTTTGCTTGAAGTCGTCATCAGCATATCTTTTCATCCTCTGTTTCCAACCAATGTCTGTGTGACTGTATTCCTCATTCTTAGATCTGAGGTTGGTCCATTGGGGCAGCATGGTCATCATGGCTCTTCCAAACATTAGAGTAGCAGGGTTTTCCCTGTCATTGAGTGAGGAGTCGAATGGTAAGCTCGAAGAAAACTGTTTAAAGCAGTTTTGCGGTTGACCTTCTCCGATGCAGCATACTGAACAGCTATCTTTAGAGTACTCATTAACCATTTTGACAGGCCAGAGGAGTGCTTTTTGATGCTTTATATTGAGGTGATTTAGAAAGTCTTTAAATTCTCGACTATTAAAAGGTGGTCCGTTGTCAGAATTTAATGCGGCAGGTACACTTCATGTTGCAAAGATGCCATCTAGTTTTTGAATGACCTTTTCATGTGTAGTGGATAAAAGATCTGCCGCCCATGGGAAATGGAAGTACTCATTGACAATGACTAGAAGATGATGTCCATACTTAAGAAAGCCAAAGAAATCAATAGCAATTCTCTCTCAAGCATGACGTGGCAAGGCTGAAATGTTTAAGGGGTGCTGATTGACTTGAGATGAAAGACAGTTGTATATGTCTTTAATTCTTTTTCAATCCTTTTGTCGAGACACAGAAACCAGACTCAGTCAAGGAGAGCTCTCTTGGTGGTCACTGAAAGTTTGTCTCTTACATTTTTGAACATCAAATACTCATTGTCATCAGTGAAAAGTCTGGAGTGCTGATTCTAATGTCTTTTAATCTTAAAAGGGCACTCTCTTGGCTCATTGCAGTGCAATTTGTTCCAAGGACATGGCAGCTGGTGTGCTCAATTTCACAATAAAATTTATGTAGGCCTCCACTGTCTTAGAAGGGAAACCAGGGCATTGTAAAGGCACTCTTGAAAAATAATCAGACAGATTCTGATCTTTTCCTGGACGATGAATAATTGTATAGTTGTTTCTTGTAACCTCAAACCCCAATGTTCGATTCGAGGAAGCATTTTTGCGTTTGGATTGCCAAATATCGTCCACAATGCTTGATTATCAGTCCCTACGGTGAAAAGTTTTCTATATAAGAAAACATAGAAGCATTCAGAAGCCCAAACTACTGCCAAACTTTCTTTCTCAGGTTGTGAGTAAACATGTTCTGTATCCAGGCATTTGGCTGTCCGCTGTACAAGGATTGCGCAGAGCTAGCATCAACTACAATCTCTGTATGTAGTTTAGAATCAAAGTAGGCCATTTCAGTAGCACTCTCAATGGCTTTCTTGATGGGTTGGAAGCTCTTCTCACACTCGTGACCAATGAAAAGATACGTTATTTTTCATCATTTCTCGTAACAGTGCACTGGCCATAATAAAGTCTTGCATGTGTCTCAAAAATCACTGGCCAGTCCAAGAAAGGATTGTAACATAGAAATATCTTGTAGGGGATTTCCAGTAGAAAATGCATGCACGTTTGCTGAATCAGGTTTCATAACCTCATCAGAAAAGACATGGCCAAAGATTTTCAAGCTTTTCTGTGGAATTCACATTTGTCTGCATTCAGAGTTGAGCCTGCATTGGTCAACAAACGACATACTTGCATGAGAGCCTTGTAATGTTCTTTCTGTGTCGCTCCAAAAACTAATATGTTATCACTATAGATAAATGTATTTACTACAGGCTGCATAATACGCCGAATGACATCTTAGAAAGGTTCTGCAGCAGAGGACACACCAAAACTCAATCGCTCATAGAGAAACAAACCAATATGCGTACAAAAGGTTGCAATGTACGTGAATTTTTCTTCAAGCTCCAATTGTTGATATCCTTTATTTAAGTCAAGGGAAGAGCTTTTTACCATTCAGATGAGTTAGCATATCAGCAATGTGCAAACCAGGATGTGTCTCTCTCTCTCTCTCTATCAATCAATGGCTTTGTTGACCTGACGCATGTCAATGCACATGCGTACAGCTCCTCCATTATGTCTTTTGGGCACTACTATAATGGGAGAAACCCATGGCGTCAGACAAATGGAGCTTTCAATAATGTCATGTTTGAGTAATGAATTAAGTAAATTTTCAACAGCACCTTGCAAGTAAAACACAACTCGTGTGTGTCTTTGAGCATCAGGATGAACATCCTCATTTATGTTTAACTTTACTCTAATTGTTTTGAGTTTTCCTAGCCCATGAAATAATGAAAGAGATTGACTTACAATTGATTTTGAAGTTCACTGATATCAGTCCCATATCAGCCGCAGTATTAAAACTCAGCTAACTGGGACTTAACCCCTTCGACGCTCATGACGGAACGGTTCCGTCATGAGCGTCGGTTGAGCTGTGCTCATGACGGAACCGTTCCGTCATGACCACGCCCGCGCAGGTAACGGTCAGCACAGCGGGGGAATCCGCCCCGCATGGAAGGGGTTAAAGTTGTTCCTTTAAGTACATGAATAGGTGATTGTACCACATTTTCTTGTATTTCATCTTGGCTACAAAGGATCTTTGGCTCTTTAGGACATTGAAGCCACACATGTGAATACTTTTGTCTTTGAATGGTATTGATCACACATTTATTTTTAGAGTGATCTTCGGACAATATTTAAGTGTGTTGGGTGCTTCTTTATGTTGATTTTTCTTCACTTTAAGATTTTTCTCACATTTGAACAGTCCCATATGTGCATGCCTTACTGAGGTAAACATTGACCTTGCAAAATTTACATTCTCACTTTCACACGAAACTTAGAATGAGGAACTCTTTGCCAAATATTTAGATGACGATCGACTTCATTTGCTGTCAATTTGCCTCAGTAGGTGTGACTACTTGGCCTTGTGGTAGTGCGTCAAATGTTGCTGAGGTACCGTTCGGTCAGCCATTTTGTATTCACGATGTGAAGCACATAGTTTTCTCTTCGCTCTGCCAGTCGTCATGAAATGGTCTGCATTACTACAGTCGAGGCATGTTTGTCAAATGGCGGGACATCTACCTTTGAGTGGAAATCACAATCTGCACATCTATAACACTTTCTCTTTTTCTGTGCAGACATCGCCTTGTGTCCCTCAGTCTTGAACCTTGGCTTACTTCACATGCTCATGACTGACGCATTTTGGGTGTCTCTAGCCTCCATGTCTGTCGCTTGACAATCAGCACATACTTCAGCGCAAGCAGAATTGAAGACTTGTTCAGAGTTTGCTCAGAGTTTCCTTCATCATTCGTCGTTGAAAGTAATCTGACAGACATCTGTCTAATACTCCCTGGCGAGTGGCTTCCTCATTGTTAAACTCATTGAATCTACAGTGCTTCACTAGAACATCCAGTCTCTCAACAATTTAATCGTTGGTTTCACCTGGTCTCTTGCGTTCCTGACTGTGAATATTTATCTTTTGCAATCCACATTTGGCACTGGAATAAACTTGACATTCAAGGCTGTTTTAATTTGCTAGTACGTCACTTCACCTTCTTGTGGTATATTTTTCATGGCTTCTTTCACTCCTTCACCACCATGTTTCTCAGATGCTTTATAATCTTTTTATTATTTTTTTCATCTATTGCATCTATGAAATCTTCAAATGTTTTTATCCATGCAGTCCATCTATTGCCAATATTGTGTTTTTTGGCACTATCAAGTGCAGTTGGAGGTTCAAAGTATACAGCAGCCGTATATACATTGGTGGGCAGTAGTGGTCTCCGGTGCTTCATGTGGAACTTGATTAGACAGAGCTTCTCTAGCGCCATGTGATGTGTTGGCTTCAGGGTCATCCTTAATAACCTTTGGAGTTTGCATCTCACCCTGGCTCTCCATTGGAGTTCTTTATCTTGTACAGTCTAAGGAGTTGTTCTGGGCCCCTGCATGGCAGCTTTAGTGGTGGGCCTCCTCTTCGATGTAGCACATCCACAAGTACCACCCCAGCCCTCCTTCTGGGATCACTCCACAACACATTGTGGCAAGACGATTTGTTAATGATTTCAGCAAGTAAATGAACATTATACTCTACTAGTTTATGAAAGCACATGACATTTTGACTTTTGGTCAGCTTTGTGCTTACATGTTTCCTCACAACCACCATGTTAATCTCTGCTTTGTTACACATGAATTTCAATTTGATTGGAACTGAAGTATCGTCCTGCGCTGCTTTTGTAACCTGGTTACATCCGCCTTTAACGGTGTGTACTCCATATAGCATATGGCATTAATTTGCGTAACAGCGCATCACCTATTATTTGCAGGCGTTTCGCTCAGTTCCTGACCACCGGCACATAGACATTCAAAGTCGCTTTCTTTATCTTCAAACATTTTATTTAGGCTGGCGTTGCGCTGAGACTCCACCTGTGCCAGCTTTGCTTGTACTCTTCGACTGCAACACACGTGGCATGCACACATAGTTTGCTGGAGCAAAACTCTCTGGAAGAGCGCTTTCTGGGCTGAGGATCCCCGATCTCATCACCAGTTGTAGCATGCTGCCAGTCTAGGCACTCACCAATAATTACACCACACACAGAGAAAAGTTTTACACTTCTTTAATATGATGCGTATAAGTCAGAACTCAACATTCTAAGTTTTCCTTAAACTCATCCCGCCAATGCTTACGTCACAGACCTACTTTATACAGTGGGAGCCAAAAGAGCTCCAGCATTCTAATATTACAAGACACTATATGAATGAAATATATAATGGTGATTAAGAACGATACTTTAGGAAAAGTATTTCTGTATTTACCTCATGAAAAGCTTAGAATAACTTTAATCCAAGGAAAGTGCTTACTAGCTTCATCCTGGATTTAATGCAACCTAACAATGAGAGCTGACGACTTTGAAACACGTGAAATGTGTTTGAATCTCGGCATCTGTCTAACATTCTGTGATCTGGGAAAAATCACTTTATCTCCAGTGGCTTAAAAATGAACCTGACCTTGTGTAATGTAATCTGCTGCTCAAGAAAAGAGAATCCCATAATGCGAGTTAGTTTAATGTGCATTTTCCTCAAAAGTATACTTAATTGTGTAAGACTTAAACATGCATTTTTTGACCGCCTGCAATTCCGCAATAAACATAACTTAATCTCTACATCACATGTTGTAAAACATTGTAGTTTAAAAGCATGTCTCTAATAAAGTTCGTTGCTATATCAAAAAAGTAAAATAGGACTACTGTGCTAGTCGGAGACCCCTCAATAAACTAAAAGAATGAGGAAGAGGTAAGTAACATAGTCTAAATGTATGAAAAGCAAAAAGCTGTTGAACAGGAAAGAGCATGTGCAATACGAACAGAAACCAACCAGAGAGTAGCACAGGCAAAACTTGATTAGAGAGAAGTTGACGCTAAAGCCTGTCAGGTGGGAACTAAAGAAGGAACCAGAGAAAGGGGATATGAGAAGAAGTCAGCTAGAGGGTAATAGTATTAGATGCCAGCCAAGCGCAACAGGTGGTTGAACTATTCAAAGTGCAACAGGCTCCAAATTTGACCGAAGGGGAAGAGGAATATTGGAAATTGGGTTACTGGTTGGGGGGTTAAAACCCTACTTAAGCAGCAACCATAATCTCTGTCAGAGTGAAAAACAAGCAAACCAAAAATTAACCCATTCTTAACCCTCTGGTAGTGTGGCACAAAGCAGTGAGGCTTAACAAAAAGGTAATGTGTAAAGTATTTGTGCAGCACTTCAAACAGTAATAAAGTGAAAACACAACACACGAACAATCCCACACCAATTTTGAAAAATGGAGCAAAATTTAATAAATTGAGACCAAAATGACAAAAATCCAACCACTAGAACTGGAGATATGCGATTTTAAAGATTTCAGGTAAGTAAAGTGTCTTAAACAACATAGCATTACTCGCAGTTATCTGGTAGTGTGAGAGTGGGTAACAGTCATAAGTTCAGGCCGACTGTGATGGTGCACAGGCGGAAAACAGGGACCAGGTTAGTCCCACTGAAAGAGTTACCTTCAAAAGTCCAGCGTAAAGAGTTCCATCTATGGTGAAGGGGGCCGCAAGGAGAGGGGAGAGCTTCGTAGATGGTCATCAATGTAGCGTGAAGAGCACGCCGAGCACCAGAAACTGTATTTGCTGTGGCATAATGATCCTGTGAAGTGTCACAGACGGTGTTTTCTGGAGCTTTGCGTTGGCAGCCACCGCAAACTGTTGATGCTATAATGCGACGTGCAGATCTCACATTGTCTGGGTCCCTGTAGATCACTGTGAACCAAATAGTTGGGTTCAGGAGCTTCACGTTAGCGTGCGTCAAGATTTTGGCACAAACAGGACTGTTCACGGTCACAAAGAGCCCAAAACTTAAGGATTTTGCCTTTTCTTTGAAGGGAATCTCAACTGAGGCCACACCAAGGTCTAGGGCCTGAGGGGTCAGGAACTCACTCCAGCAGAGGACAGCAGGGTTCAGGTGGGTCCAGTTGAAGGTCCAGACAGCAGGCCTGCTGAGCAGTTGCAGCAAGCCTCTGGAGCTTATTATGTCCCTGTAGCTCAGATCAGGAGGTCAGGGAACAGACCCTTGGAGCCACATCAGCCTTAGATGAAGGGTGCAGGTCAGGTCTTCCTTCTCAGCAAGCAGGGCAGCAGAGTAACAGGTCAGCAGAGTGACAGTCCTTCTTCAAGCACAGCAGCCCTTCTTCTGTGGTATCCACAGGTCAAGGAGTGTACTTAAGAGTTGGATCTGAGAGTCAGATATTTATACCTGGTGCCCAAATTGAAGAAGGGGAACTTTATAAAAAATTCCCTTGGAAGCCCATGGAGTTTCCTACCTCCCCTTCCCTAGTTTCAAGCTAGCTGCATGCAGGGCACACCCCAGTCAGTTGCAAGTATGGCTGTGTCCAGCTCTGCTCCCCACCCCATCCTGCCAGTTTAAGGCCTATCCAGGTACACTTAATCCCTCTGTTTATTCCTTTCAGACAGCCACACAATAAAGTCCAACTGCCAACTACACCCAGGCGTGTGACCCAGGACCAGGCTGCAGGCACCAAATAGGGCAGGAAAATGGCAACTTTCAAAAGGCCGAATTTTCAAAATTGTAACTCTAAATCTGACTTTACCATAAAGGAGGATTTATAATAAAACTCCCTCAGACACCAAACATAAAATGTTTACTTGTTCCCAATCAAAAGTTAGCATTTATTAAATGTAATATGGTAACCCAATGTTATCCTATGAGATGATGTAGGCTTTATAGTAGTGAAAAAACAATTTAAAAGTTTTTCACTACCCGGACATGTAAAAGTTAAACTTATATGTCTAACTTTTTAAATACACTGCACCTGTCACCTATGGGCTGTGTCGGGCCTACCCTAGGGTTGACTTATATGTATTCAAAAGGAACGTTAAACCTTTTGACAGGTCGAAATTGCAGTTTAAAACTGCACACATAGGATTCAATGGCAGGCTTGGGACATGTTTAAAAGGGCTACTTAGATGGGTGGCACAATCAGTGTTGAGTGCCCACTAGTAGCATTTAATTTACATGCCCTGGGTACACGTAGTACCGCTTTACTAGTGAACGATCAGTAAATTAAATGTGCCAGTTAGGTCTAAGCCAGTTTTGCCATGTTTGAAAGAGAGTGCACAAACATTTTAGCATTGGTTAGCAGTGGTAAAGTGTGCAGAGTCCTAATATCCACCAAAAACGGGTTCAGAGAACAAGAGGGTGAAGGCAAAAGGTTTGGAGATGACCCTGTAGAAAGGGCCAAGTCCAGCAAGAAGTCTAGAGATCCTGCCTTAACAAGGGCCATCAATTCCTTCAAAAGGATTACCATATAAAAAAGAAAGGAAATGTGGCAGAGTGATAGATATGACTCTTAAAAACACAACACAGTCCTCCGTCTCTCTATCTAAGTGGGGTTCAAACCTGGTTTCCTCAGATAAGGGCGGACGAAGCCTGCTTGGACCAGTTGGCGCGTTGATAAGGTAGAAAGCCAAAATCTCCACATTTTAACTTCTCAATGTAGCACAACGACAAAGCACTACATATATATAATGCAACCAAAAGTCCTTAAAATATATTGCATAACTTACTCATCGGATCACAACAACCCCATACTCAGTGGTATCAGCAAATACACACACTCACTCACATCCCCCTGCTCCCAGATCCATGATAAACTCGTCCTCAGCAGTCATGACATGTAACATTTCAATTGACACATAAAACAAGAGACATTACTATCACCAGTCACAAATGCACATTCTCCTACACCTCACCAGAAGCAACTACCATTGGTTCCCAAAAATCCGTGTCAATCCACTTCCACATCGATCTGTCACATACTCACAGTTACCATCTAGTAAAGGCAATATATCTATTCAAAACATCTTTTTTAACATTTGCTTGATCTACATGACAGCATTTGCTTTTCACACTCTTACGACAACTTCACTGGAGATGTTTAATTTCTTTAAAGACCCCACCATCCTTAATCTCACTCAACACACCCCATACCTATCACATATGAAGGGCAATATGTTGAATTTATTTATCTCCCTTATCCATCGTTCGATAGCCTCCACCTATATTTCATAATTTCATTCAATATTAAACACACTGTACCCACTCAATTCACCAAACCCAAACTTGTCAAACTCAACACTGTAACCACTCACCCATGACCACACTATGACCTCACCACTAAACCAATGCAGCAATTTGGAATTTCCATATCTTGTAGAAGTTCTATATAGCACAAACCTAGCCTAACAGCTTGGGTAAGGAGCTCTCTTTATTGGAATATATAAAATTAGAAGCATAACAATGTATCAGCTAGAGGAAACTTTAAAAAGTGAAGGAAAAACGAACAGCAAAAGGAAATCAATATAACTGGATCTATCCAATGAATTACAACCCATCTCACAAAGGCGCATTCACTTATCCACCCAACCAGAGCCACATTTGGAATTGGAACATCGACCACCAAGTGGCTAGAGAAAGTGAAGGTACTGCCTTTCCTGACCCAGCAGAAGCAGGACCACCTGATTTAGACTGTCCCACTGCTATGGCAGGAAATATGTGAGAAAATGCTTCGACTCATTCTGTGGAGGTATTTCTGTTAAACCGCAAGGTTGCTGACAGCATCATGGGACCTTCTTTTCTGCTTATTTTTTTTAATATTCCTGGGTTTGAGGACAGTTCTAGGACCCAAATTAAAAAAATATAATGAATGTCATTGAACAAGGGTGCTTTTTTTCCCCATCGTCCATTTGCTATTGGCCAAAGGACCTGCGCAGTCCGGACAAGTACATGGCAGGCGAATGTAGTGCAATATAAAAAAAAATTGGAAATTCCCTGAGAAAAAAGGCAGTTCAAGGTTAGTTGCGGTTCAGCTGACAGAAAGCTGAAAAAGCCTTGAGATTTGCAATTTATGATATGCAGCTGCACAGCACACAACATAACTCAGCTCCCAGCGGTGCTCAGTACAATCCCATTTGCATACCGTCCATAACTTGCGAATTTCAGGGCTTTTTTGAGTTTTTGTTTGCTGAACCGTAACTGCCCTCTAACTGTTGTGTTTTCAGTGAATATAAATATATATGTCTATAAATCAATACTTGTATATTCCATATATAATATGTATTCACTTCTTTTCTTTTTGTCACCTTCTCTTCTATTATGCTTCTTCTACAATGGTTTGTCTAAGGAAGTCTTTTACTTCTCTTCCACTTCCTGTTCCTACCTTCCTACAGCCCAACTAGGTGTTGCGTCGGTTTAAACAACCCGCAGACCTAATGTCCCTTTGAGCGAGCTATATCTCGCGACATGGCATGACACCAATTATTAGGGGCTGCTCTCATCAGATCCACGCTCAATGGCTTGTTTGGAAGGCACCTAGCATCGCTGCTTCGAAGCGTTCCACTGCCTGTCACAAATCGGGTCCGTGGAGACCCATGAAACACAAATATATCTTTGGCCAAGTGTGTTATCATGAGCGGAGGTGTCTCATTTGACAGCGCTACAGCAAAGAGCACAACACAATTGCTTATATATACGTAGGTGAGCGCGTCAAGCGTGAACGCGTGAACCCGGCTGCAGAGCGCCAGAACAGCGTAACTCGCATATGCTGGACGATGGCGCCCGTCTGAATGTCCCTCCCGGCTTCCCGCTCGTTGGCATCTGTTGTTCTCTTTTGTGCATACTGGTGTAAAACAGACACTCCAGACGCAGCAATTACGGAGATGAATGCATTTTTTATGCTGTGGGACACCGGTCTTCGGAATGACTCACAGCTCCCCTATAAATACGGCCCTGGTTACAGTATTGATTCTGTTTCCAGATGAAAAATACGAAACCCATTAAAAGGTGTAATTTATATTCTGACTACAATCTGCGGCACAGTCTTTAACGTGTTCGCTCCGGTGATTTTATCTGTGCCAGCATAGAGCATTTATGAACATTTATGGGAAGATATCGCCCTTTAGGGGATTGATCAGACCGGTCTTTGGGTTGAGCATGTTTTGGCAGCCGCCTCCCCCTGCCTGCCTCTGCATTGGTCTCTTCCTCCTCCTTGTACAGTAACTGCTGCAGGGACAAGAGACGGGCGCTGACAGACTCATATATGCGACAGGGGAGATCCCTGTTCATCTCCTGAACCTACACTGCATTTAAAACGAAGTCCATGGACTTGACTGCACAATGTGAAGACAGGGAGAGGGTGAAATTAACACTTTACCCACAAATATTGGAAAATTCTACTTTTGCAAATGCTGGTGAAGATCCCAGATATAACATTAATGGACCCTACTTCCTTCTAAGTTGATGTCCTACCCAAGATTAAAGGTGATTGGTTAGAAAAGTTCTGCCTGAAGCCTATCGCCATTGCCCTTATTTCAGACTAGCAGAGTGCAGCTCCTACTGTCCATTGACCTTTGCCGGAAACTTCCAGAAGAAACTGCTTGCACTTATTTTCATTCACAAACCTATACTTCCTGCAAATGGAAGTCTCAGGCAATCCAACTCATGTCTAGTTTGCAACTCATGTCTATTTGCCACCGCGATAGGCGCCTTCAGAAGGGAACGGACACGCAGGGCTGCAGTACCTTTTCTGACAATGCCTTGCACCCAATCCATAGCAACCGTGACAGGACAAGTAAACATTTTTTGCAGCTGAGATTCAAGATCGACTTCCATAACTTTGGCAATCAACACCTCCCTTTGAGGCAGTAATGTCTACGCCATCTTATATCAATCATTAACTCAGTGCAATGAACAGAGAACTTCAAGGAAACCTATGTGAGACCCAACTTATGCACTTTTAATGAAAAGCTGAATATGGTATATGTGGTGTTTATGTGTTATATGTATTTGTATGTGCAATACATGATGAGCACCAACAGACTCTTCCAGGGTCTTTGTCTATACTCTACTGAAATATACATTACAAATGGAAATATGTTGCCTGGTCCTGGGCTTACAGGGGATGTGAGTGGCTTTGTGGAAGGACAGGATGCTAAATGCAATGAGGGTTGTGGGAAATGGCCCGGGGTATAGGTGAATAAGATAGTTGTGCAGAATGTACGAAGAGGTGAAGGTGTGTAAGATGCAATGTGTATGTGGCGGTTTAGGTGGTGTAGTGAGTCGTTGATAGCGTAGATGGACTGGAGTGCAGTTAGTGGGGTATGCAGAGGGTGATATGGGTAGTGTTGGGGCAAAATATAGATTGTTGTTCAGGTGGTGGCCGAGGGTGCATGGAATAGAGAGTGGTGTAATGTGTAGATGATAAAGGTAAAAGTATAGAGTGTAGGGTGTAGGCGATGCAAAAATGTAAGTTTTAGGAAGAAGATTGTAGTGATGGGCGTAGATGATGATAAACAGTGTAGGTAGCGTAAGGTGCTGATTGTAGGCGGCGCTAATTTTGTCTTTTTGGTGCTTTGGTGATGGAGGGGTAGCCAGTTGTGCATGGTTTATCTGGTGGTGTAGCGATTAAGGTGTTTGCTTGCTATTGGGTATTGTGCAGAGTACATGATGTTGCTATAGGGTGATGGTGTAAGATGGTGGTATTGTCAGTAATGATTGCATAGGTGTTGCTTTGTGTAGGTGGTGGTGAAGCGCATGCAGAGAAAGGCGACATTGACCCACAGGTGATCGACCAACAACATGATGCAAAACAGTTCCTTTTTACCAGCAAACAATAGAATCATTTATAACGTCTACCACCCACGCATTAAACACCACTTTAACATCTGAAACTTCCATACTTGGGACAATGGCAACAAGTCTCACCAGCCACATGCTCATAGGATTCAGTTGAGCAGCCAAGCACTGCATTCCACAGAAACAATGCATACCCCAAACAACAGAACTCAGACATGCCTTGCTTCAGAGACATCCTAAACTCACAAATAAGGTAAAAGAGAGATCTTTCAAAATTGTGTGTACTGCTCTGCAAAATGCTGGTAGGCGAAGCCCTTCACTGCACTATGCTCTTATGGCTCTCATTACGTACCCACCACACTACACTCGAGCTATACATCGTGTACTTACGGCGACTAGCCAGCCTCTCCTGAATAGATGTACACAGGCAACCAAAGCAAAAACTAAACAGCACACTGGGCCTATTCGCCCAGCTTTTACAAAGACCTACAGTGCTGATGTAAAGGACAAAGAATGCTTAGTTCTCTGGAACACACATTCAGTATTCAGAGGAGTGAACAGTGTAATTCAGACAGCAGCATGTGCATCTAGCAATCTAGCATTCCCATACCATTCACCTATTAGAATACCCTTTATACACAATAGAAGAAAGACATATACTCTGTGAATGACCTAGTCCAGGTATGGGCACATTTATGTACATATGTGATGTTTATAGTGTAAACTCAGCTACAAAGCAATGGGGTGCTGTAAAGAACAGTAAAATAGTGAAACGGTGACCATACAAGCAAAAGGGGTAAGACGTGACAGGAAAGGTGTGAGAGGAGAGGGGTGTAGACTTGTATGTGGGAGAAGGAGGCTTTGCAAAATTAGGGAAGCCTTTTGCGGTCATCCACTGGTAAGCAGTTGCATGCTAACAGTGAGCACAGGACACACATCTTGGAATATCCGTTGCTCTTGGGGTGTCATTGAAGGGTGGAATGCTTGAATTCATCTCAGCTACCAGTAATTACTGACGGATGCATCCCAGTCCATTATTGTTTTACCTGAGATTGATTCAAGCATTCCTTCTATCATATTCTTGCTTCTAAAAGGGGCCTAAGTCGAAAAATTCTGTCCTCTCTGCCCACCTTCCCTCCCTTATTGTAGCTCCCCCAGCTTCTCTTCCCTAATGTTTTAAACTATTTTCTTTCATCCTTACCTTTTCAGTAAACAGATGCCTAAATCGCATCCTCCACTGGTGTTTTCCCACTTTTCATCTTTTGTGGAGGACACATATATCTAATACAGTGGATTATGTGGTTTATTCTGGGTTGCTGCTGCTTTGATTTTGGGTAGACACTTAGACAACTATTGTAGTGTTTGTGCGATTCCTTCTTCAGGGGGGACTGCTCAGACCCCCTTCTATGGCATCTGTGGGTCATAATGATGTGCACCATCTGTGCTTTTGGGTAGAAACCTTTTAAACCTAAAACAACAGCATCAGCTGTTTGCATTAGGTTGTGCCACCTCAGTAGATTGCCACTTGTGGATAAAATGCAGGATTGGGTTGCAATTGCTGCTCGGGGTACATCAAAGATTATTTTACCCATGGCTTTTCTTGCTCTGGGTGGAGACCATATTCATGTATTGGTGGCTTAACTTTGCATAAACGGTTTTGGTGCTTATTGGTATACTTCATACAGTCCTTTACTTGTGGGTTAACAGTGACTACAGGGTTGGGTTTTTTAACTATCCTGGATAAACCCGTTCATCAAACATGCAAATAAACAGAATAGCTACTTATCGACTAACCATAAAGTACTTTGGAGCGTCAACTACAATGAGTAAAGAAATACTACAATAAAATACAATATAAACTTAAGTCAGGACCTCAAAAAGGTTCCACTACTGACATTGGACATAGAAACCAACACATCCAACCAATGAATTTCACAGAAGAATCACTAAACGTCTGGACCCAAGAGAATACACAACCCAACAAAGCCTACACATTCAATAACTATGTGAGTGCCTGGAAAGATACATTGATGATCCAAACAAGACTTTCAGCTCGACTTCTATATGTACTGAAGTCCCTAACCCATGCCTCGATGCAAACCAGTTTCCTTTAACTGCTAACTCACTAATTTCACAAAAGGTTATGGCTAATCAGGATCACCATCATACAGTCAAAGTATCCATATATACAAAGGTATCCTCATCAACGGGTAACGCACCATCCTGTACAGAGGTACAGTAAACCACTCCCTGGAGTCTGGGCTGTTCCCAGAAGAATACAAAGCTATAAACAAAATCATACTCTAGAAAAAGAAGGCTCTGAAACAATGCTCCCATCAAGCTATAACCCAATCTGTGACTGTTCACTCTTGGACAAGCCGACTACTCTCTAATACCCAAACAGCATTCCCCCCAGGAAGGAGCATAGAATGTGCTTTAATGGTAACATGGCACAAATGAAAACTACTTTGCACCTTAATGGGGTATATCCTGCCATTGGCTCCTTTGGCTGTGGTTAATCCAATCCATCGCCTAAAGTTGAGAGGGATTCAAGGCACCACCCTCCACTGGATAGACTCTTCCTGCCGTGGCTGTTCGAAACTGGGTTTCTGGTTGGTATAGGTATACACAGTGTCCAAGCAGGAACCACAAACCTAGTCAGGGTAAGTGTAGTACACACTGTTTACCTGTGCTCACCCATCGTAGCTTAGCCCAGAGCAGTCAGGCTAAACTAAAGAGTCAATGTGTAAAGTATCTGATCACACACACACAGTAACACAGTGAAAACACCACAAAAGTACTCCACACCAATTTCGAAAAATAACCAATATTTACATAAGTTATACAAGACCAACATTACAAAAATCCAACATACATAAATCAAGATATGAATTTTGCAAGATGAAGTCAAAATGCAGTGCTTAGAAATCAATAGCTCCCACTGGAGCTATCTGGTCATGCTTGACCGGGGCAAATCCAAAAGTTCAGTCCAACCACAATGGAGCATGGGTCGGATACAGGAGTCATGCAGACCCGCTGACAGTACTTTGGATGCGTCGATGCTCGGAGATGATGTGTGGAAAAATGTAGGGGATGTATCGCCGTTGTAGGCGATGCTTCAGTTCTGAACCCGGGCCACATCATTGATGAGTTGATGTCAAGTGCACCGTGCAGTGGTTCTGAGGTGTCAATATAGAAGCACTGCGCTGTAGGCAATTCGTTGGCGCGAAGCCATGCAGGACCAGGAATGCATCGGAATGGGGGCAGTGCATCGTAGACGTCAGTGATGTGTTGTCTAAGACTCACACAGAAGCAGTGATTGGGAAGTGCTGCGTCGGCAAAGTCAGGGCTGTGCTATATGTTGAGATTGTTGCGTCGTGCATTTAGCGAGCTGTACGCACGGCTTCGGTGCAGGCAGCGTCGATGCATAGATTTCACAGGGGATGCCTCAAATTTAACAGAACAAGTGAACAAAATAAGCACGCCCATCTTCCTCCACGAGACTTTTTGTGGGTTCATCTGAAGAAAGCTTGGGCAAAATAGGGCCAAATAGAATTTTTTACAACATTTAAAAAAAATGAAATGTGTAAAACGCCAGAGGTGGAAGTAGATTATTCAGTCCAATTTCTCTAAAAAAAAAACTCGAGGCACTGCAGACAGTCCACAAACATACTTATGCAACTCCCCATGAACTATCGTTTTTCAAAATGTAAATAGAATCATTATTTACTTATTTTCTTTCGTCCTCCTTTTTCTAAACAAACTTTAAGTCACACGCGGTCATTGTAGAAAGATCAAACATTGTACATATCCTTAATCACAGGTTGCTGACAGCAGAGACTCAGAAATTTTAAAGGCTCATAAAACAGTGTTATAACATAATTGTATAGATTACAGAATCAGGCAGCAGATTGGTTACATCAATCCTTGACACTGAAGCCTCCGAAAGCAGCAGTAATATCATAAAAGCTTTCACATTTTGGAAGATAAAATGCCTCCACATGAGTAATTAAGTAACTGTAGCAGTTAATGTCTTTTGGCACCAAGGAGCCAAGGTCAGATGCAATTCTCTTAAAACCAGCACACCTTATAACTCAAATATCAATTTTAAATATATTTAATTATTCATTTTGTCCAAAACGTCACTATGCAAGTTTTTGAAAATACAGACATTTTGCCATTAAGCAAAACAACACGATTGTATGAAAAGGCTCAATTCCCTCGTGAAAATAATATTAGTGATCCCAAAATATCACATTTTCGTAACCTAGTATATACATGCCGAGTCCCCAAGCATCAGCTTGGCATTGTCTCCAAGCGCTCACATGCATCACTGTTAAGTGTTGACAGGTTCTGCCTGTCTCTGACATTTAGACTGTCCATCACAAGGAATGGACATTACCAAAATGGGAGGGGATAGAATTATGTCAATTATGCCCATAATAAATCAGGAATTGACACCATTGTGGTGGGCAGCTATTAAGTAATGGATAACAACAGGTATTTCAAGAACCTCAATATGTTAAGGAGGGTTACCATAACGTTAGGGCCACCAATAAGCCAAGGAAAGCCATAAATATGTCAGAAAGGTCATGTTTAGGATGGCTATTACTATTTCAGTGATAGCTAATATTTACTCAAGTATGGTGCGGGGTATATTGTAGCCGGTGGAGTGGGGTGGGGTGGGGAACATGGAAGTTGAGTAGATTAGAGTTGGGTAGATTGGACTGGTGTGGATTGGAGTAAATTATAGTGGGGTACATTGGAGTGGGGTAGTATTGGAATGGGGTAGTACTGGAGTGGGGTAGACTGGTGGGGTAGAGTGAGGTAGATTGCATTAGGGTAGATTGGGGTGGAGTGGAACAGATGTGAGCCGGCTATATTGGAGCAGACTGGGGTAGATTGGAGTAGAGTGGCGGACATTGGAGTGGGATGGGGTAGTTTGGAGTAGATTGGAGAGGGGTAGATTGGGGAAGATTAAAGTGGAGTTGGGTAAACTGGGGAAGAGATAAGTGGGGTACATTGGAGTGAACCTAAGTAGATTGGAATGGAGTGGGGTAGATTGTAGCAGAGTGGGGTGGAGCGCAGTGGAGTGGGGTAGATTGGAGCAGAGTGGGATAGATTGGAGTGGGGTGGAGTGGAGAGGGATAGATTGGATTGGAGTGAAGTGGAGATTGGAGAGAAGTGGGATACATTGGTATAAAGAGGGGGTTAGATTAGAGTTGAATGATGTAGGTTGTGGCTTTGGAGTGGTGTAGAATGTGGCTTTGAATTGGGGTAGATTGGAGTGGAGTGGAGTGGGGTAGATTGGAGTGGAGAAGACTGTAGTGGAGTGAGATAGTTTGGAGTGGGTGGAGCGGGATAGAATGTAGTGGAGTGGAGATTGGAGTGGAGTGGGATAAATTGATATAAAGTGGGGTAGATTAGAGTTGAATGGGGTAGATTGTGGCTTTGGAGTGGTGTAGATTGGGGTTTTGGATTGGGGTAAATTGGAGTGGAGTGGGGTAGATTGTGGTAGAGTGGATGTGGTGGAATGAAATGGGGTAGATTGGAGTGGAGTGGGATAGATTGGAGTGGAGTGGAGAATACTGTAGTGGAGTGAGATATTTGGAGTGGGTGGAGCGGGATAGAATGTAGCGGAGTGGAGATCGGAGTGGAGTGGGATAAATTGGAATGGAGTGGGGTAGATTGGAATGGAGTGGGGTAGATTGGAATGGAGTGGGGTAGATTGGAATGGAGTGGGGTAGATTGGAATGGAGTGGGGTAGATTGGAATGGAGTGGGGTAGATTGGAATGGAGTAGGTAGATTGGAGTGGGGTTGATTGTGGGGTGGAGTGGGGTAGATTGGAGTCAAGTAGGGTACATTGAAGATTGAACTGGTGTAGAGTGGAGGGGAGTGGTGTAGATTGGAGTGGAATGTGGTAGATTGATGTGGAGTGCGGTAAATCTGGGTGGAGTGGAGTCCAGTAGATTGGAGTGAGGTGGGGTTGATTGGGTTGGATTGAGTGGAGTGGGTAGAGTGTAGTGTAGTAGCTTGGAATGGAGTGGGGTAGGTTGGGGTAGATTGCAGTGAAGTGGGGTAGATTGGAGTGGTGTAGATTGGGAACGATTGGAGTGGGTTACATTGTAGTAGATGGCAGTAGTGTAGATTGGAGTGTATTGTGGTAGCTTGGAATGAACTAGAGTGGGGTGGGGGAGATTGGGGAAGAGTGGGGTAGAGCGGAGTGAGAAAGATTGGGGTGGACTGGAGTAGACTGGAGTGGGGTGGATTGGAATAGATTGGAGTGGAGCAGGGTGGATTGGAGTAGAGGGGGTAGATTGTGGTATTAAAGTGGGGTGGGTTAGACTGGAGAAGAGTGGTGAAGTCTGGAGTGGTGAAGAGTGGGGTAGATTGAGTGGAGTGGTGTCGACTGGAATGGATTGGAGTGGGGTTGGTTGGAGTTAAGTAGATTGGTGTATATTTGAGTGGAGTGGGGTAGATTGGAGTAGATTGGGGTAGATTGGAGTGAAATAGATTAGAGTGGAGTAGATTGGAGCAAAGTCGAGTAGAGTGGAGTGGAGTGGAGTGGATTGGGGTAATTGGAGTGGAGTGAACTATATTGAGGTGCATTGGAGTGAAGTGGGGTAGACTGGGGTAGATTGGAGTTAAGTGGGGTAGGAGGTGGGGAGTGGCGGTAGTACAGTGGAGAGACGTAGAGTAGAGTCGCATGTTGTGTTGTGTCGTGGAGTGGCGTCTCACAGAGTCTCTTACAGTGGAGGGGTAGGATAAAGGAGCATGCCGTTGAGTGGAGTGGATGTCGAAGAATGAAGGAGCGTGGCATAGAGCAGAAGGGCATAGAGTGGTATTGCAGGGATTCTGCTCACGCACAGAACTATGCACAGGAAACCAGGACCTCTGTGTATTGTTGTGTACCAAAAAAGCCACGTCAGTGCCCAGAACCCCAATCCGACTAGCAATAGTGTCTCATTCGTTCTCCGTACTACAGCGAAGCTACCAATGATTAGACAACCTAGAACATGCGACTTAGTAAACTCTCAGGAATTGTGGGAAACAAGACCACTCTTTTGTTCACACTCTTACTTGTCCACAACGTGAGTAAACAGAGACATTGCATAGTTTAAAATGTTTATTTTTAACTAACGTGCTCTAAGGTGCAGTACTCTAGCCAATACGAGCAGCATAATGCATAAAAACATTATAATTATCATTGTTACAATTCCATAAAACACAAAAGAGGAAATCATGTAATGACAGTGATAACAAGACTATAGCTCCTTTTACCACCCTCCCCGTGCTCATGAGCTAGTTTAGAATAATTATAGAAGACCTCTGGGCTTTGTCAGCCAGACCCCATACCTACGAGATCAGATGCAGTGAATTACATCCCAGGATCGGCACAGCTCTTCTATGTTGGAAAGGTTTTCTCCAAGTGCCTCCTCATGCATGTAATGCCATATTAAAAAGCACCCGAGTTTCAGTTGGGCTGCTGTGCTTCATGTTATGTCTATGTGCGTGGGACTGACCACAGTGAATCAACAGCATACATTGTTATTCGACCTTGAACACGCTTTGCAGACAGAAAGCGCGGTGCCCAGCTGGATATGTGAAAGGTAGACGGCTCTCATGTGAAGCAGCGCCAGCAAAGTATTTCACAAGAACAGAGCCATGTAGTGTCATGTGCAAAAAGCGGCAAAATGACAGCCAAGCATATACTACTTATGCTAACTTAGCAATGTCTGCAGTTAACCCCATTTCCTCACTACAGTGGAGTAGAGTGTTATAGAGTGGATCGGTGTAAAATGTACTGTTGTAGTGTGGATGATGCATGGTGTAGTAGCGCACTGCCATTACAGACAACACATTTTCAACTGAATGACCATTACATTTGCACAGACATACATTTCTTACTACACACAAACGATAACATGTGGAGATGCCATCTCCTTGTGTACTGATCTGTTTTGAACATTATCAAATATTTGTTTGCACGAAACTTCAGAATTACAAAAAATAAGCCTCATTTGTATTTTCCTAATTCTGATATATCAGCACAGTTACTTTTTGTAGTTTGCTAGAAAAAAAGAACATCCTACAGCCACTACTCTCACATGAGTACCCAGGAGGATTGTCACATAAATTCTCTCACTTTGAAGTCAGAGAAACAAAAGTAAGCACCAAACTCCCTCAGAAAACAAAGTATGCCTTTTATTCCTCCTTGCTTTAGAACCTCTGGCAGCAGCTATTCGTCAATCTAACAATATTGTGGGAATCTCTCTCCCAGTGGGGGACTCAAAAATGTATCTGTACGCTGATGAGATATTGCTAACTATTACTGATCTGCCTCGTTCCCTGCCTTCCTTGCTTAAAATCATAGAAGAATTCTCCTCCTTCTCCGGTTATAAAATTAATTGGGATACGAGCGAAGCACTTCCCATATCTGATGGCACTACTAAATCAGCCATTCAGGGCTTTCCCTGCCACTGGAAATCCTCACATTTACAATACCTAGGGATTCTGGTGAATAAAGGGACAACTGGAATGGTTGCAGATAATCTCAGTCTTTTGATGAGACAGATGCAGCGTGATTTTGATAAATGGAAAGTATTGGGATTATCCATGTGGGGCCGGGTTCAAGCTGTGAAGATGGTCACGCTTCCAAGTTTTCTTTATACTCTTGGTATGCTCCCCCTTCAGATACCTTTATCATCTCAATGCCTTATAGATTGTAAAATCAAATCCTTTATCTGGGGATCTTCTAAACTTCGTTTAGCTGTACATAAACTGAAAGCACATCATTCTCATGGAGGTCTGAGCCTCCCATCCATAGAACACTACAACTTGGCACTATAATTATCACAAATCATATATATGTTGCAAGATACTTCTCACACGCCACAATGATTACATGTAGAACGTTATCTATTGTCCGCTGAACTTGGTCTCTCAGCTTTTTATGGCACAGGTACCAGTCGCCAAGATCCTCGCATTCCACTATTGGCTGCAATGCACAAAACATGGCAGAGAGCCCACCGCCTTTTAGGTTTTAATTCATGCATCCATGTCAAAGCCCCAATATGGAACAACACTGCCGTACGTGTCAAGGGGAAAACCATCTCTTGGCCCCAATGGAAACAAGTGGGTATTTCTACTCTAGATCAACTTCTGCATGATGATAAACTCAAACCCTTGACCAACTGTCTTAAGAATTTGATCTTCCATCATACCAAATCACGAATTATACTCAACTTCATTTCTGCCTTAACAAGGCTCACGGGGCATATCCATGGTCTCTCCAAACTTCACCAATAATATCCTACCTATCTACTTGGGGAACTCATAAAGGGGTTATCTCTGGTTTCTACTAACTATTCACATTACAATTATTTTCCCAACCCTTGTCAAGTGATCTTCTTCTCAAATGGTAAGCACGCCTCTCGGTTACCTATAATGATGAAGAATGGCTTGAACTCCTTGACAATTTAAGTAGAGGAACCAGAGAATCACGACAGAAGTTTTGCTTGTTCAAGATTTTGCATGATTGGCTTTGGTCTCCAGCAAAATTAAATATGGCTGGACTTCTCCCTCATACCAATTGTTGGAGGTGTGATGCCCCTGGTTGCGACATAGTCCACATTCTCTGCTCCTGCCCTCTGGTTCAATCCTATTGGTCCTACATAGGCCAGGTTTTACAACATACCCTACCTCTGGGTTTACCATTATCATCAACCATCATCCTCTTGCATGATTTCCGAACTTCACCCCACCTTTCCAAACCACAATGCCGTCTTTTACACATTGCTCTAGCTACAGCTAAAATATGTATATTACGACAATGGAAATCTTTGATTCCACCCTCTCAAGAGTCCTGGCTGGTGACTATGGTTCAAACTGCCTCCTATGAAAGAGTTATCTACACTTTACATGACCAGACACCACTATTTTATCAAATATGGGCTCCCTTTTTACAATTGAATACTGACTCTGTGATGGACAATGTTGCTAACCCCATAGTGGATACCACAATACCATAACTCGTCCTTCCTTCTTATTTTTCTCTTGTTTATGTTTTTCTTCTCTTTTTTCCTTTCTCAACTTTTTGCTGAAGGTTTAGATACTAACACTGAGGACATGTAATGAATTCTCTCCTATCTCTTATCTTCTGCCTTCTTTCTTTTACCTCTGGCTAATTCTATTATAGAGTTTTCCATACTATATGTTCTATTTCTTTTATATTCTATTACATTGACATTTCTCCTTTATTATTCTTGACATTCTTTCTACTCACACTTACTGTCTTTCTTCCCACATAATTCATTGTAATTTTATACTTCACCCAATATCACGTTCTTGATCTTTTGGCTTAAACTTATCTTCTATCTTCTCATTTCTCATTAGAACTTTTTTATCAAAACACTTATGGTTTTACTCACAATTGGATTTCTATATTCTTCTTGCATCTTATTATTGTATCATTTGTATTTTAGTAAGATAAATTTGATTGTTCATCTTCATTTTTCTGAATTGACTCATTTAATTATTTCTGTTGTAATTCCAATTTACTTCACGTTATGGCATTACACATTCCTGAATTGTATTGCATTGTATTTATTAAATACTAATAAACAATTTCAACACAAAAAAAGAAGACCAAGTATGACAAAAGGTGGTGCACTGTCACTGCAACCCCTGTTTGCAGCCCTCTGGAGGGGGTAAAGGGGGTCCCATGGACCCCCCCAGATATCCCATTGCAGGCAGATGCAGTCACTCACTGCACCCGCCTGCAAGGGGATCTCTAATCCCCTTTAAAAGTGCAGGCGGGTTGCCGCCTGCACTGTGAAAACATGGAGCGGCTTCAAAGCAGCCGCTCTGTTTTTCACATGAATGCACTGTCCTAGGGCAGCGCGAGTTCGGGGCTGCCCTGGGGGCAGCGCATTCCATGCAATAGGGTGCACTTTCCACGTTTGCGCACTGCAGAACTGCTTTAAGGTGCACCGGCACAAACAGGGAAAGTGTGCCCTTTACATAATAGGCCCCTGGTCAATCCTTCTACCATTCTGTACAAGGTTTTCAAAAAAAGCCTTGTAAGAGAATTGAAAGTAGGCTTGAACAACCAACCCTCACGACTCCTTGATTTGCTTCATGCCTCATCATTGAAAGTCACCTAATCTCCTTAAACTTGAAAGCGAGGCTGCAGCTACATAAAGTGACACAGAAAAAGGTTGTCTTAAGGGATCTTTGCAATAGAGAACATGTGGCATTTAAACACACGCACATTGCTTAATTTGCACAGTATAAAATCTTGCACAAAGTATCTTTGGCTAATTTGTGCAGAAGAATATCCAGTTGAAATGCCCTAGTCTGGATAAAACCAAGAGATGTGGCTGAACCCACTGTCTTGCCTGTGATTTCTTGAGTTTTTAGTAGGTACCAAGTCATACTCATAAACATCAGCATTGGGGTCATTGGCCTCTGAGGAAAACAAAACATTGTTGAATTCAGCTTGAGGTACTCTCTAGACATTCATCGCTCTAGCATGCTCGGGTGGGCTTAAAAACCTCCAAATACCTTGTCCTGATCTTCAGAATACTTGTGCAAGGTGTTCACAACTTGAGCAATAAGACCCCCCAAAGGATCCACGTGTAAGCCGAATCATGGTTTGCAAGTGAGAAAGCTTTGACAGAAGAAAAGAAAAAGAATCAGCAGATGGTTCATAAAATTCTAACCATACAATATCCCACAGGAATAATAGTGAATAAAAGTGAACCTGTGGATGAGTGTGTGGCACTGTTGGCAATGGATGCACTGGTCATGGTGCTACGGACATTATCCCAATGCAGACTTAGATGGTCTGTGCCACAGAAATGTATGGGAGCTGTTCTTACCTAGGTTTTGGGAAAGCCGACATTTTGTCGGGCATAACAGAAAAAATGTCGTTTTATGCCTTTTCCATACGAGATTCGAAGATACCACCAACGCGCTTTCTTGAAAAATAATTGTGAAAACACGCGTCTCCAGTGCTGCAGTGGTGTACTTCTGTGCAAGGTACACTTCCTGATGTGTTACCTTAGAAGAGGAACTTTTGTTTTCTAACTCAGAACTAATTTAACAAACTGCAGAAATTTTGTTCCCAGTGCCAATTTCGCTTGCCAAGATGCGCAAAACATTTTATGTCAATCTGTGTTCTCTGCCAGAAAGACAGAAAGCAATTAGTACAGAAACCTAATGTGACAAATGCAGAAAAGATCACACAGGCTGCAGGGACAACAATGCCTGAAGGATATGGACATTTTTGAAGAAATGTACTCTATTTGCAATTTGTCATACATTTCAACCTCATCATTATTCTTCTGCTCCTTTGTCTCCTGGATTTCATATATTTAGAAATATAAGGTAACATCTCTGAAAAACTCTAGGACATTGGGGAAGTCTTTTTTCTTTGTTTCTAGATCTTTCACTGCATATTTTTTTTTGTCAAGGATTACTCTATGTTCTATTTGTTTTTGGATCACGTATTGCCTATGTGTTTTGCACTAAGATGCCCAAATCATTTTGTGGACTCGCATAACAGGGCTGCTTGTGTTCCCGCTTCAGTGCCATCTTCCATGCTACGACAACGCATTTTTCTCAGGTCCTCTACTGGTTCATTGCTTGCAAATGAATACATATAATTTACCTTATTTGGAGTGAATTGTATCCACACAATGTGGTTGCGTTTTGAATTCAGAAGGCTTTTTTGTTTGTGGTCGCTGAGACCTTGGCCCCAGCGATTTCCAAGGCAGACCTCGTCTTCTATTTATTCTGTGTATTCTCCAGCGCTGCTGATTCTCTCTACTCAGGCACTGATGGTCGCGATGCGGACGATTTTCATTTCTGGGGTAATTGGATCCCTGAAAACATAAGTGCCTCTTTTCTCCCAGTCGAAAACGGGCCCTTAAGTGTCCTATTGCTTGAGCTTTCCTTTTTTCCCCTTGATCAGCCACACGATAGCAACTATGTGCTTGTTCAAGTAATTTGTATCCCAATTTTAGGTCGAATACTACCAGACAGAGCAGCTCTCCGATTTGCCAGCGGCATTGTGGGAAAATTCGCTACAACTCCCTTGGAATGAATTCCCCCAATTGTTTACCATTGGCTGTATGCTTTGCAGCTCACATTTACTTAGGTTCTATTTGCTGGCTTTGTTTAGGCTGTCCAGCTTGAGTTTGTCCCTTCCCTTGTCCATACCTTCTTTACTGTATCCTTCTGAGTACTTTTTTTTATGTAAACAGACGTTTAAATCTTGTTGTTATCTTGCCACGTTTGTTGTGCATTCAAAGACAGAGATCAAATGTCAAGTCAGGAGGGAGCATGGTGTTTACTTTTCTGTCTGACTTCAAAGTTAGAGGATTTATGTGACAATCAAGCTGGCTACTGGTGATACCTCTGAAGTGTGGTAGAAACAAATATTTTAATACAACAATTCACCGGGTGATTACATTTCCACATATTATCTTTTGCGCACTGTATACTTTTCTAAGTAAAACTCTATGTCTGTGCAAATGTAATGGTCATTTCAATTGAAGATGCGTTGTTTCTAATGGCAGTGTGCTACCACACTATGCATACTCCATTCTATGTCACTTCAACTTACTCTGCACCACGCCACTGCACTCTACTCTGCACCACTCCACACTACGCCACTCCACTCTACACCACTTAATACAGCATCACTGCATTCTACTCTGCACCATACCACTCAACGCCACTTCACTCTACACCTCTCTACTCTACTTTGCATCACTTAACTCTATGCCAACACACTTTATCCCATTTTACCCTACTATGGACCACTTCACTCTTCACCACTGCGCTCTACACCACTCAAGCGTGTGCCACTCCACTCTGCGTCACTCCACTTTATGCCACACTACTCTGCAACACTGCACTTTATGCCACTCCACACCAATGTAGTCTGTTCTGTACCACTCCACTCTATGCCAGTGCACTATATCCCAATACACTCTATGCCACTCTAATCTACTCTGCAGCACTGCACTCTACGCCACTCTACTCTATGCCACTGCACTGTACCCTGCACTACTCCACTCTACTGTGCACCATTCTACTCTATCCCACTTCACTCTACTCTGAAACAGTCTATTCTGTGCCACTCCACTCTGCGCTGCTCCATTCTATGCCACTGCAATCTGCTCTGCACTACTCCACTCTTGCCACTCTACTCTACTCTGTACCACTATGCCACTGTACTCTAACCATAGCAATCAATGCCAATGCATTCTACACCTCTTTACTCTAAACCAATGCACTCTACGCCAAAGCACTCTGCGCCAATGCACTCTATGCCAATCTACTCTGCACCACTGCAGTCTGTGACACAATACTCTACAACACTCTACACCACTGCACTCTGAACCATTGTACTCTACATCACTGCACTCTACGCTACTTTGTTCTACTCTGCATCACTGTACTCTATGCCTCTACTCTCTACACCACTCTACTCTTCACCACTCTACTCTGCACCACTGCAAACTACACCAATGCACTCTATGCCACTCTACTGTACACCACTGCACTCTACAACAGTCTACTCTGCAACACTATACTCTGTCTCTGAACTCTATGCTACTCTACTCTATGCCACTGAACTCTATGCCACAGCACTCTTCTCTGCACCACTCTATGCCAATGCACTCTACACCACTACACTCTACTCTGCATCACTCCTCTCTATGCCACACCACTCTACTCATAAATACAGCACTCTCTGCCACTGAACTCGACACCACTCTACTCTACACCACTGCACTCAATGCCACTGAACTCTACACTGCACCACTCTACTCAATGCCACTCCACTGTACGTCAATATACTGTATACCACTACATTCTAAGCCACTGTAATCTTCATCATTCCACTCTATACCACTTCCCTCTATGCCAATCCACTCCAAGCCTCACTAATCCACTCTGAAGCACAGCACCCTATGCCACTGCACTCTACTCTATGCCACTGGGCTCTACGCCCCTTCACTCTACTCTGAAACAATCTACTCTATGCCACTGCACTCTACCCACTCTATTCCACTCTATGCAACTCTATCCTACGTCACTCCATTCTATTCTTCACCACTGTACTCTATGCCACTAAACTCTACACCACTGTACTCTACGCCAATGCATTCTACACCACGTTACTCAAAACCAATGCACTACTCACAACTCCACTGTATGTCACTGTACTCTACTCTGCAACACTCTAGTCTATGCCACTGCACTCTACGCCATTGCACTCTACCTCACTTAACTCTGTGCCAGTCTATTCTACTCTGTACCACTGTACTCTACGCCTTTGCTCTCCAAGTCACTTTACTCTGGGCCACTCTACTCTATGCCACTGTACTCTACATCAATGCACTCTTTTTTACTCCACTGCACTCTACGACTCTCTACTCTGCAACACCGCACTCTTCACCACTGAACTCTATGTCACTCTACTTTGCGCTACTGCACTCAATGCCACTGCACTGTTTGCTAATGCACTTTATGCCAATCCACTCTACGAAACTCAAATCTACTGCACACCTCTGCACTCTTCGCCACTGCACTCTACATCACTCCAGGCTAGGCCCTCCACTTTACTGTGCACGACTACTCTATGCCACTCCACTCTACCCTGCACTACTCCACTCTAACGTGCACCACTCCAGTGTGCACCACTTCACTCTATTTTGAAACAATCTACTCTATGCCACTGCACTCTATGCCACAGCACTCTACACCACTGCACCTCTCTACGCCACTCTACACTTCACCACTCTACTCTATATCACTTTACTCAAAACCAATGTACTTTACGCCACTGCACTTTACACCAACAACTTCACACCACTGCACTCTACTCTAACTGCTCTGAACCCCTGCACTCTATGCCACTGCATGCTATGCCACTCTACACCATTGTGCTCTAAGTCACTGCACTACACTACTATATTCTGCTCTGCGCCACTGTACTATACGCCTCTGCTCTCTACAGCACTTTACTCTGCAACACTCTACTCAATGCCACTGCATTCTACACCAGTGCACTCTACACTACTGCACTACATGACACTGCACTCTACAACACTAATCGGCAAGACTGCACTCTCCGCCACTGAACTCTATGCTACTCTACTCTGCACCATTGGACTGTATGCGGCTGCACTCTACTCTGTACCACTCAACTCTGTGCCACTTAACTGCATTGTATGCCGCTATACTTTACACCACTCTACTCTGCATCACTCCACTCTATGCCACTGCACTCTACGCCACCCTAATGTAATCTGTACTCCTGCATTCCACAACTCTGCACTACATGCCACTCAGTGCCACTTCACTCTATGCCACTCTACCACTTTGCACTCTATCCTGCACTACTCCATTTTACCCTGCCCCACGTCACTCTACTCTGAAACAATCTACACTATGCCATTGCGCTCTACTCCAATCTGTGCCACTCCTTTCTACACCATTGCACTCTACGCCACTGCAATCTATTCTGTACCACTTCACTCTACTCTGCACCACTCTACTCTACGCCACTGCATTCTACACCAATGCACTCCATACCACTTTGCCCAAAACAAATGCACTTTACGTCACTGCACTCTACGCCAATCTACTCTGCACCACTGAACTTTGTGCCACTTTATTCTGGACTACTCTATGACATTCCACTCTACAACACTCCATAACGCTTTACTCTATGACGGTCTACTCTACGATGTTCTACTCCATTGAACTCTACTCCACTCTACAACACTGGGTTCCAGTCTATACTACTCTATGACACTACTCCACTCTATGCCGCTCTAAGCAACTCCCTCTACGCCACTCCATGTCACTTTACTGCACTCTATACTATTACACTACTCCACTCAACTCTATGCCAATCCACTCTACAACACTCTACTCCACTCTATTCCATTCCACTCTACTACACCAAACCTCTCTATTCCACTCCAGTCTATGACAGTCTACTCTGCTCTATGTCAGTCTACTCTACAACACTCTACGCAACACCCTTTATGCCACTCCACTTTGCTCTACGCCCCTCCACAACACTCTATGCTACTGCACTCTACATCACTCTACTCCACTCTAACACTCTGTACCACTCAACTCTATAATACTCTACATCCTTCCACTCTGCAACACTCTATGCAATTCCACTCTACAGCACTCTACGCCACTGCATACCACTCCATGCTCCTCAATCTACACCCCTACACGGCTCTCTGTGCCACTCCATAAAACTACACTCTAGCCCACGACATTCTCCACTATGCCACTAGCTTTTATCCATGCTGAAGAGCAACCGCGCTGATGTATAACATGTTAAAACGTAATGGCAATAACAATAGCTCTTGCATAGGCGAGAACAATTGGATTTGGCAATGCTTGCTTAACTAATAATTTATATAGTTGCCTGGAATCAAGGAATCTCCTCATTCTAAGTTGCACAGTGTTGGGGTAATGGTAAAATTGCATGCAATTTTATCCTTACCATGTCGAAATGTTATACCAGTGCCATGCAATTATGAGTAGAACCCAATGGGATGGGGAATTACCCTGTGGAATCCTATTTTCCAGTAGTATTCTTTTTAATTTCTATCGCCGGTAAGTAATTCCCATATACATTTTGACCTCACAGTCCTACCTGTTTTTGCTCCTTCAAAACAGTTAATGTATAACCTTCTCGACCCAAAACGGTATTTCAGTCACCCAACCGGAAATGGAATTGGTTTTGCACCTGTCCATTGAATGTGCTACCATTAATCTAACCCAATAAATACACTGACCTTTTTTTTTTTTTTTAAATAGAATTTTATTTGCAATGGGCAAATTACAAGAATCCACATGAAGATCATTTGTTTACCTTTTAAAAAACATTTGCTTTAATTTACTATCATCCTCTCGGAAAGCACGAGGGGCATTTTTTTGACCTTATCATATGTGAAGATGTGGATGAATTTGCTACGAATGAAGTAACATGTTAAATTCATTCTATGTTTTAAGATGGATTCTATGTACACTGGAAATACCAAAATACCAAATGACAGTGCTTAATTTGTAAGAGAATAAGTGCTGGGGCCCAAAGTTTGGCTCGGGAGACCACAGCCTTCACGACCGAATATTAGAAATGGCAAATACCATGGCTAACTAATCTTTACTGCACCCCATGATGGTTTTATTCACCACCATGCACCCCCTTGTCTCAATCCTGCAGGTTCTTTTTCAGCCGCCCTTTCACACTGTTTTTCCATCGTTCTCTTTCTCCTTCGTTCCACCTGGGGTGTCTTTTTCTAACCAAAGTCTGATAATGAAAAATAAATCCCGGTTTCAAAAATGAGTGCAGATGGGCCCCACCAGCAACACGTGCCTCAATCAAGCACTGTGTGTACATTGTTCGAGTTCCTTCTTAGGTGGGTACAATTTAATTCAGTCTCTGCCTTTCTGAAAGTGCAACCAGGGTTGTTTTAGACATTATCACAGCTGTAGCGAGGACACTGTCCTGCAGTGATTGAATATGGACTAGAAGGGCAGCTCTTTCATGGTCGTTTCATGAAGATGAATGTGCAAGGTAAGAAGGAAGAGATGAAGGTGTTACAGTGACTAAGCAGAACAGAGCCACAAGATCCACATAGACTCAGTGGCTCATTCCTCTTCTGTGGGGCAATTCCAGGTGTAACCGGTGCATCCACTAAATTTGGATAATGCCAGGTGCAGTATTTCCCACATGTGCAATTATCATACAGAGTTTTGGACCTCAGAATGGGCAATGCCATTCTAATACTGCAAACGTTTCCTTGCTCTGATGTGCTCATGCTTAGACCTGCACAAATTGTACCATGTTTTACCAGTCACACATCTTATGGGCAAACACCTGAAGAATACACAGTTACTGCCTATTTTTGGAATCAGGGGAATGAGTTGTCCTCTATAAAAAGGCCATTCCTCAGGGTGGATTGTTCCTCTCTTTAAAACCTGCCTTGAAAAACGTATTACTTCTCCCTGGTTTACATATTGTGAGTTGTCCAATCAATTGCGTTTGTTTATTGTTTCTGCCAAAAAACTGTACAATTAAAACTAATGAATGTACACAAACCTGGTAAATACAATGAATCACTCAAAATTAATTCATCCAGTCATCAGAGGGAATAATTAGTCAGTTAAGTACATTAAAATTAGATAATCACTCAAAGTTAATTCTTCCAACTGTGGAATAAAATATGAGTTATAAAAGTCCATGTCTATTTATGTTCTTAAGCCAAGACAATGTAGGAGGCAACAGGTGGGAAGATGGCATCAGACTCTGATTAATAGCAGGACATAGCCTCACTGCATAGCCTTGAGCTGTGCTTCCTAAAAATCGGACAGAGGAGCTGCTTCTTCCTGACAAATGTTTAGTACATATCATCATGGAGTATGTCAGAGTTTCTTGACCTCCTAAGTCACAGATACAAAGGCCTGAGCATTTCTTATTGCTGGACCACTTTTTGTATAGGTCAGTCCTGAGAACACCCTCAATCTAAATTGTATATAGCAAATCCTCTTTAACTCCGTGTTTAGACGATCCATGTATGTTTCGTAAGCGCTCAGGGCAGTGAAACTTAGGTAATGTGTTAACAGATGCCCAGCTTTTTATAGTGTTTTATCAGAAGCTGCTCCCATTAGAGTCTTTTGATTGTTGCATTTCTAAATCTATTAATTGATGGTGGGTTCTACCAGAAATTATGACATGCAATTTCTTTTAGTATTTAGATAATGTGGTTCAACAATCGCAGTTTCAAGATCTTTGCTGGTCCAAACATCGAGGAGTCCTTTCAAGTAAACTTCCAATGAAGGATTTGTCCACAGACATGCCAAGTGCAGAACAGGTTTTAGATAAATTCAAAACTATGTAGGCCTAGCTCAGACCTTATTTCCTCCACTGGCGACCCCGGCAAAGACGTAATAAACACTGCAGGGAGCAGTTCTCAACCTTTTCCAGTCCTGGTACTTTTCTGTATTCCCACAGGTCTGCACCATAAAATGTGCCACCCAACGCTTCCTTTTGGTGGGCTTCAAGAGCAGGTTCCATCAGTCTTCCTCCATGCCTCTTCATAAAACGAAGGACGGCACCTGAGTTCTGGCTCATGACAGACTCACTTTTCACAACTTGTTCTACCCTTGGCAGTTCATCATCAAAACATATTCCCAGATAATCAAAACTGGTAACGTGGTCCATTCACTCACAATTCCTCTTGTGTGAAGAGGCAAAGTCTATGGAGCTGTCATGGTAAACGGTAGTAGAGTGGGGGGCACTTTCACGCCATGTTGAGAACCTGCAACTTAAATTCTTTTGCGTAAATATGCCGCCCTCAGTGAGTGTTAAAGCAACTGGGTGCCTGGCTTGATATGTGTGCATTTTACTTGTATGAGGTACTCTGGTCGCACCTTTTGACATAAAACACACATACACTGTCTCTGTCTCTCTTTTTCTCTCTCCATCCATAACTTTATTGGCAGCAGAAATCCTTTTAATTGTGTTTCCTACCGTTCGGCCATCTTGTCTTCCTTCTGGTAACTTGACTGAAAGCAGAGGTGCTTTTACTGTAGTAAGGTCTGTGTACTTAACTTCATTGGCAGCAGAAGCCTTTTAAAACATGTTTCCTTCCATTCTAGCTCCTTGTTTGCCTTCAGGGAATGTAACTGCAACAGATGTTCTTTGTCTTGTCATCCTTTCCGTTGTTCACCCTCGTGTCACAAAAGAAGCTCTTTTGGTGGTTCCCCCATACGCGTCTTCTAGTTCTCCTTGGGCACAGTCCTGTCTACTGATGGTGGGAGTGCTTTGACCGACTGCTGATATTCTCACACAATTCGGCTTATGGGAGAGTCCTTCACTTCTTAGGCGCTGCTCATCTCATTCAAGGGTCAGGAATACAACTTGGACATTTCTAAATATGACTAAATTCACACTATATTTTCCTTCCGAATTCTGATGTTGGCTGTGTGGCTTGAACCCGGTAGGTCTTCATTAATCCGAACCCCATCTATACATATTATCACTGTCATGCAGTTAACTATTCAGAACATTCTTGAACAGGGACTGGGCTTATGAACAGATTAAACATAATGCCTCATTATCTGGTGGGCCCCAAGCTATCTTAACCCTCCTGCAGAGAAGAGGGTCCCTAATTAACCATCTGCTTTCTTGCAACCCTTCCTCTGAGGACAGCACTCTGTAAGTCTGGATGGAACTGTGTCACTCTGGTGGTTCAGTAACTAAATTTCACTTCACCAAAATATATGAGATCATGGGTGTACCGAGAAAATTACAGCCTCTACTCTAAGACTGCATCTGGTACTAGGGTACTCTGCATCTATCATGGAGTACTCGATCTTCAGTCGTCCCTTCAAGCACCCATACTTCCTGCTGCAAGCATATGCAGCAAAGCTGCCCATTGCGACTGCGGTGCACTTTGGAGACTGATAAATCTCATAGAAGCCTGGGTTTCTAGTGCTTCCCACTCCCCACTGGTAAGTCACTAAACCCAACAAGTGGCTCTACTGGTTCGGACCTAGACTCCCAACCTGGGACCCTGCTCATGTTAACCAAGAGATTGTTCTTGAAAAGCGGCTTTAGGGCCGAACTAGCCAAACTTTGTTCCTGAGAGAACATCTCTTTTTTTTTATATATATTTTATTGAGCAGAAATTTAAAATTGCAATACTTATCTTTGATAATGTCAGCAGTTGTTTGAACAGATAAAATACAATCTATCCTCTTAGCTTATATCTAAAAAACCCTTCTTCACATTGCTCATCTCCTATAGATTGTTCTCATATACCTATCAAAGAGGGTACGATGTGCAAAATAAGCAGTAAAGTGCTGAGCAAAACCATTATACCTTGATCCCTCACATTTTAGATACATGATGAGAAAAAGTGCAGTGTATAATAAAATTTTACCATAATCGAATAGCTAAATACAGCTTTTCCCTGATGGGGGAGCTAACTCCACGCACTCTAGATGCATAAAGTAAAGTGCAGTGCATAATAACATTTCAACCATAAACATGAAAAAAAAAATCACAACACACTCAACTTATCCCATTTAATCTAAAACACTGGACCTTTTACTTCTCTTTTTTTTAGTCCATACATTTCCAAACTGCTAAATATTTCCTAGTGGCCCCTACCCTCTTTGTATACATTTCCTGTAATGTTTTGGTATGTTGTATATTTCTATACCAATCAATTAAAAGGTTGGAATTTTCGCTGTCTTCCAATTCTGAAGGATCAGGGAGTGGGCCACCAAAGCAGATATCGCAAAAAATGATCTCTCTCCTCTAGGAATTAGGGTATTCAATCTTTGTCTTATAAACCCAAATAATGCTATCTCTGGCTCAGGTTTAAGTTCTATTCGGAAACTTGTATTAACAGCGGAGAACACTTCTTTGCAAAACTGGGTTAGAAACAGACAGGTAAACAAAATATATGGAGCCAGCCCCCCAACCCCGACTGTTGACAACGAAAGCACTTGTCCTCTACCTCGGAATACATCTTATGTAGGGTGTAATAGGATCATCCAACTGGATAGAAAAGCCATTCTTTTAAAATGAGCAGCTCTTAATAATTTATAGCGATATAATGAGATCTCTTGCCATTCTAATTCTGAGAACGTACAATGAGTTTCTTGGGAGACTTTATCCAGAAACCTCGTTACCACAGGATTTCCCGATTGGTCCCACAATAATCTATACCAGTTGCCAACACCCCTTAATTTGTCTCTAAAGAGAGCTGGTAACAGAGGGTGTGAGACACTCAATGGAAAACAAAATTTCTTCACTAATTGAATAATCTGAAGATAGCCAAAAAAATACAAATTTCAGCTGGTTCCACATCTAGCCTGAACCTCCTGCCAATGTATACATCTCCCTGCAACCAAAAAATTATCAAGCTCCTTGAAGCCTTTACTCTCCCAGAATCTTATCTGACTATTTCTAATAAAAGGCCCAGTGTTTAGCACTCCATAAGTTTCAAAAGCTCATCGTTCCCAGTATTCGCTTTAGTAAGGTAAAACAAGCGTATTCTTGCTCTTAACCCCTGCAGTGTATTGTAACGCGTCTTTTTCGGCAATTTAGCTGTTTTAATAAAGACTGAGGTACATGATTCTGCTTCCAAGAGCATCTTATCCATAAAGAAATTATACAGAGATTCCTTACCATCTAGCATTCTAACCATTATGTCTACCATAGTTGCCTCATAGTAAGTCCGAAACTCTGGAAGTGCCAAAGCCCCTTGTCTGATATCAAGCTGGAGGACTAAAAATCATACTCTTGATACTTTTTTATTCCAAATAAATTGACGGATCATTGCATCCAACTGTTTCAAGTATGTGGTATTAACTTTTATAGGAACATTTGAAAATAGAAATATTAATATTGGCAAGATCGACATTTTTTAAAATGCAACTCTACCAATTATTGTGAGTGGTAAAAGGGTCCATCTATCTAATAAGTTTCGAATTTGTGTGGCCATTGCTAAGTAGTTCAATTTAAAAAGTTCCTCATAACTCTTTGTTACATAAATCCCTCAATAATGAATAGGCAATGAAGCTTGGGCTTGCTGTTGCAAGAACTCAGGCAAATTTTGACTACTAGCATTAAGTAATATAATTTCCGTTTTATTATGGTTAATTTTATAACCTCCGATAGCTACAAACTGCTTAAATTCTGTTAGAGTAGTCTGATATTCTGTAGCTCTGGCTTTAGATCAAGGATATTTTCATCAGCGAATAATTTTAGTTTTAGCATTCTTTCCAAAGGCGCTTGAATCTGCAAGTTAGCTCTAATCTTTTCAGCAAGAGGTTCTATAAAGAATGCGAATAAAGCAGGTGATAGAGGATATCCCTGACGGGTTCCTCGCCTTATAGGCACTCTTCCTGCTATCTGCAAATTTATAATAAGTTGCCCCTGAGCCCCTTGATACAAATTCGCCAACATTTGTGTAATTTGAAATGGGAACCCGACCTTTGTAAGAATTAAGAAAAGAGTTTCCCAATTAACTAGGTCAAATGCTTTTTCAGCATCGACCGTCATTATAAGAAGAGGTAGTTTATTTGAGTTAAAATAATCAAGCGCTTGTACCAAAAACCTGGTGTTAGATGACATATGTCTACTAGAGACGAACCCCGTCGGATCTTTTTGAATAATCTTCTGAGCAATAGAAGAGAAACGATTTGCCCAAATCTTCATGAAAATTTTGTAGTCGGCATTCAGCAAACTAATTGGTCTGTATGAAATAACGTTTTTAGGGCACATATCTATTTTAATAAAACTTATTATTGTTGACTTCTTAAAAGTAGAAGGAACTTCATCCCCCTCTCTTACAAAATTGAATAACTCTAATAAGAAAGGTGTTAATTCTTCTGAAAATACCTTATAAAACTCTGTAGGTAAGCCATTGTTTCCTGAGGCCTTGCCTCCCGACATTGAAACAAGGGCTTCCTTAATTTCATTTGAGGTAATTTCAGCATGTACCTCGACTCCCTGTTCCATTCCTGAGAGAACATCTCATTAGACAATCATTCGACAGAACCCTTCAACATTCTACACTGACATCACAGGGACATGGTCAGCTTACCTTGGACGTACCTGTAGACCGAAATACATTTATGCATGTCAGATTTGCTCAAATAAAACAAAGCATACAAGGTATGTATATTAAAAAATGCATGAGCAAATGAACCTGATGTTAGTGCTACTCATTGAAGCCCACTCTCTCTGAATGATAAAAGAGAAGTGCTGAGATTGTGGAGAACATTGGCACTTACAAATAATTTACCAAAGTTAAAATGTATTTTAAAGCTTACATGGAGACAAAATCCTACTACGTTTTATAACGTGGGTACTCGCAAACATTTCTCGGGGGCAAAAGGTTTGGCCTGTGGTGTGACAGAGGTCCACACTGATGGTCAGATGGGGAGCTGGGGGTGTAAATTGGTGTCCGGGAAGCGAAACATGTACAACTAGGGGCTGAACTGAATTGCACAATATGGAAACAGAAGACCTGGGATGAATCCTGGGTTCTGCAAAAACAACAGTTGATGGACAGAATGCAGAACGATGTCATACATTCACCCCAGTACAGTGATCTGGGCCTAAATCCATCGTTTTTTTGCTCACCATGCCGTTCCAGTTTGAACCCAGCCATATGCAAATCATTCTTGACCCTGTGCCTCATGGGAACAGCCCAGCCCGAACTGCCAAGCCAGGTCCTCCCTGGACTGGAAACAAGCATCCTAGGACCGGTTTCGGGGTTTCACCCCCCTTCAGCCAGGATAGCTTGATTCCAGTGGCATGGAGAGCACGGTCCCCTGGCTTCCCCACATGACCAAACTGCATGATCCTTGACAATTGTTTTATTTCAATTTCGCTCCTTTTTTTTCATTATTACATATAAGAGGTCCTCGAAATACATGATTTCTGGATGCATCCTGTACAAAACAAAACTGTGTTTGGATTTAATTGCTAATTACATTGTCGGGCGGGGAGGAGAGCATGACCACTTCTAAAATTCATGTTTGAATACTATCACTTAAATAAAAAAATACTTCTGAATGCACTGCTAAAATCTGATTTACTAAGGTGTAACGGTTCTGCAGGTTAATAAAATACACTTTTTGAATTTTGAAGGAACTATCATATTTTTACACGTTTGCTGTCTTTAAAAATAAAGCTGTTCCTAAAGTTAAGGGGTTCAGTGCACCCTAGTTACTCCCTTTCTTGAACTGCAATTAACCTTTAAATAAATGCTTGCTGTTTAACATTTGTTTTATGCTTGTAGTGAGTAGAGTAAACAGCAGCCTGGGGGGCCGCATGTAACGCTCATGAAGGCTGCATGCGGCCCCCGGGCCGTACTTTGAGCATCTCTGGGTTAACTGAATTAACATTTGTTGTTCGTAAACCAGCCAGGGAATTTTCCTTTCACTCTGAGACACTAATCTCTCTTGCCTACTTCAGTAGAAAACTAGTGATGCCTTGAACTAATAAAATGTAGCGGACTGCGTATGAGGAGCTTCTATGAAGAGACGCTACTCTTCAACGAGGCTCAGGCTCATGACAGAGACACTATCGGTCTCGTAACTCCAGCCACGGCTCTTCCTAAGAGGGGGGAAAGAATCCGCAACGTCAACTAAAACAACGCTTAGGTAGACAGTGACGCTACTACCCTCAACTAATCTTTCAGGATGCAGACACCGTGGAGAAGGTGTGCTCGGTTCAATCTTCTCAGTGAAGTGCACCTTTCTAAAGTCAAGGGGTTCTCAACATTCCATTCCAAGGTGAAGGCAAACAACCAGAGAAGGGCTAGGAGAGATACTTTTAGCAGCCATTTTGAGATTTCTCCCAAACCATTTAGATCTCCAGGCATTTTACATTGTCCTCTTTAGTTACGGGTACCTTCTTTATAATAGGCCACGCTGACAGGCTGTGAGCTGGCCTTGGGAGCTCTCCGCTGAATCCTGAAAGTGTGCAGAAGTTGGAAGGGGTTATTTCTGACTATTTCTTGAGTGAATGAACTACTTTGAATTCTTTAGTAGAGCAGACAAGAGTAAAGGAGGGTGAATTACTGCAAGGAGTGAGATTGCAGCAGAGTGTGCCGTGCTTGGATATGTCAACTGGTGAAAAGTGTTGCGCTGGGATTGGTTTGTGATTCATCAGGTGCCATATTGTGGTAGGGTGTAATGCAGATTGGGTGGAGAACATGTGAAGTACTCATGAATTTTTGGCCGGCCAAACATTCATGCGCATCTAGGAGGGTTCCACCACTTCTTCCCCCTGCGCAGCCTAATCCCCCCCAAAAAACTGACACAGCACAGAAAAATAAAATAATAACATCTCGTTATCATCATTTTATTTTTCCTTTTTTGCTGTACTTTAAGGAAGTGGGGCAACTCTCCTCCGCCTTAGGTGAGTAGCCGCCCCTAGAAGCTACTGAATGGATACCAACACAATTGGATAACCCTGGTTAAGGAACGAGTGTGAGGAGTGAAAGATTACAAAAGAAAAAAGAACGGACAAAAAGTAGGAGACAATTGAGATCTAGAGTGTCAGTTCAACGGATACCACAAACCATCAACGAAGAAACAGAATCTAATGATATAAGTGAAACAGAAGAAGATCAAAAGACACCAAGGAGATCTAAAAAAGCAAGAGTACCCTATTGCAGGTATTCAGCACCTGAATGGACTTATTACACAAAGAATATGCCTAATGCAACAGTTTGTGATCCAAATGAACTGAGAACAGAACCACTTGGGCCTCCGTGATATGCCACATTAACATAGCACATGATTCAAATTAATGAAAACAAAATTATAAGTCAATTTGACAAGTGACATCTGATTGATTCAATTCAACAAAACCTAATTTGATGAATGATGAACTGTGTCTAAAAAAATTATTTAAAAAGACTGTGACGACTAATAAATGAGCCTGGAAATTATAGTGTAACAGAAAAAAAACAAATAAAAGGAATAAAGAAGATTTACCTAGAGCCAAGGTTGCAGTTGAAGAGTAAGTAGGGCTGGCATATTTAGAAGAAGATAGAATAGGGCTAAGAATGACTCATGAAGATTATTGTACGAAAGCTTAATGAAATAACTACAAGTTAATTATCAAAGTTTTGCTAATTTTGCTCAATTAGAAATGAATGCAGAAAATCAAGTCTGCTCGCTGCTAAATTCAACTGAAGTCCTGACGATAGGCAAATGTGTTTTCTTACCAAGGCTAGATGTGGTATAGTGATTACTGCTACACTAATAGTTATTATGTTAGTATGCATCGTTCTTTTGGTTAGTATGAGTTTTACCTAAGAGATAGAAACAATTAATTTTACCCCTGCACCTACATTACTTACATATTTAATAGATGAGAGGAAACTAAAAGCGTCATTTCTAGATGCTTCAAATGGAGATTTTACATCAAATGTTTGTTCTAGATTAGTTCAAAATTACACACCCTTTAGATGCTAAAAATTGATGTTTCTGTGCACTTTTACCTGCTTCAGCTACTGAGGATGTAACATACAACCATATTCAAATTCTAATGTCAGTTACATGTAGTATATTGATTAGTTTATTTTATAGGCATTCATTTTGAGTATTATTTTTCAAATTACCATGTTATTCTTTCCAAAGTTCCTCTTCGCAATAGGACAAATCCTCACTCACAAGCTAAGGAGATAGAGACAGCCTGGTATGTTTTTTAGATCCACTACCCGATTTTCTTGCATTCCCTCCCCATTTGAGACCACATTTGCATGGAGAGACTCATGATACAAACCACACAGTGGAGCACCATCTCCCTTGGCTTAGGGATGCCTACATTTGGCACTTGGGGGTCCTTCTCCCAGAGTTTTGGACTGTTATACTTAGGTAATTAGGGCTCTTTTGGATTTCCATATTTTGGTCTTGTAATACATTTTCCTAGCATTCTCATTAGTTTCCCCTTCTTAATCACACATATCACACCCAAGAGACTGCTAATTTTTCCATTACCTCTTGAGGTAAGCAGTGTGTATTTTTGATTCTGGTCATCTACTATGACTTATTTTGCATGAGGTTCACTGTCCCCCCCTTTTCCATTTCTTTCAGCATTTTGCAAGTTCCCATTTTTACTGTGTGTAGCTTTTTATATATGCTTTTCGTACCTCACACAGCATTTTTTGTTTCCTTACAAATTCAATCTTTTCTTTATTTTGGCATGATTCTCAGGCTCATTATATCTAGATTCCTGATGATGATCCCGTTGTCTCCTTAGGAACTGAGACATCAACTGGAATCGCGGACCCTTATCAATATTGTTAATTAGCCAAGTACGGGACATGCTATTCTTGTCCCACCCCACTCCCCACTTCCACAGCAAAAGGAAGAACAAACTAACCAAGCAAAATACATTTAAAAACTAAGGCCTTTAATTAGATCAACTGTAACTAAACATTTAATAGTTATACTTGTGCATATGTAACTAAAAAACAAATGCAAATGTGAGTAAAAGCAGCGCCGTCCGAGGCCCGCAGCGTCTACCTGCCTGGTGGTTCCTGTTTGAGGTCCTGCTGGAGTGAGATTTGTAGAATAAATTGGTTGATGGGATTTTAATATATGCAAAATATTGTAGTGATGAATTGGAAATGAAGAAGGAGTAATTCAAGGAGAAATTGACGTTGGCACAAATTAAAGCAGCACAGAGACGAAGCCAGAGTCAACCTTTGATTGGGAATGTTGGTCCTATGCAAGGAGTGTATCAGCGGGGTGCTCCTATGATACAAGGTGGAAATGGGTACCCGCAACATGGTAGAGGCCGGGTATTCCAAATGACCTGATGAAAGGGATTGTTGTGGCAACTCTGAAGAGATCCTTGTCATTACTGCAATAAGTAAGGGCATTGGAAGCGGGAATATCAACTTAATTCTAACAGAGTGATGTATGTGAAATAGGTTCAGAATTCAGGGTTTACACAGCCCCTGAGTAATAGCTTTATACAGTCAGAGTGTACCGAGACTGAGAATGCAAAATTCTTATGTGCTCAAGCTCCAGTGATGCAGGTTCCACAAGCCTGATGTTTCAGCAAAATGCAAATGGTCCACAATTTAATTCAAATCAAGTCCCAAGTTGAAATCAGCATTCCTTCTAAAATCAGAATGCGTTTCAGCAATTCCCTATGTTTGATGCGCTTGAGGGCTATGGCTCTGATAAGCCACATGACTGTGCCTGACAGGAGAGGAAGACTGTGCACAAGGCGCAGTCTTATAGATAGACCAGAGTGGTCAATTTCTGGAAAGTGAGGTGATAGGTCACCCAGTATCATTCTTGATCGATACTGGTGCCACCCGCTCTACTGTTAGAACAGTGGAGGTTCCAAACCTATCCCTCTAGGGAAAAAGAATCCAACTTGTAGGGGTCGCAAATAAGCAAATGAGAAACCCTGTAACAGAAGAAGTACCTGTTAAAATAGGGTCATTTGAGGAGAATCACCAGTTTGTGGTGTATGATTCGAGTCCTGTGAGCTTAGTAGGGTGTGATTTATTGTGCAAGTTAAACTGCCCTTTTTATTGTACCTCAAAAGGAGTACAAATTCAGGCCCATGTAGGTCTTAAACTGATGATTCATGGATCAGAAGTTGAGTTGTATCCCATGATGACATCTGAGGACTTACCACCGGATCTTAAGGATACGGTGAACTGTGAGGTCTAGGACTTTTCAGGAAAAGGTATTGGTCTCATAAAGGGAGTTGAGCCTGTTCCCATAAAAGTAAAATCCAATGTTGAGTACCCAAGAGTCCCACAGTATAATCTGACCCCAGATACAAATGCTGGGATTACTCCAGCGATTGAGTCAATGATACATCAAGGGATTTTGAAGAAGATAATGGGGGGTCCATGTAATTCACCCATTATGGGCTTGCAGAATCCCTGTGTAAATACTGTATAGTGCAGGACTTGAGAAAAATTAACAGTAACGTTGTACCCTGTTGTTCCGAATCCAGCAATAGTTTTGTTTCAAATTCCATGTGAGGCTGAGTGTTTCACTGTCATCGATTTGTGTCAGGCCTTCTTCTCTAACCCATGCTTGGGGACAGCCAGTACCAGAGAAAACCTCTTGTTCATATTGATATCTATGATCCAATTCCAAATACATAAGTAGCTTCTGAATCGATTTATCGCGGAACGGCAAGTTTCCCTTAGCACGCCGACACTGCGTGAATGGGAAACGTTACCGTTCCGCGATAAATCGATTCAGAAACGACTAATGTATTTGGACTTGGATCATAGATATCAATATGAACAAAAGATTGAGCTATGAGAATAATATGTGGTGGCTACAAGATGACTGTATTTAGGAACAAAGGATACATATTGTTATATATTAAGATTTACGCATTGGGCCATGATGAAGTCAACAGTTGAACTACCTTAGGAGAAACACGTGTTGGCTAGTAGTTGGTATTGTATTTCAATGGACATCTATGAAGCTTGAAAATAAAGACGGAATTACAACAACTATATCGTGTGGACTACCCACTTAGAGTTGAATTGGTGGTCAGGATCACTTTGAGCTTTATGCTGATGAGGTTGCACAATACTATACTCCTGGGCCACAAACATTTAATGGTGAATATGTCAACAACTGATAATTGGGAGGAAGCGAAGAGATTGCAGTAGGAAGTGTCAGAGGCAGAACAGCAGGGTTGGATCAGAGCAGGATTTGTGAAGAGAGATGATGATATAGGTTTCCGTAGATGGCAGACCAGTGTTGCCAGACTCAAGCTATCTCCAAAGGCTAGACATTTCCATGAACGAACACATATTGGGAGTGGTGCCATGGTACGGTTGTTTAAACAACATTGGTTTAACACACAATTTAAATTGGTGACTGACTACTAGGAAGATCAGGAAGGCCAATCAACAGAATGCAGATGGATTTTAATCGAAATGCCTGTGTGCAATTGTTACAAATAGACCATTCTTCGCAGAACGCTGTCAAGTTTATTTCGGAAAATAGGTGCAGTCTCATGCACTACATTTCCCATGATTCTAGAGAAACACTTCCGTGTACAGAGGAAGCGTAGGGAGCCGGACTTCCGATTTGGGGGGAATTTACATGAAACCTGAGCAGCCGACAGCTGCAGATTATTCCACTTTTGCAGCAGAAGACGGCATGTCAGTAGTGCTTCCTCTGGTTTGGTAAGGGCGCTACGGCACCAATCCTTGATTATTCTGGTTCCTTGTCTTTGTCTTGGCCTGCATAGAATTTGCGATCTGAGAATCACTCGCTCATTTGGACTTGACCTTTTTTTTTGCCAGTGTGGAGGTTTCCCGGCAGGTCTTGGTGTGAACAACAAGCGTGTGAAATCATACGTGTGTATGCAGCTACTATTAAGTTTGTGTTTTGTTATCAGGAAGCACTAACAGAAGAGTCTTGGTTATATCTTAAAGAAAGGCTTGAAATATATTGCTAAGAAGGAATGGCCAGAGCAAGCTGTTGAATGCAAGTGGATTCAGGTGCTTTGAAAAAAGACGTACATTGTGATTGGGCATAGTTGGATTCCTCACTAATACTATACCTTTGGAGGGCTTTCAGAAAGAACTTTAAATTCTGGGGCTACAGTTTCAGAAATCTTTATTGGCTAATCTAAATGTCACTAAACTACAGGAGCTTTTCAAATTCACTTTTTGATTATCCATTATATTTCATACCTCTTTGAGAACAGGGTTCATCTAAAGAAAGGTGGGTTCCCTTACCCTGTGTCTTTTGGACAGGCATATGAAATGGTGGTTATGAAGGTTGAGCAAAGAATAGTATGCCGCTATTATCAGAGAACCCTGTTGTAATATCCATATATTTTACTAGATTCACAGATATTATATATATTGACATAGATTGACTTGGAACAGAAGTTTATGTTCCCAACCATTTCCAGGGATTCTTGGACGATTGGTTCCTTATTTTCTTTTACAGTTATAGGTTAGAAAAGTATGGAGATGTTTTTATTTGTTAAGTTATCAGACATAATTATTAGTCCAAATACTAATGGTGTGTTCTTTTTTCTAGATCTCCTTCCCCGCTGTTCCCTTCCTATCCTTCCATCGCTTGATCATATCAAAATTCAGAGCTAGATATACTGCTGGCAGAATTGAGACGACCAAGAGGTGGACCCAATTGTGCATCATTCCAATCCTGAGGTATTGAAAGAGCTGACAGCAATGGGCTCATATATATCCTAATGATTGTGTGCATCTTCTCGTGTTGGGTGGAAATGACAGTCTCACACTAGCCAAGTTGTTGAGGGAGTTGATACCTAGCTTTGGTTTCCTGACTTTGCTGAAGTAAGACAAAGGGACTGTTTCAATAATGATGTCCTGAAACAGTTTTGTGCAGTGTTACAAATGGAACAGATATTACATTGTAGATATCCACCAGAGGCTTCTGACGTTGTGGAGCAGGTGAATGCCACATGAAAGCCAAAATGTTCGAAGTGTGTGCATTAACATCTCTGAAGTGGCCAAACATTTTGCCTCTTGTGCTGATGTGTCTTCGTAGCGTTCCTGACAGAAAAACAGGATTATCCCTACATGAGATAATCATGGGGAGAGCAATGTGACTGCCTGCAGTGCTCGCAAATGTACTTGTGAAACCTGCAGGTGACATGGTTCTTGACTATTGCAAGGTGCCGCCTCTCCATATCTTGAGCAGTGCAATCACCTCAGCCCTGGCAACTGGGTCTTGGTGAAGAAAAATGTTCTGAAAACGTCTGTGGAGCCTAGATGGTGTCGTCCGTACCAGTTCATCCTAGTGACTAATACTGCTGTTAAGTGTGTGGGTCTTCCCAACTGGATTCATGCAGCCCACACACGTAGAGTGGGGTGTCCTCTCGAGGGAGTGACAGAACCTCTTCCTGAAGTGCAACCCACAACTGAGAGACAGCAAGAAGAGTACTGAGACTCGGCAAGAGCCTGTGACAACACAACGTCAGCCTGAGGGGGTCTTGATTAAGTGACAGTTGAGAAGTCTTGGCCTAAACCGCTACTTGAGCCAGACTCAGACCATGATGAAGAGCCTATTGCTGTGTCATGCTGAGTAGAGACTGAGGACCGTTGGCCGAGAAGGCATGAAAGAGAGAGATTAAGATTGCCTACAGACCAAGAACTGAGCGCTGTCACGGATGGTATGGAGGATTCTGCACTGAGTGACTGCAAAAGTGTAGAACCTGTGCTCAGAAGATCTAAAAGAGCTAGAGTGCCATGCTGGAGGTACTCGTCCCTTGAATGGACACATTTTGCTGATATTGGTTGTAAAGGGGAAATCTGTGATTTGGGGAACAAGAGTGAGATCCCACTTAAACCTCCGTGAAATTGAGCTGCAATCTGAACTGAGTTTAAACTTTCACTCTCATTAAACAAATGATTTGAAATACTATTGATATAATCATTTGAGCTGAACGTTGACCTGTGCTTTGTTAAACATAATAAAAATAGACTTTTAAAAAAGGATTAAGAAGTTGACCTAGGTCCGAGGATGCTGAAGGAGCATAAGGGTGTCACTTACGAGAACACAGAGAAGGGCTAAGGAAGACTCACTGAGACTGTGTAAATAACTTCATCACATGATTTATAGACTTTGTTTGTCATCTACATAAGTAGAAGTGCACAGTAAAAATTAACTTGCTGCAATCCTTGCTTAACGTTTTGATTACAGAGAAGCCATGTAAACTAATAACACAAATCTAACACTAAGATATCTATTAGTAGGTATGTTGTTTGCCATTGTTGTAGTATTCATTGTTCTCCTTGTAAGATTATCTTCTTCTACATTTTCCACAGTAGCTAAGTTAAAGCCTAGTGTTACCCCTAACACCCCAAATACTACAGATTATAGTTTACATGCACTAGATTATAAAACTTTGCATGAAGATTTATCTAGAGGAGATTAGTCTTCAAATGCCTATTTTAAACTGCTTTTTGAATATGTTGATACTATGGATGCAAAGGACTGTTATGTCTGTACGCAGTTACCTGCGTCAGCGGCAGAGGAATTACTCACCACCATATTCCTCTTACATATCATGTTATGTGTAGCCTTCTGTTACGTTTGTTTTATGGATAGGGACATTTCCAAATATTCTTACTCAAATTATGATTTGGTACTTTCTGAAGTTCCTTGATTTAAGTATTTGTATCGTCATCCTCATGCTAAGACAATGGATACAGTTAATTGTGTCCTTAGACACGGTTTGGCACTCAGTTCGGTGTTGTTTAACATTTACATAAAGCCACTAATCTTACTGATAAAATCACACAACATCACCCCAATCAACTATGTGGATGATACGCAGCAGATTCTGTCACTTAATAGCCAGCAGGATACCATTTCCAACTTTCAGACTTGTATAATAGACATCATAACACGGATGAATGTAAATTCCCTGAATTTAAATAGGGACAAAATAGAGTTCCTCTGCTGCTCCGCGAATAAGATCCCAATGCCTCTACCTCCAGATTTCTGGCCCTTCCCTGCAGATACTGCATTATGCTTATCGGAGGTGGTACATGACCTTGGAGTTGCCTTTGATGAACACCTTTCTCTTGAGAAGCATGTAAACGGAGTGGCTGGTTTGTGCTTTTCTCTGCTTCGGGGCTTTGGAAAGTTGTTCCCAGTGCTTCCTTCAAACTCTAAGTCCCTAATTGCACGGGGTGTTATACTCAGCAGACTCGACTACTGGAATGCTTTTCTCCTTGGAGCTCCTGGCTACTTGATTAAGATGCAGCAAAGAGTGCAGGTAGCTGCAGCTAAACTGACTCTAAACAGATGCTGTAGATCCTTTGCATCCAATGTCCTCAGGGAACTCCATTGGCTTCCTGTAGCGCAGAGGATCCTCTGCAAGTCTATGTGCATTGTGTTTAAAGCCCTTCAGAACAAGGTCACGGTACCACTGCGGTGTATATTAAAAAGATATGCTCCAAGAAGGCAACTACATTCTGCTACGACAAATCTCATTCAGGATCATAGATTCTTAAGAGTACACCAATATGGATGAGCCTTTTCATTAAAAGTGACTCAGTTATAGAATAAGCTGCCACCTAATGTAAGATCGCACATGGACCTGCTGGAATTTAGAAATTATATGAAGACCTGGTTGTTAACAAAATAATAAGTGCTTGCTACTTATGTCATCATTCTCTGTTTCTTCTAACTGGACAATAGTTGTCTCCGCACCAGGATACCAGTCTGGTCACAGTGCGCTCTATAATAAATATTTTAATAAATAAATAATAGATCACATTCGACACTGAACATGACTTATGCTCATAGAAACAATTTGACCTGTTGTTTAACTGAGGTTGAGTAGACATTTTGGGATTTAATAGAAGACAGGAAGAGAGCAATAGATGTAAGGGAGAAAACAGGATGAGAATGTGGTGTAAGGAAGAATGGAAACATCGAGACTTAGGAGTTATACCTGCACTACTTCTAGAATAGCAACACAAAGGGAAATTATGTGTGAGTAAAGATAATTCATCCCTTAACATTAAATTCATTGGTAGAAGTGATTGTGACCATATTTTTGAGTATTTTATGAGTTTGGCTTTTGTTCTTGGGAGGACAAGATCCCGTTATTCCTATAGTTTTCTTTGTTTATGGGAAGCATGCACACTTCAAATTGCCCAAGGGATGGTATGGTACATGTTATTTAGGCGGGACTTCCTAAAGATTTTTCATGTAGAACATTTGAATGATCCTATGTGGGAAACGAAAAGTAGAACTAAATGAGGTAGTAGTGGTGCTGAAATTGTAGGAGACCTTTTTGGTACAGTGATTCCATCTGTAGATATAATCTTAAATGATCAAGATTAGAAAGTTGTCCACCATTGTAGATAAATTGTCGAGAAGTGCAGCAAGTGCTTTATTGGTTGCAGATCCTGAGATGGTAGCTATGAGATCCATGGTTTTTCAGAACCTTCTTGCCTTAGACATCCTACGTGTGAAAGAGGGCAGAGTCTGCAAAATGTTAAAGGTCCAGCAATGCTGTACCTATATACATGACAAGAGAGAGAACTTGAAGAAATACTTTAAGAACATTACTGATCTGAAGAGAAATGTAAAGGAACTAGAAGCTATAGGTGCTTGGAAAACAATTGGAGATGGGATTTCTAGGATTTGCAAATGGTTTGGAAGCCTAGGAAGTGAAATAATGCATTCTATCTTGAGACCTCTCATTGTTATAACTATCTGTGCGATAAGTTCATTAATTATTTTTAAAGGATACAAGAGTATAATAACAAGGAAGGAAGGACAACATGGGAAGTGAATGAAAAGAACTAGAAGGGATATGTAAATGGAGGCGAATCAGTGTAGATTTTATGATGACATGAAACACCTGGAAAATACTAGACGAAAATTGTTGAGAACTTCAATGCTTTAACTTGATTTCTGCAGATAAGGATTCATTTGTGTGTGTGGTGGGACCGCAGTGGCGCACTTTAGGGTCCATCTTTATTCGTTATCATTGTGCAATTTCTCATTTATTTTGACTTTCTATTTACTGTGTGGCTTTAATAATATTAATGTGTGGGAACGTTTAAATGCACTAATGAAATGTAACTATTGAAAACTATTGAGAAATGGAAACTTTATAAACATGCGCACTAGTATTTAGTTTAAACATGAAGATGTATTCTGTATTCACGTTTGCATTTGTACTGTAAGTCACTTTTGCATATATTTTGAAAGTCATATTTGAAAGTGTAATCATTCATGCTTTTACTCATGATTCATTTGGTTTGAGTGAAATCTGCACAAGTATAGCCATGTATTTGAAGTGCCCGTAAAAAGGTTAAGTTAAAGTTAGCCTGACTAAAGGCCTTCATTTTGAAATATATTTTGCTTGGCTAGAAGTTCTTTCATTTGCAGGTGCATTCTCATAATTTCATTAGTTAGAGAAAATGAGTATTGTTGTATGTTTTAGTTTATTGATAGTAAGGCCTGAGAAGAGAAATCTTGGCAAGAAAAGTGAAGACCTAATGAGCAGATGAAGCCTCCTACTCATCGCGTCTCAGAAACGGAGAATACTCAAGGTTGCAGCACTGTCCAAGTTCTGTGGGATAAGAAATTCAATGGATGTTGCAAATGCATACCGGGATAAGTGAAATGATTGATTCCTGGTTGGGTGGGAAGAGATATGATTATTGATGAAGTTTTATTGGTTTTAATTAGTGTTTACACTGTTACAAGTTAGAGCACATTTCCTTAGACTTGGAGGGGCATTGACCTCTCTCCTTCCTTTTTTCTTGCAAGTGCCAAGCTTCATGCTAAATACTTATTCCAATTCTGAAAGATTTCTACTTTATTCTTGACTATGCTGACCCCTTCCCGCATTTCTGAATGTTCTTGAGACCCGACTGTATAATCCATTTTATCCTAAACTCAAAACCTTGATTAGATGACTTTAGAACTCATTGAGGTGTAGGAGAGAGAATCGGAGTTTCTTTAGGGAACACAAATCTCTCATACTCAGTTTCCGTATTACTATGGATGTGATTACTTTATATCTTATCTTGCCGATACTGAAACTATTGCGATAGTTCATTTTACCAGCTGTAATCCTGTATCTTTTTAACAGTCTCTAGACATGCATATGCACTGAACTGATTACTAATTGGTAATAAAACTCCTTAACTTCAACCTCTGATTCCCAGTCCTTACTATGTGGCCAAATGGGCTTCACAAAAGTTGAATTGTTTTATTATTGCTAACTCCCTTGGCCGCTCAGTCAACTTAAAAAGATTCATCAGATGAGAGATTGTGAATCACGCACCTGCGCGCTCTCAGGAGATGACCAAGAGCTGAAAACATGCAATTTAAAACTTTGCCAGAACAAATAAAAGAACCAGCAAGTCGGTTTCAGATGGCAACAAGAGAGCACGTCCCAGAAAGGCACCTAGATGGTTAAATAGAAAAGCTATTTGAAAACAGTTGTAACTATTTCTTAAAGTTTGAATCGTTTTTTAGGCTTGAACCTGGTTTATGCTTTTGGTAGTAGATTTATTGTTGGTAGTTTTTAAATTTACACAATGTAGCTGAAGCATTGTGTGGTACTCAACATCCAAAACGTGGTCTAAAAATTGCAGCATATGCAGTAGCGGCCACTCATATTGTGAAGTGACGGGGCAGGGGGAGGGGGAACACAAACCAAAAAGAAACAATTATAAATGAAGAAAATTGTACTTACCCTGCTCCGAAGGCTGTCACCTTGCTCCTGATCCTCGTGCCCGGTGGGAACTGCTGCACACTGCGCAGGCTCCAAACTCCCAATCCCAGTGCTGCACACATGCTGGGAATACCCCTCTCAGCATGTGGGCAGCTCTGGGATTGGTCTGAGCACCTTAGTTCGGTGCTCAGACTTAGACTGGAAGCCTGTGTGGTATCTCCACCCAGCTGTACAACACAGCTAGGTGGAGAAAGGTTAAGTGCGCATGACGGTTTGGCCGACCCCAAAGGGCCGGACACACGTCATGTGCACTTGGCAGTGCCCATCACTCCCCCTCCTCCCTGGTGCTGCAGCTGCAGCATCAGTGTGGGTGGCCACGCCCCTCCCTCGACAGAAGTCACAGCCAGCAGGACGAAAAATACAATGATAATAAAAATGTTTTATTATCATTTTATTTTTGTCCTTTGCTTCTGCTGGCTTTCAGCAGGGAAGGCGGTGCTCTTCCGCCATAACAGAGGAGCCACCCCATAGCATATGACACTCTTGGGTAAAAAACAAAGACTGTCTGAAAATGTCAATGAGGCAGGGACACTTGGCCGCTAAGGAAGACGTGGTTAAAACGCATCCATATATTATCAGAAGTAAAATACCCCCAACCATACACAAAAAGGATATTGCAAATTGACTTGGACTCTGCAGTCTTATCAAGACACCTCTCTTTCATGCCTTTAAATGATCACAGACTTCCTCTCTGACTTCCAAAACCCTCATAATGTACGGGTGGGGGCCCCTTATCTTTTATATTATACTTGCAGGCAGCAGGCCCTGGGTATTGTGATCTGCTTGCACACAGTGCAGATATTGCTGTCAGTTTTGAGACTCAGTACATGGAATTCCAAAGGTGCTCTGCGCATTGACCCTTGTTAGCTGCAGAACCTGAGTCAAAGGGCAAAGGTGGGTTCTGGGGGCGCCAGAAGGGCAGTAAGAGTGGAGCA